>NW_020951209.1:4941731-5036700 GCF_900497805.2 Vombatus ursinus
ATAGATAGATAGATAGATAGATAGATAGATAGATAGATAGATAGATAAAAAGACAGATCTAGACAGATTTTCATCTATCTAGATCTATATTATATATATCTATTATATATAAAGAGAGCTATCTATATAGATCTATCTATTATCTATCTATATAAAAGTTTGTTTAGTTGGTAAAGATACAATGATTAAATACAAGGCAGGGATAAATTATGTAAGACCAAATCAAATAATAGTTGCCAGACTCCTTGTGCCATTTTCTCTGTCACCTCACAGTATAGGTAGTCCCGGGTACCAATCACAGAATCCATTCAAAGTGCAGCTTGGGAATTGCTTGGGTAACTATACAGAACAATGTCAAGCTTGCTTCCCTGCTTAGTTTACCTCCCATAACAGAGATTCTGGCTTTATCTGGGAGCACACTTTCTCCCCTCCACCCCTAGCAGTAGCCAGTACTTGAGCAGAGGAGAAAACTTCATGTGTCCTGGTTTCCCAGGGCCCACTCGGTCCCTACTTCCACCCCCTACTTGCTCCAGTCACAAAAGTAGACACTGAGTCTTCTCTCTGAATGTTTCCTTCAAATACCATTGGCATACCTTACCTCCCAAAAGGATAATACTTCACCCAAACCTGACAGATGGGTATTACTCTTAAACATTTCCGGGAAAGCAGACACCAAGGTCAAGCCAGGACCATTAGTCATTTCCTTCCTCTCCTATCTCTTCATGTATAATGGCTCCTTCCCCACTGTCTACATATATTCTCAGGTCTCTCATATCTTGAAAAATTCTTCCCTTGACAATTCCATCCCATCAAGCTATCATTCCATATTTCTCCCCCCCTTCTCTGCCAAGCTCCTAAAAAGATTCCTATTATGCACTCGTCCTCTACTTCGTTACAACTCACTCCTCATTCCCTTGCAATCTAGCTTTCACCTGACTAACCTCCTAAAATTGCTCTTTTAAAGGTCACCAATGAGCTCTTCGTTGCTAAATCCAATGGCCTTTTCTCATCCTTCATTCTCCTTGACCTTTCTGCAGTATTTGGCACTATTTACCACCTCCTTCTCTTGAAGACTTTCTCCTCCTCTCTTGGCTTCCATTAAATTCCTCTCTCCTGATTCCCTTCCTACCAGTCTCCTTCACTGGTTGTTCCTTGTCTCACTCTGTGCCCAAAGTGTGATTATGCCCCAAAGCTTTGTCCTCTTCTTTCTTTTGTCTGTCTTTTCTCTATATTTTCTTCCTTGGAGATCTCATATTCTCACATGAGTTCAATCATTACCTCTATCCAGTGTTGCTCCACTACCATTCAGAAATATTTATTAAGTAGTTACCATATGCAAAGCACTGTGCCAGATTCATATATCTAACCCCAATCTCTATCCTGAATTCTATTCTAGAATCCCTCATTTCCTATGAGATATTGCCACCTGGATATCCTACCAAAATATCATGCTCAATATATCTAAAAATGAGTTAATTATCCTCCCTTCCCATCAAAAACCTGTCTCTAGTCCCAATCTCACTATTTCTGTTGAAAGTTCAAAACTTCAGCCATATTTCATCTCTCCCTCACTCTTCATATTCAACCATCCTCCATATCTCTCAAACTTGACTCATATTGCCAACCCATTTCAGGCGTTTCTCACCCCTGGACTATTATAATAACTTTCTAATTAGTCTCACTGTCTCTAATTTATCTCCTCTGGAATTCATCCTTTTTCTAACTCCCGGAATAATTTTAAAGCATAAATCTGATCATATCACTTCCCTGATCAAAAAAAGTTAATAGCACAGTTTGGCCCAGACTGCAAAGTACATGAGATTAGTGTGAAATAAGTATATGAGATTCATGTGAAATAAGGCTAGAAAGAAGCCAAAGGTAGATTATGGAGGTCTTATTTTATCCTTTGGGTAACAGGGAATCACTGAAAATTTTTGATCTTTAATTTCTACCTCCTAACTCTATGTATTTGTAGAAGGTCATCCTCCATGTTTGGAAAGCACTGCCTTCTTTCCTTTTAAGTCTCCTTCCACCTCCTTTCACTAGCTTTCACCTCTTCCATAAAGTCTTGTCCTGTTTTCCCTACTTGAAGTGCTCTCTTCCTCCTCAACTCTCTTAGTTAAACAACAACAACAAAAAAGTTTTATTGATGCTTTTTTGGTTAAATACATTTCTGCCATTTCTCAATACCACAACTCACAATCAAAACCCTCCCCGGTAACAAAGTTGACTGAAACTATCACGCTGACCATTTCATTTACCTACAGTCCACCAGATCTTCCTTTAGAATCAAGTTGAGTCATTGCATTGATGTAAGTTCAGATATCTTTTAGTATTACTTTCTTTTACATTATTGTAGTCATTGTATATGTTTTTCTCCTAGCTCTGCTCACTTCTCTCTGTATCAGTTCATACAAATTTTACCCATAAACTTTTCTTAGAGCACTTTGCCTAGATTTCTCCTTTCCCTTTATTACACTATATCTCATATCATAGATAGCTGTACATGTCATATCCCTTGAGTAGATTGTATGATAGTTGAAGATAGTGGTTAAATTATTTTTCATCTTTTTATTCTCAGGATCTGACATGTTGCCTTACACATAGTGGATGCCAACTGAACTAAATTGACCAAGTATTTTCACACCCTATACAAGGTTTGATAATAGTCATAGCTTAGTGCTTTCTTTTTGAGTCTCAGTTTCCTCATCTGGAAAATGGGAATAATAATATCCAGCATACTTGCCTCACAGAGTTGTAAGACTCAAATGAGATAATGTCTGAAAAGCACTTTGCAAACTTTAAAACCCTGTATCAATTTCAGTTATTATTACATAACTTTGCAAGGTGGCTGGCAGGACACATGGCTGTCCCAGTGAGTAAGAAGTATTATTAGCTAATGATGAGAGAAGGCAAATCTGAGAAACCACAAATCGCTGAATGGAGCCAAAGTCCTTTACATTTCTGAGACTGGAGAAAGTCACTTTATCATTGGCAATCAGCTCCCGGGTTGTGATTCTCTAGCAATTGGCTGTCCATCCAGGATTGGAAATGTAGCAGGTGGCTGGAGGAAGGGAAAGAGACAAACATGGATAGACAGTGTTAGATGCCAGGTGAAGAGGAGTTCAGCAATGGGACGAGCTTGGAAAGCAGGATATCTATTAAAGTGGGACAACTTCTGCCCAATGGGCAAGACAAATTCCCATAAGGCCAAGACACTAGGAAGAGTATCCAGGAGGTTCACCCATAATTCTTCATTCCCCACCTTGGAAGAAAGGAAACAAACATTTATTTGAGCACCTATTATGTACCAGGTACTGTGTTCAGCACTTTCCAAATATTATCTTGATTTGATCTTTACAACAATTCTGGGGAGGTAGGCACTATTATTATCCCCATTGAACAAATAAGGAAACTGAGTCAAATAGAAGTTAGGTGACTTGCCCAGGGTCACAAAGCTAGTAAATGTTTAAGGCCAAATTTGAACTCAGGTCTTCTTGACTCTATCCATCATTCCCCCTAGATGCCTCTGACCTTGGAAAAGTGTAAGGATTGTAGGTACTCCTACAGAAACATGTCTTCTAGCTCCCTAGAGAAGGCTTACCCTGAAGTTTTTAGTCTGATTCCACATTGGTCCCTATGGTATGTTGTAAAGGAAAGAATACTAAAATTTGGAGTCAGAATACCTGGCTGAGAGTCTCAGCTCCCATACATACTATGTGGTCTTGATCATGTTTTAATTTCTCTGAGCCTCCATTTATTCATGTGTAAAATATGTACAATAATATAACACATAATCCAGGGTCTCTCTAAGGACTCTAGGCTCATACAGACGAGGTCATATTCTAGGGGCTGACCCCTTGTAGGGTCAGTTTCGAAGAGAGAGTCCATCTCCTGGAGTTAATCTAGCATCATCTCCAAAATAAAGCTTAGGTATAACATGTGTATAGCTTTCCCCAAATGTGGGTAACAGAGTCTACAAGTCCCATATGAGCACTCAATGAAGAATGTGGGTATTGGACACAGGGCAGCTTTTATTTTACCCTGCAGAAAATACATAAGATGCTAAGGACTCATGAGAGCCAAAATATCAACAACCTTTCAGTTTCCTCTGGAATGGAACTGAACTTGGGCTTCTGAACAAGGCAACCCTTTGATATTCCAGGGAGTCCCTCTTTCAAATTCTCTTGAAACTCACTATAACCAGCATATGGTTTTGACTCTCCCTCTGGAAGGTAAATATGCTTTCAGATTTTTCACCATATAAGTAACTGACTTGCTTTTTTCACCAAATAGAATACCATAGAAGAACCACATGGACTGCCTTCTTCTTCTTCCTAGGAGCATACAACATCAAGACATTTCTCTCTAAACAGGAGTCCTTAAACTTTTTGTGAGATATCAGTAGTCTGGTGAAGCCTATATTGCCTACATTCATAATTAAAGGAAATGCTCAATTTCAGTTAGAGGATGGTAAAAATAAAGATGTAATTTCCCCCAAAGTTCATGGATTCCCTGCTTTGAGGGGTGAGTCCAGGTCCCCTAAGTTAAGACCTCCTGTTTTAGTGCAAATAAAATCAATGCAACCAAGATTAGAAGAAAATCAGAAAGCTGGGGGGAAATTTTTATAGCAAGTGTCTCTGATAAAGGCTTCATTTCTCAAATATATAGAGAACTGAGTCAAATTTATAAGACTACAACTCATTCCTCAGTTGAGAAATGGTCAAAAGATATGAACAGACAGTTTTCAAATGAAGAAATCAAAGCTATCTATAATCATATGAAAAAAATGCCCTAAATCACTATTGATTAGAGAAATGCAGATTGAAACAGCTCTGAGGTACCACCTCCCACCTATCAGATTGGTTAATATGACAGAAAAGGAAAATGATAAATGTTGGAGAGGATGTGGGAAAATTGGCACACTAATGTACTGTTGCTGGAGTTATGAACTGATCCAATCATTCTGGAGAGTAATTTAGAACTATACCCAAACGGCCATAAAACTGTGCATACCCTTTAATCCAGCAATACTACTACTAGGTCTGTATCCCAAAGACATTATGAAAAAGGGAAAAGGACCCACATGTATAAAAATATTTATAGCAGCTCTTTTTGTGCTGGCAGAGAATTGGAAATTGAGGGGACGCCCATCAGTTGGGGAATGGCTGAACAAGTTGTGGTATAGGGATGTAATGGAATGCTATTGTGGGAGGCAGCTAGGTGGTGCAGTGGATAGAGCACCAGCCCTGAAGTCAAGAGGACCTGAGTTCAAATCCAGCCTCAGACCAAACACTTGACACTTACTAGCTGTGTGACCATGGGCAAGTCACTTAACCCCAACTGCCTAAAAACAAACAAAAAAAAAACTATTGTTCTATAAGAAATGATGTGCAGGCAGACTTCAGAAAAACCTGGGAAGACTTGTATGGACTGATGCTGAGTGAAGTGAGCAGAAGCAGGCGAACATTGTATACAGTAACAGCAACACTATGTGATGATCAACTATGATTGACTTAGCTCTTCTCAGCAACACAATGATCCATGACAATTCCAAAAGACTCCTGATGGCAAATGCTATCCACATCCAGAGAAAGAACTGATTGAGTCTGAATGCAGATGGAAGCATACTATTTTCACTTTATTTCACTTTATTTTTTATTATTTTGGTTTTCCCCTTCTGTTCTGTTTTTTCTCTCACAACATGACTAATATGGAAATGTTTTACAAGATTGAATTTCTATAACCTGTATTAAATTGCTTACTGTCTTAGGGAAGGAGTTGGGGCAGGAGGTGAGGAAAGAGAGAGAAAATTTGGAACTCAAAATTTTATTTTAAAAAATAATATTGAAGGGGAAGCTAGGTGGCTGTCCTGGAGTCAGGAGGACCTGAGGACCCGAGCTCAAATCCGACCTCAGACACATAACACTCACTAGCTGTGTGACTCTGGGCAAGTCACATAACCCCAATTGCCTGGCCAAAAAAAAAAAAAAAAAGTTGAGGATTGTCTTTACATGTAAGTGGAAAAAACAGAATACTATTTTAAAAAGAGAAGGTTTAATGCTAGAATTATTGAACTCAAGAATTCCAGAATTTTGAGGGTTCCCTGTGTAAAACAACTCCCGTAGTTGGTGCTAATCAAGAAATCTTCCCTCTTTGGTTTGAAGGCTAAATCCTGCAATCATGATAACTAAGGAATTAAAATTCCCCCTTCTCTTACACAGGAGATTGGGATTCAGAAAAAAAAGTGTTCTTGAATTCACCCCTCAGGCTATGCATAAACACCCCATCATATACTTTTACTGTAAATCACAATTACAGCTGGGATTTGGGATGGGAGAAATTCCATCCCCTCCTCATGTCACTTTTCCCCTTTGCTACACTCAAGAAAAAGACAAAAGAGAAAAGGTGAAGAACTAATTATGAAAACCAGTAGTTGACCAGATTGCCTCTATAGGCCAGAAAGACGGGTGACTGATCTTCACCCAGTGCATCTCAGTTGCCTCCAAAAAATGGCCTACACCAGCGATGTATCCTTAATAATCCTTAATAAAAGAATTTGTTCTGTAAAATTTGGACTTGGTTAAAAGGTGGCACCCAAGGACCCAGATGGTCACATGTGACCTTGAGGCCACAGATTCCTCACCCCTGGCCCTACACCCTATTGTCTCATCAAGTTGATTGGATAACTCCTCAAATTCACTACATTCTCCCCTTATACAAATAATACATGTTCTACATATTTCATAGGATTGTGAGAATCAAATAACTTTTTTGAATTAAAGCATTTTAAAGGCTCTATATACATGTTAACCACTATGATTATAGCAAGTATACTCTGGTTTCACTCTCTCAGAGTGAGGCTGCCATATCTCCCTTACGATATGGTCCTGAGGGGTGTGGGTATCTTTTCTCTAATAGTGTTGGCTTAAGGCCCCACCAATTGTGCCCCTACTGTTAACCACTAATGAGGGACTGATGCCCTAGTTCCATTTAATGACTTAGCATCGATCAGCTTTGACAAAATGATATTTACAACAAGAACCAAAATACGAACATCTCCCACTCCATGACACCTCTCTCCTATACAACCTTGGTCTCTGGGGAGAATGGGCTCAAACTTAGCTCAATTACTACATGACATTGACCACCACTAAGTTTATGTACAAATGAAGCATTCATTGCTGGTGAATGAATCCTTGTCTCAGCTACCACTGGGTTGAGTCCCAAATGTTATTAATGAAGGCCATTTCTTACTCCTCAGTATATTGATGCTCAGCTGGCTGCAAATAGCATCATGGACTCCAACTTTTAGATTCCTGGTGGCTTGATCTCCTGACCTTCTGAAACTCACAAAGTCAGAGCCTCTAAATTAATCTCCATCATCTAAAACAAGAAAAACAAATGCTGAGGCCCATTTTCCAGAGGGGGCAGCTAGAGGGCAAAGTGGATAAACTGGGACTGAGGTCAGAAAGACTTATCTTCCTGAGTTCAAATCTGGCCTCAAACTCTTACTAGCTGGGCAAGTCACTTCACTTTCTTTGCCTCAGTTTCCTCATCTGTAAAATGACCTGGAAAAGGAAATGACAAACCGCTCCAGTATCTTTGCAAGAAAACCTGAAATGGGGTCACAAAGAGACACAACTGAACAACAATAACAACAAAAAATTTTGTGAGCCCACATGGCCTTAGATGAGAGAAGACCCAATTCCTTTCCCCACTGTCTCTCACTGGATGCTGTCAGTAAAGGAATCAGACCACCAAAGCATAACTAAAGAGTGAAATGACCAAGGCTTTGTTGATTAGTCCTTTTTGTCTCTGTAGTCAATCAAGGAGCCCACTATTTGACCACATGATTAGCTGACCAGATCCAATTTCAGAATGCATACTCCAGTGTCCCCTCCTCCCGTCCATTGCTTGTCATTACAACTGTCCCAGAAGCAGGCACTCAACCCTCTCCCACATATAGGGAGTTTTCATCACCTAACTACACTGATGTACTTTGTGCATGCAATGGTCACTAATTACATTATTATTCCTTTCTCCTCAACTGGACTTGGAATCAGAAACACCCAAGTTTGAATCCTTCCCCAGACACTTAGAAACTGTGTGGTCTGGGGCAATTCACTTAATTTCTCTCAGCCCCAATTTTTGTTGTAGGGATCAAATGAGGAAGGACTTTTCGAACTTTAGAGTGCTAAATAAACTTTATTGCTAATATAATTATTATCGTTGTTGTTCCTGGCCCCAGATTGCCATGGGGATGTACCAGTCATACCAGTCCTTAATGCCTCCTTTTGTCCACCAGTATTAGAGGGAAGTAAATTCCCTGGTTCTCATAGTATATATTCCTTGACTTCTGAAGTTTTTTGGTTTCACTCACCACCTGGGCACCTACAGAGACAGGGAAGAAGCCATCAACCAATCAAAAAGCATTGATTAAGCTCTTACTGTGTGCCAGGCACTGTGCTAGGGACTGCAATTACAAAGACAAAAATGAAACAGCATGTGTATAAGTATGTACCAACAAAATAGGAACAGAATAAAGATGCAGAAATAAGTTTATGTTGTTTCCCCCTTTAGAGTGTAAGCCCCATAAGGGCAAGAACTTTAAAAAAATTTTTTTCTTTGTGTATGCCACTCCTGTGGTTATCCAAGTGGATTGTAGCATTGTCACTTGGCTCATCTTACTCTTCTGTGCTCCCTCCAGCCCTGTGGATAGGCACAGAGAATTCTTTCCAGATCCAAAAAGTTTTTGTTTTTCTTTCTCCTCTCTTTTAGGGTAGTTTAGGGTATGATCTTTTCTCTGGTCACAGACCCTCCTTCCCTACCCCCCTTTCTCTCTGAAGACTTAACCAGCCATACCCTCTTACAACAATTAAATCTCTTCCAGCCTGGAAGCATCATAAAATGCCCCAAATCCATATGGTCCCTTTGTCTATTTTTATCAGAAGAAATGCTATTAATTCAACCACAATAGCTCATAAACCCCCACCCCTTATGAAACTTCCTAACATTCAGATAGAAGTTTGGTTCTCTACTCTGATTTAAATTTTTGTTTATCTTTAGTTCACCCTTAATCTCTAAATGTTTGAGGCAAAAATCAGGATACAGGAGATATGTAGTTAAAAGAAGCAAACAGAGTGTGCTGCAGTATCTGTTTCTGGACAGGCACAGAAGCGAAAATTGGGGGAAGAGTGGGTCTTTTACTGAACTTCCTTCAGTCCTTGAAGTGGTGTGTACAATTACCAGTATAGCTTTGACCTGAGTCTCTTCTAAGATGCCTGTAGAGGCCCAATGTCCTTCCTTTATTATTCCCTTACCTGCAGTACCTCAGCCCTTCTTTCATTTTCTCCTTCCCTTTCTCCTTTCTTCTGGTATCTCCTTACCAGAAACCCTTTCTGACTCTGCTCATAAAACCAGGGCTGAGGAGGCTTGCTGTCTCTTTACTACTGCTTAAGTGGTTCAGCTTTCAAACTTCTTCTGAATCTGTGTTTCACAGACTGTTGTTGTTTGTTCTTCATTTTCGAAAAGGACCAATGACATCATGGGGTGATAAATTGGATTTAAGTGAGGCAGAGTTGCACAAAGTCTTCAGCCTCACTCTTTCAGAGTCATCAAAATCCAGTAACAAGACAAAAGTCAGGACAACTGGAGATGGCCTGGAGCGCAGCAGATGACCTTGGTGGGGTCTTGGATGCTTGACCAAGCTGTAAGCACTACATAGCATCTGCTTCAGCCACCTTCATGGCTAGTGGAACAAATTGTTCTCATCTGGGGAAGCCAGGGGAAGTCTTCAAATGCGCGAGGTAGACACCCTGCCTCTAATTCACTGACTGGTCATTGATAACCTGTTTATTGATTAACCTCAACCTGGTTTAGCCCATCTGCCACTGTACATGCTATCCAGCTTCTTGGAGCCACAAGTAAGAATTGAGAGCCAGTTAGACACCAAAGGTGAATGAGCAGCCCTGGAAAGGGCTGGGCAAGCCCTCAAACCACAGTTGCTAGTCATCCTTGGACACCCCAGACCACATGCCCCTTCACATACTGTGTATGTCCCTTTAAGAACTACTGGGCATGATTCAAGTCTCCCTTCTAACTCAAAGATAGTTCCAAATTTCTCTCATACCTGAGAGAGGCAATGTTTGTACCTTTGAACTACAAATCCCAAGGTACCAATCAGTTCTCCAAACCTTGTTACATTTATATTCTCGGTGCTTAGCACATAGTAGATGCTTAATAAGTGCTTACAGAGTGATTGATTGACTGATTAAATACAAAATACTTCTGTGGGAAAGGCACAGGCAGCTGGGGGGGGATCAGGAAAGGTTTAATTTAGAAGATGGTACTTGAGAGGAGTTTTGAAGGAAGCATGGGGCTCTCTGGGAATGATAAGCATTTCTAGGTTGAGATGAGAGACAAACAAGGTCAGCTAGGTTACAATTTTGTTGTTTTTTAGTTGTTTCAGTTGTGTCTGACTTTTCATTACCCCATTTGGGATTTTCTTGGCAAAGATACTGGACTGGTTTGCCATGTTCTTCTCCATCTCATTTTTCAGATGAGGAAACTGAGGCAGACAGGGTCAAGTGACTTGCCCAGGGTAGCACAACTAGTAAGTGTTTAAGGCTGGATTTGAACTTAAATCTTCCTGACCTCAGGCCTCGCACTCTATCCACTGCACTATCTAACTGCCATTAGGTTACAATATAGAGTTTTATTTTTGTTGTTCAGTTGTACAATCATGTCCAACTCTTCATGACCCAATGGACCATAGCATTCCAGGTCCTTCTTTTGGCTACTATACTTCTGCTATACTTCTGTCCTCTTCTGTCCTCTACTATCTTTCAAAGTCTGTCCAAGTTCATGTTCATTGTTTCCGTGATACTATTTATCCTTATCATCCTCTGCCAAACCCTTTTCCTTTTGCCTTCAATCTTTCCCAACATCAGGGTCTTTTCCAATAAGTCCCATCTTCTCATTATGTGGCCAAAGTATTTGAGCTTCAGCTTCAGTAGAATAATGACTAATAGGGCTATGAAGGTAAGTTGGGGCCAGGTTATAAAGGGCTTTAAATATCAAAAAAAGAATTTCTATTTGATCCTAGAAGTAAAAGGGAGCCACCAAATAGATAAATAGATAGATAGATAGAGATAGAGATACACACATATGTGTGTATGTATATGTATGTATATATGTATAATATATATATATATATATATATTAATGTAGAAGAATGATACGTCAGACCTTCAGGAAAATCACTTTGCAGCTCTGTGGAGGATAGATTTGCAATGAGGGAAACTTGACACAGGGAGACCAATTAGAAGGACATTGCAATAGTTCAGTGAGACTTTTGGGGAAACTGAACTAGGGTAATGGGAAGAGAAAGGAATGATTGTAAAAATGTGGAGGTAGCTATAGTCATATGAAAAAATGCTCTAAATCACTATTGATTAGAGAAATGAGAATCAAAACAACTCTGAGGTGCCACATCACACCTATCAGATTGACCAACATGACAAAACAGGAAAATGATAAATGTTGGAGAAGATATGAGAAAATTGGAACACTAATGCATTGTTGGTGGAGTTGTGAAATGATCCAACCATTTTGGAGAGCAATTTGGAACTATACCCAAAGGGTTATAAAAATGTGCATATCCTTCGACCCAGCAATAGCACTTCTAGGGCTATATTCCAAAGAGATCATACAAATGGGAAAAAGACCCACACGAACAAAAATATTCATAGAAGCTCTTTTTGTGGTGGCAAAGAATTGGAAATTGAGAGGATGCCCATCAATTGGGGAATGGCTGAGCAAGTTGTGGTATATGAATGTGATGGAATACTATTGTGCTATAAGAAATGATGAACAGGCTGACTTCAGAAAAACCTGGAAAGACAGTGAGCAGAACCAAGAGAACATTGTACACAGTATCAGCCATGTTGTGTGATGACTAATATTGATAAACTTAACCCTTCCTGACAATACAAGGATCTAAGACATCTCCAGAGGCCTTGTGATAGAAAATGCTATCCACATCCAAAGAAAGAACTATGGAAGTTGAATTGCTATTTTTTTTTCTCTTCTGTTGAGTTTTGTTTCCTCTTTCTGATGGTTCCTCCTATTGGTTTTAATTTTTACTTACAACATCACTAATGTGAATATATGTTTAATATGAATGTAAATATATAGCCTGTATCAGATTGTGTGCCATCTTGGGGAGGGTGGTGGGGAGGAAGGGGGAGAAAAATTTTAAACTCAAAAACATATGGAAGTGATTATTGATAAATAAAAATAAATTAATAAAAAATAAAAATATATTTTTTTAAATGTGGAGGTAGAATCAACAAGACTTGGAGAAAAACTCTACAATTGTGAACTTGAGTGTTTGGAAGAATGATGGTGTCCTCAGCAGAAGTAGGGAAGCAAAGTGAGTTTGGGGAGGGCATGTTAAGATTAAGATGCCTATAGATATCCAGTTTGAAATGTCCATAAGGCAATTGGTCACACCAGTTTAGAGCACTAAAGAGATACTAGGACTGGATATGCAAAACTTGACATTACCTACAGAGAGATTTAATTATCATTAAACCTAGGACAGTCAAAGTGGTCATCAAGTGACAATTTGATTTTGAGGGAATTTATTTTGCTTGACTATTCATATTTGTTACAAAAAGTTTTGTTTTTCTTTTTCCCCAATGATGCAAAAAAGGAGAGGGAAAGAAAATATATTTCTGTTAATTTTTTTAAGTAGACAGATATGAGATATGCATGTGAAATATTGCATACATTTTCAGAAGAGATCACTGTATTGTTAATTTTACTTTGTTACAAGATATCCCTCAGGAAGTGGGAATAATCTGTAAAAGTAATATAAAAATAGAACACACCAATAAAACTTTTTAAAAAAAATTCATAAAGAGGTCATTAAATGAAACATGAAAAGACACAACCCCTGAACTGAAGGAACCTACAGTCTAGTGGGGCAGGCAGATGTAGGCATGTGAAAGAGATACAAGAACACTAAAAAAAGCGTATAAATAAGATAGAACTAAATTGAGTTTCATGTAACTGTAACCATAGAGTGGGGGGAGGGGTGACCCCTAAGGTCCCTTCATAAAAGCTGTATGTGTTGCACTTATAAAAGGATTGAGAACTGGAAAGCATTTTAGGGGAAGAGGAAAGAAACAAGCATTTATTAAGCAACTACTATGTGCTAGGCACTGTGCTAAGTGCTTTACAAATATCTCATTTGATGCTCACAACAATCCTGTGAGGTAGGTACTATTATTATCCCCATTTTACTGTCAGAGAAACTGAGGCACACAGATGTTAAGTGACTTGGTCAGGGTCACACTGCCAGTAAGTGCCTGAGGCTGGATTTGAATTCAGGTTTTCCTGACTCCAGGCTCAGTTCTCTATACACTATGTCACCTACCTGGGTCATTGGTCTTCTATTTTATCGCCTTCATTTTGTAGACATATAACCTATGTGACTTGTCAAAGGTAGCATAGATGACAGAGCTAAAATTTAAACCTAACCTTGTGACTTGACATACCATATGTGCCAAACGTAATTCTCAAAATAGAAAAAAAAGTGTCATGACTCCTTGTATTGGTGCTATAAACAAAAGCAATATTTTCCCTTTTGAAATACCTCAAATGATGTTACAATGTAAAGACTCAGGAATATGTTCTACTCAAATAGCAAAAGAGATTTTAAGAACAGAACCATTTTTCATAGTATAACCAGTTACCCCTTATCTGTCTCAGGGCCCAAAGCCATGAGAGAGACAGTGGAGCTTTTCCAGAGATCTCTTGAATTTCTCCCCCATCCAACCAATGAGAAGTTACCCCTGCTCAGAGTTCCAGGGAAAAGGGAACCATAGACCAGGCAAAGGACAGAGCTCTGGGGATGGGCCATGCCAAACTAGATGCTTCTGTCTTCTTCCTCTCTTCTTCCAGCCCTTCAGTCCAGGAACTGTGAAATAGGAAAACGGGTAACATCAAGGGGACCATGGGTCTGGTGATGAGCATTGACTGCTGCTGCAAACCTACCGTGACCAAGACTAGTGACCAAGGAGCTGAGGTCAGCAAAGGAGTAAGGGTAGTTCAGTGATATGATTGGCCTAAAAGAGGTAAGGATGGGTTAGGGCCAGTTGTGAAATTTCTGTGGTTGATAAAAAGGTTGAAAACCCATTCAACTCTCTGCATTTCCCCTACAAACCCCACTTACCGACCTGCAAAGACAACTCTAGATGTATCCCAGGCAGGTAAATTTTCACTTTGACTCTCTCATGATCATCAGACATTGGGGCAAGTGATTTGAAACTGTTCTTCCAACCTCCCATGAAGAAAACTGGGAAAAAGCTTTAGGAGATGGCTTCATATAGCACCTCTTACCCAATAGGAGGGCTTAACAAATGCTTGATTCCTTCTCTAATGGTCCTTTCCAGAGCTCAGCCCCATTATAACTGCTACACATACAGCAATCGCATAAATTTCATGGAGCCCTAGGATCACTCCTACTGTATGGATGGCTGAGCTTTCCATGAAGGGAGAGCACCTTTCTTACTTAAAGTATATATACATATACTTATTTCTTTAAATGTTTCCCAATTACATTTTTGAAACATTTTAACTTTCATTTATAAAATTTTGAGTTCCAAATTCTCTCCTTCCCTCCCCCAACCCTTGAAAAGGCAAGCAATATGATATCAATTATACATGGAGCATTTAATTTTCTTACAATTTTCCTGTGTTTAATAAACCTTGTGATTTCACAAAGTGGAACTGGCTGTGTAAAAATATAAATATAGAGAGTCATGATTGAGAAGGGGAGGTCCCAGACTTGGGAGATAGGGGCAATGCGTCACAGAGATTGTTTCATAGTTTTCCAATATTTCCAAGGAGTATTTCATTTTCATCTGCCTCGAACTAGGAATCTGGGCCAATGAGAGCTTCTTTCTTGTCAGTTTCTTTCAAGCCCAAGGATTAGCAGGTTTAGCTGCATGCACACAGGCATAGAGGAGAGCTTTTTTGCTGGTTAGTTAATGAATTAAAGCAACAGCTGATTTCCTGTAGTCAGGAAGCAGGACAGGAGCCAGACTCAAGCTTCTGTAGTATTGCAAATATCACCTGGGAAACCTGCCAACTGCATGCTTTGCCCATAGCAACATCACAATAGCAAAACAATTTCTTATTTTAAAAAAATCGAGCATCCTTTTTCCATGACAATTAGAGAATGTTGGCTCCTATCTTTGATGGAAAGATAAAGAAGAAGGGGAGTAGGGTGGGGAGGAGAGAGAAGATTCCTACTCAGATAGGTGGTGAGCTAGAGGACCTCTGAGGTCCTTTCCAGGTCTAATATACCAGGTTCTATTACCTCAACAATTGGTCATTCCAATTTAGGGATGTATCTTTTGAGAAGAGAGAATCTGACTAAGGAAAGAACCTATAGAATCAATATTTTTTCCCACTCATCTGCTCCAGTTTTTGGTTTATCTTGGAAGAGTGTGTGTTTGATAAGTCTCAATTGCCACCAGGTTATGGAGGCAGTAAGGAGAAGACCCCATCCTTACCTGTCATTTCCCTCCTTCAGCATTTCCTTTTTAGTGGGGCTACTAAGCCCCAGGAGAAGGGTCAAGCGAAAACTCCATAAATCAAGAAGCCCCAGCAGTTGTCCACTTAATTAGACCCTTGAGAGATGTGTGCGCGTGTATGTGTATATGTATGTGTGTGAGTTTGTGAGTGTGTATGTGTGTGTGTGTACGCACAGTGGTATTGCTATGGTGACAGGTCTTGTGGCTGATTTAAAGCAGGGCTTTACCATGTCACCCAATAAAAATAAGACTCAGGCTTTTTTAATAGAACAAATTACTTAAGTTTTATATTTAACTGGGGACAACATAACTGGGGACAGCACTGAAGCTATTACTGGTTTTCAGAATATCTTAGGAATCTGAGCTGCCTCCTTCTGCATATGTTAACAACCATCATCGCAACATATGCCCAGCAGCCCCAAGGGCCTTGATGTGACCCTGCTGAGCCAGCTCTCATGGCTCTTCCTCCCCTTTTAGGGACTTGGTCTCATCTTGATCTGGGGTTTGTCACCTCTGGTTCAGGTGAAGGACTTTCAATGTGTGTTTCAGGGAAGTACAGGTGAGATTCATGTTAGCTCCTGACAACATCACTGAAAGAAAGGAATTGGAAAAACAGTAGCAAGCCCTCTTAATAATAAGAGAGCATTTAGTTATGGTAGTATCAAGAGGAGGTCATGAAGCCATCTGCAAGGCCTCATAATATTGTGTGTTATGGTGATAAAAATAATGGTGGTGCTGAAGCTGGTGGTGATCGTGCTATAGGTGGTAATAGTGACAGTGATAATAGCTGAGACAGCCTACCCTATTATTCCACCAATACCATCATCATGCCAACTGAAGATGGGTTTGAAGAAGCACGTCTAGAATAATAGGACGTGGCTGAACTTACATGGAAATAGAAAAGATGGTCGCCTAAAGAAGGATGTTCTCTGAAGGGAAATACCCCTCCACCACAAAGCATCTCCCTGTATTATGTGTTACGCAGAATCTTGATATTCTACTTTATCATTGAAGAATGCTGCTGGGTCCACATGGGGATACTCTCTTCTTCTCTAAGGGACCTCTCTACTCTTGAACCACGGTCAGTCCTGAGGATATCTGCCTCTAATGAGAGGAGTTAGATTCCCTTTTTTCACAATCATTAATTCATTAAACCCCTGCCCTGGCACCCCAGAATAACCAGCTATAAAGTAATCCTGGAGATATCCATTCTCAGGGTCACTGGTCTCCAATTTGTGCTCAGTAAAAAGGTAATCCATAAATGTTCCTCTTAAGCTCATCAAAGCAAACCGAAGTCCCTTTGCCTTGTTCTCCTGCAAATCATTATTTTCTTTTCCCTAAGGAATATGGAGGAAGAAATCTGCTCTCCTATTTTTGGTCAAAAAGTCAAACGGAGAGAAAATGCAGGAAGAGAAAAGGGGGAAATGGTGAGAATTTTTTCACAGCTCTTTTAGAGACCACAGGGAGGGAGGGTTCTTCAATGAAAATCCATCCTCCTGAGACTCAGTCTACCAAATCTTAGGAGGCAACCCTAATCTTGGAAACTTAATTAGTAAGGTGTCAGTATGCAAGCCCATCTCCTTGGGAAATGTCCTTCAATGCCTGCAGCAAGATCCACCCAATGTAATTTCATCAAGTTTGCTTAAGGAACTCATAAAATTGATCAGAGACCCCCTTGATCAGTCCCCATTACTAGTGCATCAGAGAAGTGCAGGCAAAATTTTATGTAAGATCTAAGAGACTAATTGGAGGGATCAGGGAAGACATCCAGAAGGAGGTGGCTTTTGAGGTAATCTTTAAAGGATGGGCAAGTATTCTAGAAGAAGGGGTTCAGGGCAGGTTTGGTGAAAATATTCCAGGAATAAGGAGTGGCTTGAATCAAGGCAGAGTCAAGGAAAGTAGGAGGTAAATAAAGAGAAAGACAAATAGGCCAGTTTAGCTGGAGTTTAAAGTGCAGGGCATGGAATAGCTTGAGATGAGATTGCACCTACCAGGTGACACCAGATGACGGAAAACTTGAATACAGACAAAGGAGTTAGGACTTTAATCTGTAGACAATAGAAAACCACTTCGAGATTTTGAACAAAAAAGTGACATCATTTATATAGCACTTTAAGGTTTTCAAAGTGCTTTGCAAATACCTGATTTTTCCTCACAACAACCCTGGGTGCTATTATTATCCTCATTTTACAGTGAAGGAAACTTAAAGCAGAGGTTGATTGATTTGCCCAGGGTCACACAACTATGAACAAAGTGTCTGAGGCCAATTTGAATTCAAGTCTCTCGGACTTCAGGTCTGAAGTGGTCTACTGTACCACCCAGGTCTTCTCCAGTACTCCAAATGATGATATTGGATTTAATGTCAACATAATTTGAGATACTGTTATGCAGAAGCATCTTTTTTTAGGTGTGAGGGTGATTTCAGTTTTGGCAAAACTCAGAAGCATATCTTTGTAGAAGGAAAATTAACTTGCATGAATTGGCTGGAGCTTAATGGAGGCAGAGGAAAAGCCCCAAGCAACTATTACAGTACTTATACAGAAGGAAGCCGCCTACAAGATAATTGGCTCAAACCTAACTGTTTTACCAGAAGACATGTACCAGGAGTTGTCTGAACAGTGTAGAACCAAGTAAAATGCCAAGTAACAATCCTGCAAATTATTTTATATCCTGATAAGGTTTAAATATTAAACTCATAGCAGATTGTAGCAATAGTTATATTAAGTTACTGAAACATGTTTTAAGATTAGTTTTCATCAGAAATACACTTGTGATTCTTTTGCATTGAGCATTTCCTTTTGTGTGTAGGACTAAACTACCTATGTCAGTTAATTCATATTGTACATTAAGTACCTTTTCACTCCTATCTTTTGTTGGGGAAAACTTAGATGTGAACCAAAATCTACTAAACCATAGGTAAAATGATATCCAGGGCACCAGAGTCAGAGTTTATACCAAGGTGAAGAGTGTGAAGAACAGAAGAGTGGACGTTGGCATTAGAGCCAGGCTTCTCCAGGACTGAATCCATCCCTTGGGGCCAAAAACAATTCCTTATGGTTATGTAAGGAATGTAAAGAGGTTCGATGGTATGTTTATTGGGAAGTATCTATTGTGTTGAAACAAGATGTACTACTAAATTAGACAAAATTTTAAAAAGCATTGTGGAGGGTCACATATCTCACCCCTTAGTCTCCCACTGTCTCCTCCTCTCCCCACCCTAATCAGCACCAAGACCAGGCAGTGTGGGCAGGCAACAAGATGGCCTCTTGATTGACAATAAACTCCTCTCCCCCTTCCTGGATCTTCATGTTGCCCCTCTGTGACCTCTCCTCTTCATCAGCTAATACTTGTCTTTGCAGTTGTCCCTGATGCTTAGGTTCCAGTTTCAGTTCAAGGCTGCCCTCAATCATCTCAAATAAATGTCACCTTTGTAAAAATTTAGAGGGGAAGGAGTAGCCATACACTATGATTCAACCAATTCAATATGATTCAACTGCCCTGACAGTTACATGCCCAACAGGGTAAATATGGACTGGGTAAAATCTAAAGGCTGCTATTGGCTTCAAGGGCCATGTTTTTTTAGAACTTATTTGTCAAATCATGATGAATAAATTAGGGAATAAAGGGAAAATTCAAAGAGAAAGAAGCATAAGGCAAAAGAAAACGATACCAAGAAATTTAGGCTCTGGGCCTGGCTCGGTTTCTTATCTAATAAGCTATGTGACTTCGAACAAATCATTTCCAGTCTTTGGGCCTCAGTCTTCTCATCTGTGAAAGGAGAAAGTTGAACCATATGATCTCTAAGCTTTGACATACATGGTGGAATAGTGGATGAAGTCCTAGACTTGGAGTCAGGAAGAGCTGAATTCTAATCCTGACTCAGTCATTTACTAGCTATGTGACCAAAGATGGTGACATTGGACAAGTCAATAAGCCGCTCTGTGCTTTAGCTTTCTCATCAAAGTTGGTTCTCAATAAGTCCATCTCTAAGACTTTTTCTTTCTCTAAATCTATGATCCCAGGATCAGGATTCTATGAGGTCATAGACTGGCTAAGACCATGCCAGTCAGAAGGTTACAGCCTATTTACCATGGGCCTTAAACAGCTCCATGAGTCTCTCATCAAGAGAGCACACCAAATTAAATTGGATATCACATATGCAAGAGCACCTAAGATATGACCAATGAATCTTAATTTGGCAAATGCTTGTATTTACATAGCACTTAACATTTTACAATGCACTTTGCTCTATTCTCAGGGATGTCCCTTTTCACCCAAGACCCTACTTTTCCCTGCTCCGTAGGTTTAGTTCTTCGGGGCCTTTAGATAGAGCCTTTCCTCCCCGGGGAAATGGATAGTTTAACCCATAAACATCCTTCACCCCTCCCTCCCAATTTCTGTGATGAAAATTCCTCATTGATGCCCTACTTAGGGCCATATCCATCACTAACCTTCCTATGGCCCAGGAATGAGTTCTAACCCTCACTTATATCCTATCACCTCAAAATAAGCAGCCAGATTTTGCCAAACTACCCGATTTTGGTCCTTCCCTGCTTCTTTCTCTTCCTGCTTACCAAACCCTCCCCACCCCCCCTCCCAACTATCTCCTTTCCAGGGATGCTCCTTCAAGCTTCATTCCAGCCTCATAGTTCACATGCATGACAGTGTCTGTTGGCTCTCAACATCCCTTGGGGGAGGGAAGGGTGGTGGGAGCCAGGGCCGAAGAGCAGGTTAATGTTACAGCTCTGAATAAGTGACCTCGGCCAGTTGACGTCAGGGTGATGATGGGTATAGAGGAGGGCTGGGTTTCTGAACTCTAAAGATAGGTCAAATAAAATATAATTGTCCTCCAAGCAGGATAGAGCGAGGGAGCCAGAGACAGTCTCTGAGCCATGGTCTCCACCATCCTCAGAGGCTCAGCCAGGGTCCCTGTGCTCCCAGCCCGAGTGCCTGTGGCAGGTTTTGGTTTCATGACAGGAGCTGTAGTCTGCCTTCCAAAAATAAGCCCCTGCGGCCATGCTGAGGGGAGAAAAACAAGAAGGGCGGTATTTTTAGGGCCATTAATTCTGACCACGTGCTTGGGAGGCAAGGTGGATGGCCTTCCCACAGAAGCTGCTCATCACTATGCCTGCAGGAGGAGGTTGCCTCGGGGGCACACTGTGGGCTTTCATCTTCTTGGGTGCTCTGGCTGGCATGCTAGTACCCTGGCCGCTGGTGGGTGGCCTGGCCAACCCTGTGCTCCTGGAAAGGGGCTGGGGGAAACTGCTGGGGTCCCAGCCCCAGGCTGGACTGCCTGGTGGGCTATCCCGCAGTAACTGGGAGAGTGGCTATTTGCTGGGAATCAAGAGGCAGAGGAGACTGTATTGCAACGTGGGCATTGGCTTTCACCTCCAGGTGCCCCCAGATGGCAGGATCAGTGGGACCCACGAGGAGAATCCCTACAGTAAGTGCAATGGCCTCTGGTGGGGTAGTTAGGGAATAAGGACCCTGGGAGAAAAGGGTGGGGGAAAAAAGTGTGCCCTTACGGTGGTACAAGGGAAGAAAGCTTGCTGGAGTCTGGAGGTCTGGCTTACAGATATATTATAAAAAGGGTGTGGGGTCCTCCTTGACATTCCTCTTCCACTTTCCTTCCCACTGCCCCCCATTCAAATCTAACCGTTTGTGGTGGCAAGTGATTGGCTAAGGATCCTCTTACCATCATCTCTCTGAGTACCTAAGGGACAGTGTAGTGCAGGAGAAAGAATATTGGCCTGGGCCTGGGAGATGGGCAGAGGCTGCAGTTGAATCTTGGCTCCCACACTTACTAGCCGCATAGCTATGGATATTCAGTTTACTCTACTGAGTGCAAAATAAGGATAGTATTGCTTGCACTACTTACCTCATGGAGTGGTTGTGAGGGATGCACATTGTAAAGTACTATGTGAGTTATTATTTTTTTGTTCCTAATTATCTCCACAGGATTAGCAAAGTTCTATCTATTACTTTATTAGGCTCCCCAGGGTTCCTTCAGTTTTAGAAACCGTAAGGGAGTATGTGTCAGGAATACTCAGACCAAATTAGAGCCTAGCTTATTTTTTCAAAAAAGTTTTGCTCCACAGAGGAGGAAAGGAAAGCGGTCTGCAATTTCTAGTCAAGGGTCTTCCAAAATCCCTATCCTACAGCCTTCCTCTTTTGTCACCCATTTCTTCTTCCTAAAATGTTATGCTGGTGGTAGATGTGGTCGAGGGGGAGGGACAACTATCCTGATTCCAAGATCTGGGGGGAGGGGAACAGACTGAGAAAACCAAGCTAAGGGTTTAAGGGTTATAGCAGACCAGTCTGAGATCAGAACAGTCAATTCATATAAACTTGGAGTTAGAAGTTGTCACCGACTACTGACTAGCCAGTTGTGTCCAGCAAGTCATTTCATCCTTCTTGGCCTGTTTGCTCATCTGTAAAATGAGAGAGTAAAATAGATGATGTCTAAGGTCTCTTCCAGTTCTAAACCTTAGAAATCTCTAAAAAGACTCTAGCTATCTAGTCTAACTCTCTTATTTTAGGGATGAGAAAACTGAGACACAGAAAGGAATGACTTGCTTAAGGTCACACAGCTGGCAAGACTCCTGATTCATTTCAGTGATCTTTCTCCTACTGATTCAAGAAAAGGACCTTTTGTGGCGGGTGATGTCTTGGGAGAGGCTAGATTTTAAGTGTAAATGAGGTAGGCACAGACTTTGACCCACTCTCCTACTGGTGGGTCCTCTCCTAGTAAGGACTCATTTTGTTTGACTACAAATTAAATAAAGTACAGTGATGGTGTTTGCCTAGATAGCTGAACTATCTGGGTTAGACTACTTCTGGATTGTCAAGAGCTTTGAGACACAGGAAAGAACTGGCACTAAGGGATGCTACCGATGGGGAAATGAACTGATGGTCTCCTCTGTCTAGGGAATTCCTTTGAGGAAATTCTCTCTAGCAATTCAGGGCTGCACCTCTTGTATAACTCAAGAGTTCTAGGGAGTTGCATTGGGCATTGAGAGAGTAAGGGACTTGCCCAGAGTTACCAGTCAGAGGTAGGGCTTGAAGCCGGGCTCTTGATTCACTACTCCACACTCTCTTTCCAGAGGTCAGTATGAAAAAGAGGGGGAACTGGGTGGGAATGGAGAGACAACGGGGAGGAAGGGTGATTAACATATACAGCTTTTCTTGAAGACTGAGATTCAGAGCAATCTTGAAGGCAGGAGCGTGAATTAGATGTCCTCCTTAAGCCCCTAAATTCAGAGGTTCTAGCGAGATCTTGACACTGAAATACCCCCTTGCTTAACACAAGTCCCAGTGAAGCAAGTAGATACAGTGAGAAGTGAACAGTCCAGAGATCCTGTCCCTGTTCCTGTTCTGGTTCCTCCCCAAGTTCTCTTTGTTACTTTGAGCTAGCTGCTCCTTCTCATTAGGTCTCAATTTTTTTTTTCAGTCAAATAAGGGCATTGAAGTAGGGGGCCTCTAAGGGCTCTTCTCCTTGAAGTATTCTATGAGCTTAATGCTATCACCCTTCCTTTTTACTTAGGTCTCTTGGAAATTTCAACAGTGGACCGAGGTATAGTGAGTCTGTTTGGGGTAAGGAGTGCTCTTTTCGTGGCCATGAACAGTAAAGGAAGACTATATGGGACGGTGAGTACATGGAGCCTTTTCTTTACTGTTCCCATTCTCCTGAAGCTCTGGAAATGAATGAGAATTATAAGGAGCAAGTTTCTCAGGAAGGCATGGGGATGGGGGGAGGGAGGGTCTTCATTTAAAAAAAATGTCTCTGTTATATCTTAACCTTTACCTTTAGTCTAGAAAAGTCTATGGTTCCCTTCTCAGGATAATGTTTTTAAATGCATAATATAAAATACATGAGACTACAAAGGAAACCAATTATATTGAAATAGTTAACAAATATTTTTCCCATGAAAGGTCATGGGCCCTTTAAAATCTATCCATGGACTCCTAGTTGAAAACCCCTGTTCTAGGGTCTAAGTGATGACAGAACGATCCTATTTCTTCTATTTAATTTTCTCTCCATTCAGAGTCTGTAGGAATTTGGGGAGCCCTAATGAGGGAAAACTTTATTCCTCCATCTTTTTTTCCCCAGACTGCTTTGGGTGGGGCACTCAGTCTAAAGCAAGAAAAGGGTTTGTGGGACTAAGAGCTGCTGTTTCTCACTCTTGATGGGAGAATAACCTAAAGTGATTTGACTTCTCTGACCCCAAGAAATGACTGGTGATATATAACAGTTCTTGTTCCCCACAATCAATCAACAAGCA
This sequence comes from Vombatus ursinus, assembly GCF_900497805.2. Lineage (NCBI taxonomy): Eukaryota > Metazoa > Chordata > Mammalia > Diprotodontia > Vombatidae > Vombatus > Vombatus ursinus. The sequence goes on from NW_020951209.1 coordinate 4,965,622, forward strand.
TTTATTAAGTACCCACTGTGTACCTGGCATGTGCTATGTGCTGGGTGGTACAAAGGAAAAAAAATGAAACAGTCTCTGTCTTCCTGAAGCTCAAATTCTCTCAGGAAGTGATTGAATTCCAATGGATCTGGGATATTGAGGTAGGGAATTTTCTGCAACCCAGATGAAATGTTTTTCCTCTTCAGGTTTCATACATTAAGAGATCTAGAGCTGGAGGGGCCTCAAAGGTCATATAGACCAATCCTCTCATTTTACAAATAAGGAAACTGAGGCCCAGAGAGTGGAAATGATTCAACTAAGCTCACTAAGTAGAAAGTGAAAGAATTTGAACCCAGGTCCAAATTCTCTCATTCCCAAATCCAATCTACTCTCTCTTCTAGTCTCTGATACCAGGTTGTAGAATGATTCTCCTTATTATTTACAGCACTAATGCTTTTTTTAAAAAAAATCACCATTGCTTAGGAAAGAAATACTTGGCATTTTGGTAGAGAGAAAGGTTTATTTTATGTTATAGGTGAGAACTGAGCTTGATGACCTTTTTCCCTTTGAGATTCTAGGTTTTACTGTTTACCATGTTCACATTCCAGCATGCTCTGCTCTCGCTCTAGTCCACTGATTTGTGTTCTGTTTGCTACTGGAATACAGTCCCTAATAGGAAAGATTCAAGAAGTGAAATCATTAACCCCAAGGACAAGGACTAGCTCAAAGCAGTTTTCAAGAAAGACAAATTGTTAGTACATGTCAAGAAATGAGTTCTACACCTCCACTGGAGACAGACTAGGAGGAAGTGGTTTTGAAAGTTAAGTAGAGCGAGGATTTGGAGAAAGATATTTTGTTGGAGAAGGTTGGTAAATGACAGAATGGGCTTAGCCAAAGGCAGGTTTTCAAATGTCCAAGATGGTTTCAGCGAAGTCTTTCCTGAAGATAAGGGGATGGATGACTTTTGGAGGTCATCTATTCCCTTTGAAGGTTTTACCATTATGAATGGGGGTTGGGGAGAGAAGAAGAGACAGAACAGAATATTAGAACAGGAATTCTTAAACACAGTAACCATCTTGGAGGGATAGATAGTGAGTGTGGGAAAGAATAATTTCAACAATCAAACAATAAATCAACAAGCATTTATTAAGAGCCTACTATATGTCAGCCACTTTGCAAAGGGTACCAAGACAAAAATAAAACAATCTTTTCCTGCTTTCAAGGGGTAAGTAGTGATCTAATTTATGAATCTCCCAAAAGGCTTAGTACAAGTAACTTAGGAGAGGAGGACTAAAAGAAGGGAATAAGCATTTATATATCACTTACTATGTGTTACTTTCTGTAATAAGCACATACAAGCATTCTCTTATTTGCTCCTCACAACAACCCTTTGAAATAGGTGCTGTTATTATCCTAGTTTTATAGTTGAGGAAAATGAGGCAAACAGAGGTTAAGTGATTTGCCCAGGGTCACACAGATAAGTGTCTGTGACTGGATGTGAACTCAGCTCTTCCCCTGATTCCAAGCTCAGTGCTCCAGTGTGTTGTCTAGCTGCCTCTGCTTTACCATTAGTCAGAGTAGGCAGCCACCTTTATGAAGTGATTTCAAGCATCCTAGAATGTTTCCCCAATCAGCTTGACTATCCATAAATAAAGAGCTAGAAAGGACATGGCTGAGGAACTGAGGCACAGAGAGGTTAAAAAACTTCTCCATGATTACGAAGCTAGTAAAAGGCTGAGGTCAGATTTATATTTAGGTTTTTCTAACTTGAAATTCAGCATTCTATCCACTACACCAAGTTGTTTCCCAAGTAGAAGCTTTCAATTAACAGTTTTGTTAAAAGCTTTCAGTATTAAGTCCATCAGATAACATCTTCACTGAGAATTCATTAATAATTGAACATTACACATGCTTTCCTCTAAGACAGGGGTGGGGAACTTGAGTCCTTGAGGCCACATGTGGCCCTCTAGGTCCTCAAGTGTGGCCCTTTGACTTGGATTCAGTCAAATTTGAAGATATTTATTCAGTCAAATCCAAGTCAAAGGGCTACACTTGAGGATCTAGAGGGCCAGATGTGGCCTCGAGGCCCCAGGTTCGCCCCTGCTCTAAGATATTATGATGCCCTCTCCCAGGGGCATTTGGTGGAGATCTGGAGGCATGCTATAAGTGGAAAAAAGGTACAGAAAGAAGATGGGGTACTGTGAATATTAATAACAAATTTCACAATTTTACCCAGGACCGATACAGAGAAGGGAGGCTGAAAAGGGATAAGCATATGAGATTTTTTTTTTTGGCTAGGCAGTGGGGTTAAGTGACTTGCCCAGGGTCACACAGCTAGTAAGTGTTATGTGTCTGAGGCCAGATTTGAACTCAGGTCCTCCTGAATCCAGGGCTGGTGCTCTATCCACTGCGCCATCTAGATACCCCAAGCATATGAGATTTTAAGAGAAAAGGCTAATGAAAGAAAAGAAACCCGGAAAACAGAGCTAAATTATTGAAATTTCTAGCTACTAGAGACATGTGTAAAACATGTGCATATCCTCATTGCACACCATTGAGCTTTAAAAGGGGCACCGAGGTTTGTAAAAGGTACTATTCTTAAATGGTTAGAGTCCAGAGGAAAAGGGAGAATCCCTGTGGTAAGCTCCATACCCTTAATTCTCCTCTCCCCATGGCATTTGGCCAGAGAGAAGACTGGTACATGAAAGCCTCTTCTCTGATATAGGAGATTCCCTCCCAACCCCCACCTTTACTCAGGCCTCTAAGCAGCTATATGGGAGATCCACTAGGATAAGAACGTGGGCCCTGCAGAGCCTGTGTCCTGGGCGCTGACAGCAGCTGACAGTTGGTATGGCAGGAGACCAGGTGGTTTGTCTAACCTTAACCCGCTTCTTCCCCTCCCCAACCCAGCAATACCAAACTAGGGGCCTCAGAGGTTGTTATCACAATCTAAAAAAACAATTGCCCAACTGATCTCAGAGCCAGGAAGGCTCCTACTGGCTGATGATTTCATTCAAGCTATTTCTCCTTAAGCTCCCAGAATTGCTTCACTCTGGATTCTCAGCTGGAACAGCAAAATGGTTTTCAGGAAAGAAGGCTGCTATTTGCATCCAGAGGTTAAATTACCCAGAGGGTTGGGATTTCTCCTGGGATGATGGAGACTGAGATTTCCCCAAAAGCTGAATGGGGTGATGGAGATGGGAAATGAAAAGGAGGAAGGAAGGAAGGAATGAAGGAAGGTGTCACTAGATAGTCTGACAAAGAATATTGCTTTCACAAAACTTCATTTTTTTTCCTTTTGATATCAGGGCTGTTTTGGTATTAAGGTTGTTTTATTTATTTTAGATATGACCAGCACTTTGCACATGTGGGTATGATTTTGCAAAAGCTCTCTCCTTGTACTTCATTAGGTCCTATCATTAGGACTTTCTAACAATGAGAGCTATCCAAAAGTGAAATGGACCATCTCAGGAGACAGTGAGTGCCTAGATTTCAGCTAAGAGCCAGAGAACCATCTGTCACTTATGTTGTAGAGCTTTGTAGCCTCTGAATCAGGGGTTCACAACCTGAAGCCTAGAAACTTCTCAGAATAATGTTTTTAAATGCATGAAATAAAATACATAGGATTACAAATGAAACAAATTCTATTGAAATTCAGTTATCAAAATATTTTTAATAGTTTATGGACTTCAGGTTTAGAGCCTCAGCTCTAAAACAATAAATAAATTAAATGTGCATTGTTATTATTATCAGAGTAGAGGGTTGGTCTAGACCTTTGTTGCCTCTGCTGACTCTATAATTCTCTGATTCTATGGTCTAAAGCATTATCTTGGAAGATATGAGGAAGGGAAGTAACTCAGTAGCTACCTAAAACAATTGATGTTGGCTCCTAGCAGGGAGTATGGCTCTGAAGGGAATGGTTCATCGTCCATGTAAGTGTTGATGGAGTGAGCAGATGGGGAAATCAAGAGCCATATGTACCCCATGCATCTATAAACAGTACTGGATTCCTGGGTTTGGGAGAATCAGTATTACGGGCTATGGGAAGGCACTGTTCATTCAACCTTTCCAGGGCAAGCCCTAGTACTGGATGCCATAGAGAAGAGATTGAGTTCCTCGTGGAGCTTACAATCTAGCTGGAGAAGCAAAACAAATAGAACTGGGGGGGGGGGTGTCCAGAGAACATTTTCTAAGTGCCATATAAACAAAAGCAGATTAATACAGTATAAATTGTGTTGAGGAATGATTGGAAAATAAGACGTGACCTCAGTCACCTGACCTTTCATTAAAAATGAGATTAGAAAAGGAAGAAGGACACAGCTGGGGAGATTTAGGAAAGACAGAAAGAACTTTATAGTAGCTAGGGCTGTGAGAAGTTGAAATGAAGGGCCAAGACAGCTCATGAAATCTACTTGAACTTCAAAGATCAATTTCTTCTAACCCTTTCATTTTTACAAATTAAGAAGGGATCTTAGTTTAGAAGTTCCCTTCTACATTTGTAGCAGAACCAAGAATAAAATCCAAGAACCGTAAGTCCCTGGCCAGATCACTTTTCTGGAGAGATGTCCTCTCCTCTCTTTCTGGGGGTGGTGTTAATATAAAACTCTGCCTAAAGACAGGAGAACATAGGAGACAACCTCTCCTGCCATTGTAATCCCATGTTTTTAAAGAGCATTTTTGCTTTGGAGAATATACATTGAAACATTTATTAATTTCTCCCTTTGCAAAATGAATCTTTTCATTCTGAGAGCAGAGAAGTTTTAGAGAGAGATTGGTTGCACAAATGTCCCATTAGATCAGCGTGGAATTTAAGACCATATAGTCTCGGGGCCGGAGGCATGACAGGCCCAGGATATGTGATCCTTCGGGATTATTTTCATTTGTTAAAGTAATAATATACAGTAGCTGCTTTTATTAATATAGCATCCACATGGTCAGATTTCTTTCTCACCAGAGATGAGAAGCCAACATTCCCTGTGTCATAGGATATGCATGTAAATTAACTAATACAGGGACTTGGTCTTGATACATTCATTTCAATTCAACAAACACTAAGCTCCTACCATGGGCAGAGTTCTGAGGTAGATGTGGGAGTGATACAAGTCATGCATCCTTGCACTCACACTACAGAAGTGCTTCCCAATGGTTTTTGTTCTGAGAACCGCTTTCAACAACAAAAAATGTATTGTGAGTTCCCAGAGTAATTTAATATGCTCCTCATAATATTCTTTTAGATTTGTTCATTAAGTGCTCACAATAACTTCAATAATAACTTTTGCTCAGAAAAGCTCCAAATCAAAATTTGCATTATATAATTAAAGTTATAAACTGTAAAATTTTATTCCACCTATGATTACGAAAACTCTAATTTCAAAATTACAAAACTCTAATTATATCATGATTGGGCAATTATTTACTGTTTAAGGCATCATTAATGAAATTTTAGCACAAACCCCTTGGACCATCTTCACAAACTCCCAAGGAATTTGAGAATCATTAAATGGGAACCACTTTCTTTTCCCCTGTGCTTAACATAGTACCTGGCACACAGTAGAAATTTAGTAAAATGGTTATTGACTGACTGACACAGAGAAGAAATATCCACCTGTAACAGCTGAGTATGTGAAGGTGCTAAGAGCAAACAACTTTAATCATTACCACATAACTTCCAATGAATATCTGCAATTTATTTTGATTCAAGTCAATATATATTTATTTAATGCCTACTACCTCGTAGGATCAAGATACTGTGAAAAAATGATGGAGAAACAAAGATTAAAAAGCGAACTGCATCATTCTTACGTTCAGGGAGTTTACAATTTACTAGTGTGGATACTGCATGTAGAATATGATGGAGTCAAAGATGAGATCAGGAAAAAGTGATCTAGGAAAAATATTGTCTTATCTATATAACATTTAATTTCTCTTCTGACCTTTTTGTTGTTGTTCAGTCATGTCCAACTCTTTGTGACTCCATTTGGGGTTTTCTTGGCAAAGATAGTGGAGTGGTTTGCCATTTCTTTCTCCAGCCCATTTTACAGATGAGGAAATTGAGGCACACAGGGTTCAATGACTTGCCCACAGCTACTAAGTGTCTGAGGCTGGATTTGAACTCAAGAAGATGAGTCTTCCTGTCTCCAAATCTATCACTCTTTCCAATGCACCACCTAACTGGTGAATAGTGGTTGGGAGTCAAAGGAGAGAGAAAGTAGTAAGAGACACCATGTTGTAGTATTTGGGGTCAGATGGCCTAGATGTCATTTACCATGTGACTTTATGCAAATCATTTAATCCCTATGAAGCAAGATAGGGCAATAATTAGTTATACTCACAGAGTTGTAGGCACAGAGGCCAAGACTCATTAAATGACTTGTCCAAGAGCATCCAGTAAGTTTGTGACAGCTGATTATAGAATCCAATTGTTCTCTCTGAGCAGGCTGGCCCTTCTCCCGGTCAATCAAGCAACAATATTGTTAGAGTCAAGCTGGGCAGTGTACTGGAGAGGGGATTATGAGGAGCTAGGAGGTTAAAGAGAACTCAGACACAGTCTGTTAAGAAAGCCACAGAGAGACAGGAAGGCAGCCTTGATAGTATAGCCTGCTAGCTAGTTAGTTTGTTTGCCTCCATAGAGACAAACTAACTCAAACAACTGAAACATTAACTATGATCATATCTATTTTCCATGTATCTCTGTAAAAACTTTTCCATTCATGTTTATGAAATCAAAGGTTTTAAGAAAAATGCAAAAAAAATTGCTTTTCTTAAAAAACCTATTTTGATGTAAATTCTTGTTCATTTTTGCAGATTATTAGTATTTTCAGGAAAAAGCAATAGCTTTACCAAAAAACTGTTTCAACACAAATTCACATTCATTTTCATAAATTTTTAGCCTTTTCAGCAAAAATTAATTGCTTTACTAAAAAAACAACTGTTTGAATGTAAATTCACATTCATTTTTGCAGATTATTAGTATTTTCAACAAAAAAGTAATAGCTTTACTAAAAACTATTTCAACATAAATTCACATTAGTTTTCATAAATTTTTTGTCATTTTCAAAGAAAGTAATTGCTTTACTAAAAAAAACTGTTTTAATGCAAATTCACATTCATTTTCATAAATTTTCAGTATTTGTTGAACACTGCTATTGTAAGAAGGTGGAAAACTACCAATACATTTTCTTCATATTTTTCTCAAAAAAAATTTTTTTTGCTGGACAAAACACACCAAAAAAATTTTTGAACATGACAAAGATAAACATGTCACACCACCTAAATCATATGTAGAATTAATGAATACACAAAGATTTTACCATCCAGGACCCATAAACAAGCTACTTTAACTATGATTTCAACAAGATTTTTGCTTCTTGCTAGGATTTAGACAAACATGTAGCCAAATGAAATGTACTGGCTTCACATAAATCTGTCTTAGCTTCTTTGGTATGTTAAAGTGACAGCATTGTCACTTGTGCCTTACAAAAAATGACTTGCTGTTGATAAGGAGGGAAGGGGGGAACAAGCCTTTATTAAGAACTTACTATGTTCCAGGAACCATATTAAGCACTTTACAAACATTATGTCATTTTATTCTCTTTTGATAGATCTCTTTTATAGGGTGAACTTTTTTAGTGATCTCATTATTACATCTACAATTTCCAAAGAAATGTTCCCTTGTGCCCAATTCAGATTCAGATTTATAGTCCAAATCTGCTACAATTGAATATGCAGATGACATAAAACTAATAGGAGATCTGTTGACCAAATATAGCTTCCTTCCCTTAAGAGAGTGATGAACGGTTTCTTCCAAAGGATTGAGTTATTCCAACCCCTGGATTCACTTTCTTCTTCCCAATTTCAGGCTCTAGCACTTCTATGAGACTACCATAGAGAAAACAGCAAAACAGCCACTCAGAATGAACTTGATTGTTCACATAGTCTTGGAGGCTGAGCAGTTGAGCTATGCTGGAAGGCAGTAGCCCTAATGAGGACACTAATCAATCTCCAACTCTAAGCCTGCTTGTAGACAGTAAATTAAAACAGGGAAAGCTGAGGTCTCTGAGACGGTGTTCCTTAAATTGCCCTTTATGTTATGGTTGTGAAGACAATAGTGGGATACTAGGTGGCATAGAATTAGGGCTCAGAATTAGGAAGACTCGTGTTCATGAGTTCAAATCTAGCCTCAGACACTTACTAGCTGTGTGACCCTGGGGAAGTTGCTTAACCCTGTTTGTCTCAGTTCTTCATCTGTAAAATGAGCTAGAGAAGAAAATAGCAAACTACTCTAATATCTTTGCAAAGAAAATCCCAATGTGGAATCACAGGGTCAGTCACGACTGAACTGATTCAACAACAAAGATGGTAGTTTTGATTGAAAAGCCAATAAGAAAACCAGGTGAGAACGCTTCACAGCAGAAGCAGTGAGGAATCTGGTTACACAGGTGACTTTTCTTTTGTGAATGTGTTTCTTTGTGTTACATGGTTCCCTGGGAAAAGTCATGTGCTCTCATCAAAATTCCATTTGTATGTCCAGCTATAGTGTAGGAAAATCTCATTACCTTTCAAGCAACTATTGGCACAGAGTAGACTAGGGCAGGGAGCACTATTCTCTAGGCATGGGTGATTTTTTTTTGAGGGGGGAGAAAGAGCTTGTTCATTTGTGGCTGAAAGCTAACACCTATTATCTGAACATTGCTCTTCTCTGACAAATTAGCATACAATAGGAAGCCGTTGTGATAGTTATAACTACTCTCTTCTTTTATTAGTATTTAGGGCTTCCTGTCCTCCAAGTTACCATGTGTACATACACCCATAGACCTAATGGAGTGGTAGAAAGAGCTTTAGAATTTGAGTCACAATATCTGGGTTTAAGTCATTCCACTTGGTGGTAGATGTGTGATCTTGAATCACTTGATCCCTCTCAGCCTCAGTTTCCTCATGTATAAATCAAGGCTAATAAATATTTGCAAAACTTATCTTATGGTGGGTGTGTCTATATAATTCACAGCTTGGAACTCCAAATTCTAGGCTTATACAGAATTCAGTCCTAGATTGTTGTTTGTTGTTCAGTCGTGTCTGACTCTCTGTGACCCTGCTTGGGGTTTTCTTGGCAAAGATACTAGAGTGTTTTGTTTTGTTTTTAGGCAATTGGAGTTAAGTGATTTGCCCAGGGTCACACAGCTAGTAAGTGTCAAGTGTTTGGTCTGAGGCTGGATTTGAATTCAGGTCCTTCTGACTTCAGGGCCAGTGCTTTATCCACTGTGCCACCTAGCTGCCCCTAGAGTGTTTTGCCATTTCCTTCTCCAGCTCATTTTACAGATGAGGAACTGGGGCAAACGGAGTTAAGTGACTTGCCCAGAGTCACACAGCTATAAAGTGTCTGTTGTTGCTTGCTGTTTGTCCTTCATTCTCAAAGAGAACCACGACATCAGGAAGATGATGCCATGACTTGCAAGTGAATGGGATTTAAGTGAGGGAGTGCTGTGCACAGTCACCAGCCTCGCTTTCTCCTCCAGAGCCATTTGGGTCCAGTGACAAGATATAAAGGGGAGGAGTAAGTGTCTGAGACCAGATTTGAACTCAGGAAGATGAGTCTTCCTGATTCCAAGCCCAGTGCACTAACCATTTCTCCACCTAGCTACCCCCACTATGCCTTTTATCGCCTCCAGTTAGAGTTGTCTCTGGGAAATCTCAGAATTCATCTCTAAGTATTAAAGGTCTCCCATGATGTGGATAATGATATCCTTTGATCCTGTACAAGCACTTGTGGGATGTGCTTTAGTTCACACCATAGAAAATGCAGAAAACAAATAATATAATAATTATTATCTGGGGGATGATGTTGGTTCCATTCAAAACTTATGAGTGGCTCTTCTTTAAATTATAAGAATGAGCAGTCTAGGGCTAAAACTTTTCCTTAGATAAACCACAAAAAAGGAACCCACATTTGGAAAATCAAGAAGTGCTTATGTAAATTTTACAAATTAACATTGGAGCTGAAAGGTATAGTACAGAAAATATTGCCTGTATAAGCATAGAGCTGGATTAAGATCTTAGCTGTACAACTTTAGGCAAATCAGCTAACTTCACTGGGCCTTAGTTTTAAAGGATCATAGATTTAGATCTGGAGTGAACCTTAGGGGTCATCTGTTTTATCCTCCATCATTTTATAGACAAGAAAACAGAGCCAGGATCTGAACCCAGATTTTCTGATTCCAAGTTCCATGCTCTATCTACTAAGCTACACTGCCCCTAAAGTTCTACTCTAATGCTTCATCCTGACATGGAGGTGACTCTGGGTTCTTGATGGCTATGTCAGTGAAGAGTAATGTCTGGTAGGTCCTACAGAGCTGGTCAGACTTTGAGTCTAGTCAAAATAATGAACTGTATGCCTGTGGTCTAAAGACTAGATTAGCTAAGAGTCTCATTACCAGATGTTCTAAGAGTCTCATTACCAGGCTGGCCATAAAGTGGTGACTTTTTAAGCTAAAGTAATTCTCTGAGACTATTTGACAATTTATAGAGAGGTTGCCTTCTAGGTTGATGCTAGGAATTCTGAGACCAACAAAAGTATTTGTTGTTCATTTGATCAGCATCTAAGTCTATGAGATTCCATAGACTTTGTCTATCGGGGTTTCTTAGAAAAGATACTGGAATGGTTTGTCATTTTCTTCTGTGTGTCCCCATTTTACAGATGAGGAACTGAGGGGCTAAATGACACAGCTAGTAAGTATCTGAGGTTGGATTTGAACTCAGATCTTCCTGATTCTGGGCCCCTGTGCTCTATCCACTGTACCACCTAATGAAAGTATAACTTCCCCCAAATACTGAACTGTCTTCAAGGATAGCATAGAGCATTGTCAATTATGGCCATGGAAAGAGCACTAGACTTAGAGTTCTAGTCTCAGCATTTACATTAATTCATTATGAGATTGTGTGTAAGTACTTCATTCACCTCTCTGGGTCTTAGTTTCTTCATAGGGAAGTAGACAGAACATAGGACTTGGAGTCAGGAAGACCTGAATTCAAATCCTGCCTTAGACCCTTCCAAACAAGTGACCCTGAGCAAGTCACTTAACCTGTCTCAGCACCTACCTCAAAGAATTTCTGAAGATCAAATTAGATAACATTTAAAATGCTTTGCAAATTGTAAAGTATTACATATAAATGTTAGCTCTTGTTATTATCTGAAAAATGAGAATATCAGATTAGATGGTGTCTGAGGGTTCTTCCAGCTTTTACATTCCGTGATTCTCCCTGAAATAGTTTATTGAGGGATGTAGCGGGTTTGGCCAGGAGGGAGGGAACGGACCTAACTAGAATATGACTAAGGCAGTTGCTATCAATCCCGTCTCACAAGCGCTCTCTGCCAATCATTCCACTTTTTTGTTCCTCTTTTCTTCTCCCCAGCCCAGTTTCCAAGATGAGTGCAAATTCCGAGAAACCCTCCTACCCAACAACTACAATGCCTATGAATCAGACCTGTACCGAGGGACCTACATTGCTCTGAGCAAGCACGGACGAATAAAGCGTGGCAATAAGGTGTCCCCAGCCATGACTGTCACTCATTTCCTGCCCCGGATCTGAAGAAACTAGAAAGAAGGCTCACCTGGAGAGGACAACTTCTCTGTTTGAATTTTGCACAAATGAATAGCATCCCTTTCCCACCCCCACCCTGTGGATGTCCCCTGAATCAAGTGTTTTTAGTGTTCATGGATATATATTTATCAAGAAATTGACCAGGAGATTCCGGCCTTCTTAACAACATTTGTTTGCCTTTTGCTGCTCTTTCTACTCCAATTCATATGGTTTTCCTGGTGCTTCCTAAAAATGTCACCCTCTAGACACTGGAGGAGTGTCGCCATCTCCCAGAATGGCAATGGAGCCTTTGCTGTGATCTTATGCTGTAACAGAAGGTATAGATGTCTGCCATGGGATACAAGCACACACGTGGGGGTGTGTGTTTGTGTGCGCATGTTTATGCATACTTATACGTCCTTATATGTATGGAACAGAGGCTTTTCAAGGCATTGAGTTTCATTTCTCCTGGCTTCATGACTACAGGAATCTGCCCACAAGTATGTCACTTGTCAAATAGTCAGGATTGATGGATGCTCTTTGATATGGCCTCTTCCCTCAATCTCTACTCAGAGGCCAGTGACTTCACAGCAAGCAGGGAGCAGCTGTCCTGTGAGTCCATGGAGTACAAGGCCAGAGATTTCAACTATGAACAGGAGGAATGACGATTAGACACGCAAAAATTCTTGACTCTAAGGCACTGGAATGCATTGCCAAGGGAAACTGGGGGTATCTCCTTAAGAGTAAAAAGGGGAGAACAGCTGCCTAGAATGGTTGAAACAGACCTGCCTGCAGGCAAAGGGTGAACTGAATGGTTCAAGGAGTTCCCTTTCACTGGGAAGGTTCTCTTCAGAATGTGTTGAAGCATATCATTTGAACCTGAGAAGGCAAGGAGCTTCATTTGGTAGCCTTCTTTGAAAGGACAAGGAAGGGGGTGGGAAAACATTTAACATGTATTAGAATACGAGTGGCAGATACTGTGCAACAGCACCAATCTCTGGAGTCATTAGCCTGGAGGTGGCAGAATGGACCTCTACAGGTCCACTCTTCCCACATAGTCCAAGTGTTATGTTAATTCTATGAAAAATGAGCTGCTGACATCAGCCAAGCATTAGGCGAACCCTTGTCTGCTAGATTCTATGATGCCCCCTGCCTTTTGAAGTGGAGGTCCCCAAGTCAACTATAAATACTAACTCTGCCTTCAGATTCCTGCCCTGCTGGAACACTCCTAAATCTAAAACCAGAATGAGCCATGTCAGAGTACAAAACATTCTTCGCATATGTGAACCAGAAAGTTACAGAATGACCTGACTTATCACCCTGCCACCATTTTCTTGCCCCCCCCCTCCCCTGCCCTGACTGGAAGACAATCCCTCATCTGTTGCAAATACCTTCAACCTCAGCATACCTCTCTATTTGCAGATGAACCCATCTATAAATAGATCTGAGCAGTGGGTATGTGGACCAAAGATGGCTCTACAGGACCCAAAGGCAAGAAACTATTCTAGCTATATTCCTGTTTGTCAAATGCCAAAGATAGCCATGTCTCTCTGCTGTTTGGAGGCAGGGATCTGGGTGAGGTGACTTCTGGAGGCTTCTTCCAGATTACTGAGTCAGTGATGGTAGAAAACATCTTTATTGAGGAATCCCAAGATATGACTTCAGAATTTGGGATTCAGGGGGCATTAGAATTCTAACTTAAAGAATGGCAACAGAATGCCAGATGGAAAGATGGTAGATCATCTTGGTCAGGGAAAGAGTCAGGGTGGATAAGTCAGAGGATCATTTCCTCTCTTCTCATCTCTTTGCAAAAACTTGGCTTTAGTGGAAGGAAACTCCAGAGAGTGCCACAAGGGCCAAGGTTACTGCTATATCCTCTTGAATACATATCGGATGACTCAAGCTGCTTCAGATATCAACTTCCCTTTCCCAGCCTAGGAGTGGATAGAAAATGAGGCCAATGAAAAATGTCATCTATAGGTTGCAATGATTAGTTAGGTATCTCTTCCCAGGTACAAGTTAGGTAGAAGTTAATTTAGGCCCTACAGTCAACCTTTGGGAATTGCAATTAGTGAACTCTGCAAATAACTCGACCACCTTTTAATAGCCAAAAGCTTACATTTGTCCCAACTGATTAAATTTAGTAAAATGAACAGTTTGGATTTAATCCCCTCTTCTTTGCTCTGCCTTCTTTCTGGTGAAGGTGAAAATGTGTCATGTAATGACTAAGAGAAAGAAGAAACTCATGTAATTCATAAATTGGAAGTCTGTCACTCTTTGGAATTGACTGTATTGACTTGAGGTCCCTGACCCAACTCTGACTCCCCCAGGGCAGATCATTGTAGAGGGATAAGAATGGGTAACCCAGGAATGGATGAGAGGTGCCTCCCTCCCTCAAACCTATTTGTTCTTTATATATACTGTCCTAATTCTATCCTAGCCAGCCCCACAGAACCAAAGTGGTTGTTGAGAGGACTGACTGAGTCATGGGTAGGGGAAGGCAAGGATGCCTTTCCCTCCCTACCCCAAAAGCCCAGTCACTTACGGGAGCTAAGAATGATTTAGACCAGCTTTTTCCTAAGTTCTCAAGAAGTTTTCCAGACTCCTGAAAGCCAGGGCTGGTTGGCCTCTCTTCTACCTATGAGGACACGGAGGTGGCATTATTGCCTCTCCAGACTCACAAGGCCAATATAAAGAACAAAACCATCTGGATGCATGACCCCAAGAGAAGACATATACCTTCCTTAGCTGGGAGCTGGGGGAGTTGGTAATCTCACTAAACAATTCTAGAATTGCCTAGAGGCTTTCTGCCTTTGTGAAGACCCCCTGCAGGAGTACCAAATAACTTTTTTAAAAATTATATCTCAGTCATGTTTCATGCACACACACACACACTCTCCCCAGTATGCCCCATGAGTTCCCTTGCCTTCTTACATGTTTCCTTCTGCAGAATTTCTCTTAAAAACTACTTTTTAAAACATCATGAATCCATTATCCCTCCCCATCTTCTGTCCTTTGCAATCTACCTAGGATTGTGATCTAAGAAAGTGATAATTTCCTCTTCTTTTTTCAGGTCATTGTATTATCAAATTAAGGATAGGTGACTTACTACTCTTGTCTCTAGAAGTTCAGGGCACTGGATAAATTCCCCCTCTGGGGTAGTCCTGTCATGGTCTAGCGCTACCTATTTTTCATGATGGCTAATGGCACACTTGGCTGCAAGGACTCATGGGCCTCCACTCCCACCTCCTCCCAAGACATGCACCAGAGTCTAAGTTCTGTCGCCTTTGCTTGTCTTGGACCCCAGCTCCAGCTATCCTTGCAAACTAATCTTCCAGACTCTGTTTATGGCCTCTAAGGCCTTACGATATCAATCTGTCCTCAGGTTACAAAGGTCTTTGCCATTTTACACTTGCACACAGGTGCTAGTTTTCATTCATCTTTCCATCTTCCTGGAAACATCTGCTCTTCCCCTAGGGCTCTGGGCAGTGAGTTCCTGGTGAGATGTTTTCTACCCCATCAGGTGATTTAGATCACTTTATGGTCTCCCTTCCTAAACCCAGTAGAAAAGTGCAGGAAAATGAGTAGGGGATGGGAAAAACTCAACAGATCATCTGGTCTTCCAGATGCTCAAGTCATTAAGCAGCATCCAGGTATACTGGTGCATCCTTGTCATCCTCCAAGGAGTGTAAATACCTCCTTGGCCTCTGGGGGAATCCAGCTTCTCAAAGGAAGAAGGGAGAGAGGTTAGCAACCGCTTGACACATGGCAAGTGTCAAGTGCTCCTAGTATTCTATCTATGCTCCTCCAACTACTATGTGAGTCAGAGGCCAAATCAAGTGCAGACACATCTCTCCTACCACCTGGACACCTTAAACCAACTGTTTGTACTCGGATAAGTCAGTGATCTTATTGGTATGGACACTGCCTCCGTTGGTGTCCATCACGACCAATCCATCCCTTCTCATTCTGTGATTCTTAGTCACTTCATGCATCTTTGATAGTGGATCTGCCCACCTCAAGCATAAGTCATCATCAGTAATGTACCACAGCCTGCTCACCTCTACCATGCTTCTTTGCCCCTTTGAGTCACTTGTAATTGTGTTTCTTTGGAGATCATGGGATACAATGATTCACAGCCATGACTGGGAAAAATATTGGTGCTAAAAAGATGTGCTTTTGTAGCAGAGAGCATCTTGACAATGCTAAGACATGTACCAAATGTGATTCTGCCCCCTTTCTACTCCTATTCAATTCTGGGCCCTCCTCATATGCCCATCTGCAGCACCTGTCCGAGATATACCTCATTGAACAATCGCATTTTTGGCGTTCCTTCTTGCACAAAGCTGGACAGTGTTGCATCCTGACATTGTTTTCTCTTCCTGTAAATTAAGATATACCTCATATCGGGCCTTCGCAGTTCTAGAGGTTTGTACAACAGGTCAGAAAACAGGAGCTGATCAGTCAAATGTTAATAAAAGATGTGATGCTTCTGTATTGTTCCAAATGTATGTGCTGTGCACAAACCATTTCATGTACCAATGGGAAAAAAGCGGTCTTTTTATACATTTCTCTAAGCTGTTTTGATCCCCAACTTCTCCTTCCCATCGCCATCCTCTCCTCTGTCTCCCCATCTCCCTCCCCTTACCCCATTAAAATTAATGACAAATCTTTGAATTGTAGTTGTATCTTTCCTTCAAGAAGCATGAGCTTGCCTTACCACTATATCTCCAGAGGGCAGGCAGAAAGACACCAGAGCAGTTCTCCTCGTTATGCAGGTTGAGAGGATCAATCCATTCATGAGCGTTCATTAAGTGCCTACTATGCCTGAATTGTACTAGGCAACAGAATACAAAAACAAAAAATTTTAAAAGTTCCCACCCAAGTAGCTTACATTCTATTGATGGAAATAACATGCGTATAAATGCGTACAAAATAAATGTTATGTCAGCTTGGGAGGAGGGTTGCAGGAGGGTTTCACTAGCTAGGAGGTGCTTGGGCTAGGATTTGAAGAAAGCTGAGGCTTCTAAAAGCAAGTGAGAGGAAGGAGAGTATTCCAACAATGGTGACAATATGTGTAAAGGAGAAGGCCATTTTGGCTGGATCATAGAACATAGTAATGGAAGTAATACATAATAAGCCAGTAAAGGTAGCTTGAAGCCACATTGTGAAGTGCTTTAAATGCCGGAGGAGAGAAAAAGGCCCAGAAATTTACCTAAAATTAAATAAATAAAGCAACATCTCTGTTTTTCCAGGACCATTCATATGTTTCTGAACTCATTGGATAATGCACTTTACAATTCCCACACCTAGAACAGGATTGTGCCTGGAATATTATTCAAGGATCTGTAATTTTATCAATGTTTATTCTTCCACCAACACAGATTGCTACTGTTTTGTACCTTAATAGGCGGCTAGGTGGTGCAGTGGATAGAGTCCTGTGTTTGGAGTCGGGAAGACTCATCTTCCAAATCTCACCTCAGACACTTATTAACTGTGTGACCCTAGGCAAGTCCCTTAACCCTGTGTGCCTCAGTGAAAAATGAGCTGGAGAAGGAAATGGCAAACTACTCCAGTATCTTTGCCAAGAAAACCCCAAATGGGATCATGAAGAGTCGGATACAGCTGAAAACAGCTGAACAATAAGAAGTCTTCCTGGATTGTTGGGGGAAAAAATCTTCTTGTGGTTAACCTTCTGGTAATGAGCCTGACTGAACTTATCTTGGCTGATATTCAGGTGACAGACACACAGTTGCTTAGTGAACCTATACTTGAAGTCATTCTGGCTTGGTACTTACTACCACCTGCCAGAGCTTATGCCCTGCTGGCCTTTAATCACCTCCATGCCCTGATGAGGCATGAGAGGAATATCTTAGTGGAGGGCCTGGCAAACAGGAAGTACATGAGAAATGTTTACTGAAAGAATGTTTCTAAGTCTTCCCAGCATCTCCTCCCCCACCCCCCAAATCCTACAACTAAAGAATGTAGGTGGAGAGGGAAAAATATAGTGATTCTCCTTATTGAATAGTCCTGGGCTCAACAAATCCTCCCCCTCCTCCTATGCACTGAAATTAGCTTACAGTCATATTCTCAACATAGCACTGGTCCCTGCCTAATGACCGTGTAATGTAAGGGAAAGAGCATAGGGTAGAGAATACCAGAAAATAAAGAAAATTATAGAAGGCATTCCATCTAGCGGTATCCAAACAAAAATGAAAACTCAAATGAAATGGATGAATATTTAGAAGAATATAAAGTACCTAGATTTTAAAAAGCAGGAAATTGAGAATCTAAACAACCTGGGTTCAGAAAGAGAAACTGAGTAAGCCACAGGTTGGGGAGAGGGGGTAGGATGAGAAAGAGTCCAGACAAATTACAAGTGAATTCTCCCAAACATTTAAAGAAAGATTAGTGCCTAAGATGATAAATAAAATGTTCACAAAAACAGAGGAAGAAGTTGCCTTACCAGATTCTGTTTGTAAGACAAATATACCTTCTATCTGAACCAAGGAGAAATAAAAGAGAGAAGTAAAACTATAGACCACTATGACTGAATAGTATTGGCACAAAATATTAAGATATGACCAAAGAAGCTACAGCAACATTTTTTTTAAAGTTATTCACTATGATCCAATTGGATTTATGATTATAAGAAGGTTTCAACAGCAGGAAATCTACAAATGGCACAAATTATATTAATAACAAAAATAATAAAAAACACAATTATGTAATTAGGCAGCATTTTGTAATGGAGAGAATACTGGCCTAGGAATCAGGAAGAACCAGTTTCAAGTCACATCTTTGACCCATATTAGCTACATGAACCTGGGCGAGTAACTTAACCTCTCAAGTAAACTAGGCAGCTAGGACTATAAGTAACAGTGACAGTATCAACAATATTGGTAAAGAAAGTTCTGATCATCACAAAATTACAAGGCCAATCCAAAAATAATAATAATAATAATAATGTTATATAGATTCAGGAAAAGCCTTTGGCAAAATGCAGCTCTCCTTTATGTTATAAACACTTAGCATAGAAATGATTCAGGTTCTTTTTTTAAAAGTTTGTACTTAAAACCAGTTTTCAGCATTAATTGTCAGGGACAATCACTAGAAGCTTTCCCAATAAGATCAAGCTAAAGAACAGATGACCATTGTTTCTACTCTTATTGATATAGTGCTTAACATGCTAAATAATAAAAATTTTAAAAGAGTAATTAACTGTGGGATCAGCTGTTAGCATAGGCAGAGAGAAAACATTTCTTTGCAGATAATATTGTGATTTCCTTAAAGAAACATGGAGATTTAAGAAAAATGTTGAAAAATATAACATGATAGCAAAAGACAAATTCACAAGCATCATAGGCCTTTCTGCATATCACTAACAAAGTAAAAAGAGCTAGACAGAGGAATTTCATTCAAAATAGCTTTAAAAAGCATAAAACATCCAGGGATTACCTTTATAAAACTCATCTAGATGTAGGTAAGTATAATAGCAATGTACTCTTTGTGGTGCAGTGGTCAGAATGTCAGACCTGCAGTCAGAGAACTAATTTTCCTGAGTTCAAATACGGCTTCAGACACGAGTGTTGTGACCCTGGGCAAGTCACTTAATCCTGTTTATCTCAGTTTCCTCACCTGTAAAACGAGCTGGAGAAGGAAATGGCAAATCATTTCAGTATCTTTGCCAAGAAAACCCCAAATAGGGTCACAGAGAGTCTGACATGATGAAAAAAAAAACTGAACAACACTCTTTATAGAAATAAAGACCCATTCACTGTTTATGTCAAGAACTTGCCAATATAATAATTTTTATACTATTATATCAATTTATACTTTCACTGTACTGACACTATAGGCACTTTATCAATTATGCTACCTAACCCTAAAAGGTCTTCTCCTCCTCTTCTCCCTCTGTTCATATGGGGAGTCATACCCTTATATATGGGTCCAAAGGAATAAAGTTTGATCACTTAAATCTCACAAGATATTTTGGGGCTTGGTGGCTAGATTTTTTCTTGTTTTCTTTTTCCTCCTTTTTTCCCTTCCCTACTTATTTATTCTATCTTTTTTTTGTTTTTAAACTGAGACAATTAATTCTTTGGTCTCACGTGTAGTTTTTGTTTATGATTTCTTGAAATATAGCTCTGAAAAATCAGGCTTTGAGAAAGTCCATTGGGATTCAAATGGAGCTACTTGACTATGCCTTTAAACCCAAATCTCTCTGGCTCTCACTGATTGGCCAATAATAAGTCTAAGCCCAAGCCTCACTTGTTCACTGGGTTTTGATTAGAGTTAGCTAAACAGCAATTGTTTCAGTTCTAGCCAGAAACCCTGAGGGTCTTTGCTTCCCAGATTGATTCTTTTCAGAGGCAAACCTTTGGCCTCAATTCTTACCTAGCCTTAAATCACTGAATTAATATTGCTGAGGTGTTGTTTCAGACAAACTGAGACCTGAGAAAGACCTTAGCTTAAAAAGACCAAGGTCTCCCTCTGTATCTGGGGTCATCTCCAGTCACCCTGAACTATGTCTTGCCACTGGATTCCAATGACTCTGGAGGAGAGTGAGACTGATGACTTTTGCATAGCCCTGCCTCACTTAAATCCAATTCACTTACAAGTCAAGACATTACCCTCCTGATGTCATTGGTACTCTTCAAGAATGAAGAACAGAGGGGCAGGTAGGTGGTACAGTAGATAGAGCACTGGCCCTGAAGTCAGGAGGACCTGAGTTCAAATCCAGTCTCAGACCAAATACTTGACACTTACTAGCTGTGTGACCCTGGGCAAGTCACTTAACCCTAATTGCCTAAAAAAAAAAGAATGAAGGACAGACAACAACAACCAAAAGGCTACTTAGTAGAACTTGACAAATAATATCAAAATTTATTTTGAAAAATAAAAAGTTAATCAACAGCATTTGTTAAGTGCCTGTTGCATGCAGGACACAGTGCTAAGCACTAAGGTTACAAAGAAAGACAAGAAAGTTTCTGCTCTCAAGGAACTCACAGTCTAATGAGGGAGACAGCATACAAATAACTATACACAAACAAGATATATACAGAATAAATTGGAGACAATAATCAAAAGAAGACATTGGCTTTCAAATAAAGAGCAATGAACCTAGTTCACAAGAGCATGCACAGAATACTTAGGGGATTTCTTATCATGTGTAGACATTCTGTAACTAATTCCATCTGTTAGCCATGTGGTATAAAGAAAGCTGGAAATGTATTCAAAATATACTAGATGACCAGAATTTTGCCTTTCTCTAAATATGACTTCTGGTGTGGTGGTATTCTGGTGAGAGAAGAGAGACAATATTATAAGAGGAGGCCTTGGGTCTTGGAATTTGGACCTTGGACCTGAGTTTGACATGTACCCATGATACATGCCTTGGTTCTTTGCCTTAACGTTTGTTCTTTTGTTTTAGGTGAAGTAGATTGGAGGCTACAATACTGTGGGTTTTGTTACGTTCAGAGAGCAAACAACCAGAAAATCCAGAATTAGAGTCCATGCCAGGGTTTGAAGTCAGTTTGTTAAGTTTTGGGGCCTTGAAGAATGAGAAAGGACTTTGACCTTATGGACCTGCCCAGTGGCAGCCAAGACAAAGGTTCGTCCAGCAGCAATGCCACATTTGGACATGAACTTGGTGGGACCAATGCTATGTGTTAAGTATGAGCCAACTCTCCCAGAGACTAAAGTGAAATAAAGGACAGTGTGTACTTCCAAGGGGTTGGGAAGAAAACTGTATACTGCTGTTCTTTCTATTTTTGAAAATAAATGTCTTTTTGTAAATGCTAATTGTTGTTAATTAGTTAAATGGAACTAGGATGGTAGGTGTTGACAGCTAAGAGTAGGGGAAATATGCCAGGATGAGATTTGAACTGATCGCATTAGAGAAGAATACTCCAACTCCTTGGGAGTACTTCTAGAATACTGAGAGAACAATGTATCCAGCCTGATTGTAGGAGAATGAGGATAGAGCTGGACTAGAACCACGGACTGTAAAAACATGGACTCTACTCCCATAACTCCTGGTTGCTCACTCTCCTGAGCCCAGGCCACTGGGCAGGAAGAAGTTACCCCAAGAGAAGGTCAAGGTTCTAGTCATCTAACACTTTTTTAAATGACCTCGTTAAAAAGAAAACTTGGACATTTGCAGCTCAGGAATCATGTCTACCAGTTCTTATAGACTCTGTGACTTGAATTCATCAAGGGCTGCTAGTAAATATCCTTCAAAGTAAATATCTTTTTGTGAAAGCTAGTTGATGCTAATCAGTTAAATGGAACTGGGATGCTGGGTGCTAGCAGCTAACCCTGGGGAGATCAAAGGAGGATGGGACTGGAGCTTATAGTATTTTATATCAGGTATCACTTTTGTTCTGCCATTTCTGTTGTAAAGGTCATTCTCCTTTGCATGGTTTAAGAGTTGAGCAGTTCTACCTTCTCTATGTTGTTAGTTATCATTATCCCATCCACTCCCAGCAAGGAACCTGACCCCTTCTTTGACCCTCTTTTTTCCTCTGAATGGAACTGAAACCCTTTTGTTGTCCCTTGCTTCTCATCACCAGCTTCAGCTCATGTTAAGCTTTAGCATCTCAGACACTATTTTTATAGGAACATGTCACAATCTTATAGCCATCCTTTGTTATTGGCCTTGCTTCCATGCTCTATACATTTCTTTTAAAAATCTAAGTTTGTTGTTGAGTTTCTCGTGCATCCCCATTGATC
Organism: Vombatus ursinus; assembly: GCF_900497805.2. Taxonomy (NCBI): domain Eukaryota; kingdom Metazoa; phylum Chordata; class Mammalia; order Diprotodontia; family Vombatidae; genus Vombatus; species Vombatus ursinus. The sequence goes on from NW_020951209.1 coordinate 4,987,909, forward strand.
TCTTCTGATAAATCCCACTTTCCTCCTCATTGGAATTGTTTCTTCTCATGGTTTCAGAATATCATTCTTGAGTAGCTCTTATACCTCCTGGGCCGAATTTACTTGAAGCCTTTTACTCTGTCTTTACCTATCAATCCTCTTAGCCTTTTAAAATCTGTTTTTCCCAAAGCTATGATACATATGAAACCGTGTCCATTTCCTCTTCTCTATCACCAACTCTAGGACTGAATGGTCACTTCACCCAGAGTTTCCATCATTTTTACTCCAGTAACCAATTTCTTCCTCATCTGCATCACATCCATAATTGAATTTCCTCTTTTGGTTTCTCCACTATGAAATGATCACTAAGTTGAGTCAATTATTAGCTGTCCTGCTTTGGCAGAGCTCCAGCAGACATCTGGATAATTGAAGTCCCCATCACCCCATGCCTCTGTGACAGGCTTGTGATGTTTCTCAAACTCTTCATCTATTTCTTCTTTCTGTTTGGGTGTTCTCTAGTAACAAGATCACTTCCAATATTCTCTCCTTTGACCTTCAGCCAAATACCCTCCATCATGCCTTTCTACTCTAGTTCTTGGATTTCCTCTCACAACAATACTTTGTTAATATACAAAGCTCCCCTCTCTTTTTACCTATCCTATTGATTTTAAATAAGGTATACCCATCAAGAGCCCCATTCCAGTCAGAACTTCCTGACTTCAAGCCCAGCACTCTATCCACTGCACCACCTAGCTGGGAGATAGTATGTTTTCTGTGAGGAGACAAGGAAGCCCAGTTTGGCTAGACACATGAGAAAACTACCTCCTAGCCTCCTTCTTTGCCTCCTCATAAGTCATCTGGGTTTTATCCTTCCTTTAGCTGCAATTTGCTTTTGTCTTCTTATTTCATTTAAGGTGAGAATACTCACACTGATATGATTCAGTTCCTTTTGTAGCATATTCACTTATTGGACATTGGATAAGGAGCACATTTAGAGAACCAACATGAGTCAAAAAAGAAAATTTAGCAGAAGCATACACAGGCTCTTCATGTCATGAGACAATTTTCAATGCAAATTATATCCTACCAAAGTGTCTTTCCTTAAGGAGAGACTTGACCATGTCATTTCCTGACTGAATAAATTCCAGTGAAAAAAATGGAAAATGACAAATGCTAGAGGAGCTACAAAACAGACACATTGATGTACTGTTGATGCAGTTGTAAATTGGCCCAGCCATTATGGAAATCAGTTTGGATCTATATATGCCCCTAAAGTTACTGAACTGTGTGCAGCTTTTGACCAAGTGATTTCACTACTAAGCCTATACCCAAAGAGATAAAAGAAAGAAAGTACCGATATGTATGAAAATATTCATAGTAGCTCCTTTTGTAGGGGTAAAAAAACTGGAACTTAAGAGGTATCCATAAGTTGAGGAATGACTGAACAAATTGTGCTACACAAATGCAGTGGAATACTATTTTGACATAAGAAATATCAAAAGAGATAATTTTGGGAAGATGTATGACATAATACAGATTGAGGTGAATAAAATGATTTATACAATGAAAACATTGTAAAAACAACTTCAAAAGACTTAAGAACTCTGATCAATGCAGTGACCAACTGGGATGACATAGTCCTGATGATTGATGAAGGAAGTTATTTACCTTCTAATAAAGAAGTGACGGACTCAAGGATACTGATGAAACATACATTTTTTGGACATGGCTAGTACAGTTTTACTTGATGAGGCGTATTTGTTATAAAACTTTTTTTTCCCTTTTACTTTTTAATGGGGTTAGAGGAGATGGGAGAGAAAGAAAAGAAATGCTTTTTCATGGAAAAAAATGTTTTCAATTAAAAAGATTCCCGTGGCTTTCTATTGCCTCTAGGACAAAATATAAACTCTGCTGATTGGCTTTTAAAGCCCTTCGCAACTTGACCCCCAACCTACCTCCCTTTCTCATTAGTTAGGTGGCACAGTGGATTGAGCATTGGGTGTGGATTCAAGAATATCTGAGTTCAAATGTGACTTTAGGCACTTTCTGGCAGTGTGACTTTGGGCAAGTCACTTAACCTCTGCCTCAATTTTCTCAATTGTAAAATGGGGATAATAATAAGACCTACCTCACGAGGTTATTTTGAGGATAAGATGAGATAATATTTGTAAAGTGCCTGGCACAGAGTAGGTACTTAGGAAATGTTTGCTTGCTTCTTTCCTTCCTTCCCTTTCAATGGTGCAGCCAAACTTGCTGTTTTTCACGCACAGCACTCTGCCTTCTCACTGCCTCATTGAATCCCTCACTTCCTTCAAGATATAGATATCTTCTACACCAAACTACTTTGGCTGCTCATATCCTCCTTTTCTTGCATTTAACTACTTTGCATTTATTTTGTGTTTATTCTGCACATATTTTATTTGTATATATTTATGAATGTATGTCATCTCCCACAATAGAAAATAAGCTTCTTGAGAGCAAGGATTATTTAATTTTTATCTCAATAGTGAATTGTCTAGTATAGTGACTAGCACATAGTTAACAAGCAAGGACTTTCCTTAGGATAATTTCACCCTTCAAAAGGTAGAGGGACTAAAAGGGAGGAATTCAATTTTGCATCTGATTTTTACTAACAGGAAGGAACTGATTGCTGAGGGGGGAATGATGAGAACCCTGGGGAGAAGTGACCACTCCATCTGAGAATTCATGGTCCCTAAACCAGGTATCCTATTTTCTTCTTTCATTGTGACCTGTTTCTATCAGAACATTTGTTATTTTTTTTTATTAGAAACCCATGAGGTAGTTTGAGAAAAAATAGTCCAGACACAGGTATAAGTATTTTGGAACTGAGCTCCATGCTATGCCCATGATGGGCTATCAAAAAAATATTTATTGAATGGATAGGAAGGAAAAAAGTAGAATTGCTATATTGCAGACTTTAGAACAGGAAAGAGATCTCAGAGGAATAGAGCCCTGTCATTTTATAGATGAGGAAACTGAGGGCCAGAGAATGAAGTGACTTGGCCAAAGTCACATCGGCAGTTGAGCAACAGAGCCTAGCCCTCTGACCCCAAACAGATCCAGTGTTCTTTGCTCTTTACTGTACTGACTGTCTCTGCTGGGTTAGGGGTCACAGACAAAAAGGCAGCAGTGGCTTCCCAGGCAGGAGGGACATCATCCTTCGTTTGGTCTCTAACCTGATGCAGGGATCTGGCCAAATCCCTGGCCCATTGTGCCTTCACTTCCTTATTGCCAATTTACAGTAGTTTTGAGAAATAGCAAAGGAAATGGATTAGAGAAAGCCTGGGCAGTGAGTGCTGGCAAACAGACAGCTGTCTCTGGCTAGCCAACAAGATAAACATCAGGCCAAAAACATGATTCCTGTCACCTTTAGTGCCCTACATACGACAATTTATTGTAAGCATGGCTCTTCCAGCCAACAATTCTAGGAATCGGAGAATCCCTGAATTCTAAGGCTGGAAGGAATCTTCAGAAGTCAACAATTCCATTATCCTACCTTCAGACAGGATGGACTTTAGTCCTGGACCAATTCTTTTTTCTTTCTTTCCTTCTTTTTTTTTTGGCTTAATAAAATAATAGAGCTTTTATTTGTTCCATATAACTTCATTTGTATTAACATGTATTATACATTTTAAAAATATAATGAATGACTTTTTTAAAATCAAAAATAGTCTTTTACATTTTGGCAGTGTTTATTAAATAAGAATGTAGATGGATGGAGTCTTAGTCGTAACTACATGTGTGTAGATAGATAGGTAGATAAATAGATATAGATATAGATATGTACACACACACATTAAAAGTAGTGTCATTTGAGAAGTCACAATATCTGGCTTAATATTAGGCCAAAATAAAATTATCCAGATTCTATCTTGTAGAAATTATGCAGGCTTATATCTTTCTGTACATATTACATTTTGGTCAAGGGACATTTCCAAAGTGTGAATTTTTTGTGTACTATATAAACATTGAGGCAATTTTCATGGATGTAAAGTTAACGAAGAATGACCACTGTCAAAAATGAAGTTGACACAAAGAGCCCAGATGCCCAGGCAGAATGCAAAACAGAAGGAAGTTCACTTTGGTTCCTTTAATGTAACCTAATTAGATAGTCAGGATATATTTATCCCAGCAAAGATCTTTATACAGCATATACTATACAGAAGTGACTCATTTAATTAACACATATACTGGTGTGAAAACTTCTAAGTGAAGCAGTTAGAGCAATATTTTTTTGTATAAAACTTGGACTCAGTCAAAAGGCCGCACCCAAGGACCTAGGCCTCGAGGCTGCAGATTCCCCACCCCTATTCTAGTCCAATCTGCTCATTTTTCAAATGAGGAAACTGAGACCAAGAGAAATGAAGTGATGAGTCCAAGGTCACTCAAGTAGTTAGTAACAAAACTAGAACTAGCTTCCTGGTTTTCTGACACCAGTCACTCAGTCAATAAACACTTATTCATCAATTGGGGAATAGCTGAACAAGTTGTGGTATATGAATGTAATGGAATACTATTGTTCATAAGAAATTTCAGAAAAAAAATCTGGACTTCAGAAAAACCAGAAAAGATTTGCATGAACTAATGCTGAGTGAAGTGAGCAGAGCTAGGAGAACATTGTACACAGTAACAGCAACATTGTGTGATGATAGACTTTGTTAGACTTAGCTCTTCTCAGCAATGCAGTGATCTAACAATTCCAAAAGACTCATGATGGAAAATGCTATCCACATCCAGAGAAAGAACTATGGAGTCTGAATGCAGATCGAAACAGCCTATTTTCTCTTTTTTGTTGTTATTTTTCGATCTTGTGGTTTTTCCCTCTTGTTCTGATTCTTCTTTCACAACATGACTAATGTGGAAATATGTTTAACATGATTGTACATGTATAGCCTATATCAGATTGCATGCTGTCTTTGGGAGAGGTAAGGTTGGGAGGGGGGAAAATGCAGAACTCAAAATTTTATAAAAGTGAATGTTGAAAACTAATAATAAATAAATAAATTTAAAAGAAAATAGAACAGTGAAAAAATAAACACTTATTAAGTGTCTACTATGTGCTAGGCACTGTGCTAAGCACTGAGGATACAAAGAAAGATAAAAGATAGTCTCTGCCCTTAAAAAGGTTCCAATCTAATTTCTCTACTTTTTTTTCAACCTGTTTCCACGTTGAGCTTCAAAGTGAAAAAAACTCATCATTAGGAAGATTAAAAACAATAATATTTATAAAATATTTAATAAGCACTTTCCTCACAACCCCTCTCCTTAATAACTCAACCTTTTTTCCAGACAAATAATGAAGGTTCAAAAAAGTTAAGTGACACACAGATAAATAGAAATTTAACCTCTTTATTTTCCTCAGCAGTGATATAACCACTGTCTTGTTATGAGCTACCATCACTAGATTTCTTGGTCTGCCATTCAAACCCTTATGTGCTCATGTCAGAGACTCTGCTATTTTAATGGTCCTTCCTACCTTCAGGCAGAATCAAAGGAAGGTAATACAGGTCATGCCAGACTATCCTCATTTATTTTTTCCCCTAGATTTCCTTGTTTCATAGATCAGAGGAATGCTATAGTTATATAATAGCTAGTTTCCTAGATTTATAATTACACAGTTTCCTATATTTTTAGCAAAGCATTTGACAATTTGTTATTTTTGTGGACAAGATGGAGAGATATGGACTAGATAATACCAGCTACCTTTAGAACCAGTTGAATAACTGGGCCCAAAGAGACGTCATTAAAAGTTTTGTTGTTTTTTTTTATCAACCTAGACAAGGTTTCCATTGGAGTATCCCAGGGATCTGTCCTTGGTCCTATACCATTTAACATTTTTGTCAAGGACTTGGATGAAGGCATAAATGCCATGTAATCAAATTTGCTCATGGCACAAAGCAAGGAAATATAGCTAACATGTGGGATGATAGAGTAAGCATTCAAAAAAGATCTTGACAGACTATAATAACAGGCTAAATTTAATGTGACTAGAATAAATATTGAGATGTGTCCTGAATAAAAAAAGTAGTCTAGTGAAAAGAGTTTGAAGTCAGGAGAAATGAAATTTGATTCATATCCTGATTCTGACATTACATTAAATTCTCTAAGCCTCAGTTTCCTCAAAGGGTATTTGATATAAGGTCATGAGACCTGACTCCTTATTCTGCCACTTGCTACTAAAATAAGGACATTGTACTAGATCAGATCTCTAAGATCCCTTCAAAATCTAAAGCTATGACATGGCTAATATGGAAGTGTATTGTATGATTTAACATGTGTAATTGATATCATATTGCCTGCCTTCTGAATTCATGGGGGTGGGGCTGAAGGAAGAGAGAGAATTTGGAACTCAAAATTTAATAAAAAGGTTAAAAATAAATAATTTTTAAAAAAAATAATCTTAAGAATACAACTGCAAAAAAAAATCCAAAATTATGATGTTCTTATACCATGCATTTCCAGTAATGCTGGTATTCTTTATGTTACTGGATTCAATTAGAGATAATACATGTCTTGAACTTTGATCAAGTGCTTAGTCTACTAACATACCAGGAAGGAACCACAAATAAAAGTAATTAATTGGAGGAAAATCATAAAACAAATTATAGAGAAAAGTCAAGCAATACAATCATTCTCTCCTCCATACAGAAATGAATAAATTTCAGAGTCTTACAAACTGGCTGGTATACATCTCTCTAAGCTAATACCCAGGAAAATCATGGCTTCAAAGCAAAGGATCATTTGGCTTTCAGAGCTATCCTGGCTCTCCTGCCTGAGTTCTCACAGCTCCACCTCCCTATGATTGACTGTAAAAGACTGTTACTTCTCTAACCCAACTTTCACAGTATCCTGGCATTATCCAAGAAGTCCCTGACTGCTTCCACTTCATCCATATAGACTTCTATAGAATCATGGATACACTCCATTTGGCTGCTGAATTCTGCTTCCATAACTGTTATCCAATGAAGCTTCACCATCCTGCTGATCCTGCCCATGCAAGGAAATACAATCACTCTTTTAGAGGAAGACTACTTGGGTCAACATGCCATTTAACATATTTTTCAACTCTTTTGTTACACGGACTCACTGCCTACCACACAAAAGCACTACCTGAGTGGCTGCAACTATAATAATTTGAATTCTAAATGTAATATACCTACTCTTTGCACCCAGTTAAGTTAGGACCATTTAATTCCATTTCCTTCTCCCCTATCTCAGGGTGCAGACCATCTTTTTAAATCTGGGAACATTTGTACCCATTTGCAGTTTCCATTCTGATTCCCAACAACTGTCTTGAAATTCCAGAAATCTTACAAAAGTATTGGGAATACTGAAAGGGTGGTAAGAGGCAAGTTGTGGCATTGCTACCATTAAGTGAAAGACCAAGGAGATCTTTGATTCCTTGCAACAGATAGCCACCCACCTATGCCTTTTTAACCTACCTGATGCTTGCCTATCCTTAGCTTCCTGGAAATTCTTCATAAAAGATTTGTGAAACATGCCAGAGGCCATCACCTAGGTCTTTTAACATTTCATGTTTAACATTTAACATGTGTAACATTCAGGTTAACTCATCTTATCCCTTATACTTGCTTCATGATGGACCCATATTCTTTTCCATTCATAAATTTTCTGGATGATACATTTCCTGGAAGCCCAATATTAGTCAACAGTGTGATATAGCAGTCAAAAAAGTTAGCACAATATTAGGTTACAATGAAAAAGGCACTGAGTATCCAACACTAGGAAGTAAGATACCCACTCTATTCTACTCTGGAAAGACCACTTCTGGAACACTGTGTTCAGTCCTGGGCAACATATTATTTTTTTCAATTTTATTTATTTCATTAAATATTTCCCAATTACATATAATTTTTTTATTCATTAAAAAAATTTTGAGTTCCAAATTCTTTTTTTCCTCCCCCTCCCTCACTCCTTCAGAAGGCAAGCAATATGATATTAATAATACATGTGAGGTTATGCAAAACTCAATTCCATATGAACCATGTTGCAAAAGAAAACACAAAAAAAAACTAAGAAAAATAAAGAAAGCTTTAAAAAGCATGCTTCAATCTGCACTCAGAGTTTATCAGTTCTCTGGAGATGAATAGCATTTTTCATCATGGGCCCTTTTGAATTGTCTTGGATCATTGTCTTGATCAGAGTAGCTAAGTCTTTCACAGTTAATCATCCTGAAAATATTGCTGTTTTACTGTGTGCAATGTTCCCCTGGTTCTGCTCACTTCTGGAAATAGAAAGAATCTGTCACCTCCTGAAAGAAATCCTCAAATGAAAACTTTCCAGAGCATTATAGCTAAAATCCAGAGTTTCTAAGTCAAAAAAGAAATACTGCAAACAGCCAGAAAAAAAGAATTCAAGTACTGAGGAGCTATAGTCAGAATCCTACATGATTTAGTAGCCACCACTATAAAAGAGTAGAGAATCTGGAATACACTATTCCAGAAGGCAAAGGATATTGGCTTACAGACAAGAATAACTTTCCCAGCAAAACTCAGTATAATGTTACAGGGGGAAAAAATAGACCTTCAATGAAATGGAGAACTTCCAAACATACCTAATGAAAAGATCAGAACTACATGAAAAATTTCAAGTTCAAACACAGAAATGAAAAGAAATATAAAAAGTTAAACATGAATAATAATGATAAAAGACCAGAAACAAGGATAAACTGCTTCCTAGTTGAATAATTAGGAGGGAGTCAACTAATAAACATTTATTAGCTATCTACTATATGCCAGGCATCATGCTAAGTGCTAGAGATGCATATACAAAAAAGGAAGACAATCCTTGCCCTCAAAAAGCTCCTAATCTAATAGGGCAAAACAACATAGAAGAGGAAGCTAAAAAATGATGGGGGAGGGGACAGAGGAAAAGAAAAGAAAAAGAAAGAAACCCAGTATGGAGATATGATCATTATGGAGTCTAGTCTGAAGGACTTTAGCTGGTGGGAAATGAAGAGCTGGCTGGCCTAGGAGTCCTCTTTAAATGGAGACTTTGGGAGGAGTTCTTTGCTCTGCCCTCTAATCAGAGGAGCAGAGAGTAGTAATGAGGTTACTGAGAAGGTGTAAGTTCCAAGGCTGATGCAATCTTGCAAAGATTCCTAATGATAACATTCCTGGGGTCCAGTCCAAAGGAGTGTGCTCAGGTGGGAAATGATGGGACATGTGTCCCCTAAGACCTATCATCATCAGGAATCATAAAGGGAGTTTAATTAGACAAAGCCTGAGAGTGGTTCTCATGTCTTGAGGATCTTAAGAGTGGGAAGAGGGGGAAAGAGGAACACACTAGAGGCAGGGGGAGGGAAAGGAAGATTAGGGAAAATTATCTCACACAAGTAGTATATACAAGTAGACATTTATACAACTAAGAAGAGGGGATGGAAAAGTAGCTGACATATGAACTCCACTCTCATCTGAATTGGTCAAAAGAAGAAAGAATGCACACACATACTGTTGGAGATAGAAATATATTTCACTCAACAGGAAAATTAGAGGGAAAGGGGAGAATGGGAGAGTGGAAATTCGAGGGAAGGTAGATTAAGGGAAGGGATTCATACTAAGTGAAATAAACTCTAAGGATGTACAAATATATTTATAGCTCTTTTTAAAGTGGTAAATAATGAGAATCTAAGGAGATGTCCATAAATTAGGGAATGGATGAACAAAATACAGTATATAAATGTGTTGGAATACTATTGTGCTATAAGAAATGATGAGGGAGAGGACTTCTAAGGAACCTGGGAAGACTTGAATGAACTGAAGCAAAGTGATGTGAGCAGAATCAAGACAATTTTTATAACAATAACAATAGTGAAGGCAAACAAATTGGAAAGAATTAGGAACTCAGTGTAATAAATATGATTCCCAAGGAGTAATGATGGAACATGCTATCCAAATCCTGATAGAGAGGGGAAGGACCTAGAAGTGCGAAATGAGGCAAATATCTTTTTGAACATGGTCAATATGGGAATTTGTTTTGATTGACTATTCATGTTTGTGATGGGTTTTGTTTTTCTTTTATTCTTGATTGGTGGAGTAGGTTGGGATTGGAAGGTGAGAAGTGGATTTTTATTGATTGAAACAAATATAAAATGAATATATTTTTAAAATAAAATATGTCCCCTGCTTTATGCCTTGCCGGACATTGGTAATCAAAGAATCGTTGAACAAAGTTATGCATGTGGCTGCATCTATTAAGGAATATTGCAATATCTCAACATACATGGAAAACAACTTGTTTGAGGAGAACCTTTAAGTCAGTGGAACCCATTAGGCTAGGCTACTGAGCTGCTGACTAGAGAGTATTGCCATAGAGTAATCAAATTCTGGAAATGGCTTAATATAATCTGTTCCAGGGTACACCATTTTTCTGTTTATTTATGGGATGACCCTCATATTGCAATTATATATATATATGTATATATACACATACACACACATACATACATACATACATATATATATACATGTACATATATATACTAGAAACCTTTCTATCCTTTATTCTTCCCTTCATTCATCTTCAATCTGGCTCCAAATTCTGCATTCTGTTCCATAATGTAAGGGAGAGGGAGAACGAAATTAGGCCACCAAGTGCTTCAAGAGATAGACTGAGAGACAAATAGATAGACTGATAGATGATAGAGAAAGATAGATAAATAGCATTTCATTTGATTCAACTGCATTGCTATGCCTGATTTTTTAAAAACTGTCATTCATTCATTTACTTAACAGTTATCAAATTACTTCTTCCATGCCAAGCATTATGTTAGTTACTCTTATTAATTAAAAAAAAAAAGATGTTATCCCTGGCCTTAGAGGACTTCTTTAAGACCCAGCTTAAATACTACTTATTTGGGGAAGCTCTCCCTGATCCCTCTGAGTAGAGGTCATCTCTCTTGACTTCCACAGCACTTATCTTGCATCTCCTTTATTGCTCTTTACATTCTAGGTGTTGAACTTGTCTTACCACCAGTGTTTTCACCATCTCAGCTAAATCAGATAGCAACTGTGATCAATCTGATCACTTATAACCTTTATAACAACCGGAAAGACTGAATATACTAGACCATTAGGTCAATGTAGGGGCCTGCAAACAGGAGGACAACACAAGTTGGATATTAGAAAACTGAGGCAACTGCCTTAGGTAAGTCACTTACTGAGTCTCAGTTTCTGCAGATGTAAAATGGGGATTATAAATACTTGTCCTACTTATCCCAGAGGAGGGAGAGAGTTGGGGAAAGCAGAGACACACTATTTCTGAGAAATTGTCATCCTTGCCTTTCTCTTTCCTGTACCATCCTTTGCACATTTTAGCCAGAAGCAAGCATCTTCCACTCTTTATGCAAATGGTGGCTTCATTTCTGTTTTTAGAATTCCTGTACTTGATTAGGCCTCTATGCCTCTGCTATAGGTCACTCCTCCTTGCTGGCACAGAGGAGAGAATCACAAATGATTCCCTCATTCTCTCCCTCCCTCCATCACTCAATTTACACCTCAAACAAATATTTCACATAATTTGTTGTTTAGTTGTGTCTAACTCATTGTGCCCCATTTGAGGTTTTCTTGGAAAAGATACCAGAGTGGTTTGCCATTTCCTTCTCAAGCTCATTTTACAGATGAGGAAACTGAGGCAAACAGGGTTAAGTGACTTGCCCAGGTTTACACAGCTAGAAAGTGTTGGAGACTGGATTTGAACTCATGAAGATGAGTTTTCCTGCTTCCAAGCCCTGTGCTCTGTCCACTGCACCACCCAGCTACCCATTTCATATCACAACTGACATATATAGTATGATTTATGGTAGTATAGTGATTTTCAGTCTCACAATAACCATCTGAGATAGGCAGGACAAGTGTTAATGTCATCTGATGTCAAACAAAAAAACAGATGACCAGAGAAATAATGTTTCACTTCTCCAAGAACACTATATGACATAGGGCCAAGAGTGCTCATTTGGTTACCAAATGACCTCGGTTCAAATTTTTTTTATTTTTTTTTCTGGGTTCAAATTTTAACTCTTCTACTTACTATCTGCATGATCTTGGACAAGATCTCTGCTCCTCAGTTTCCTCAACTGTGTCCCTTCTAGTTCTGAAACCCATGATCTAAATTATAGCTAGCTGGGACCTGAGTTGTCTCTCAGCCTTGGTTTTCTTAGGGGCAGCTAGGTGGATAGAGTACCAGACTTTGAGTCAGGAAGACTCATCTTTCTAAGTTCAAATCCAGCCTCAGATGCTTATTAGTTGTGTGACCCTGACCAAGTCGCTTGCCCCTGTTGGCCTCAGTTTCCTTATCTGAAAAGTGAGATGGAAAAGGAAATGCCAAACCACTCTAGTATCTCTCTGCCAAGAAAATACCAAATGGGGTCATGAAAAGTCAGACACAATTGAAAAGCAACTGAATTACATGCATTAATTTGCCTGTTCCTCATGAGTATAATTTTTTCCCATTTTACAGAGGGAGAAACTGAGGCCAAGAGATTAAATGATTTGCTCAGACTTATATGGCTACTAGTTTCTGAGAACAAATTTGAACCTAGTTTCCTCCTGACTCCAAGTCCAAAACTCTATTGCCTAAGTCCAAGCTTGTGTCCTTGGCAGTAGATTGATAAATAGCAAACACCCCTGGGAGAATTAGTACATTATCAGATATTAATATCTCAGAACAGATTAGATTATCAGAGTTCCTAACTATCATTTGGAAAGTAAAGACCAGGGTCCTGAGAAAAGGGACCTCAGGCCAATATATTTGATGTTGGAAAAGAAGATCATGGCATCAGGAAGGTGATGCCATGTCTTGCACCTGATTTGGGCTTAAGTGAGTGAGTGCTGTGCAAAGTCATCAGTCTCACTTTCTCCTCCGGAACTATCTGGGTCCAGAGGCAAGATATAGATCAGGATGACTGGAGATGGCCCCTGGAAAAAAGGTGAAGAAAGGTAGGAAGGGATGATTGACTATGGAGAAGAAATAAGTGGTGGACCATTGTAAAAGGTTCTGGACTGCATGAGAATTCTTGTCACTTGGTGGGAGTCGAGGAAGAAGAAAAGAAAAGAGGGGCATTAAAGCAAAATCAGACCCTTACCAGTGTAGGACATACTCTTTCTCACTACTTTTTTCTCTGTAAAGAAGGGCTAAAAAGAGAAAAAATAATAAGAGGATAGGATGGAGGGAAAAACACAACTAATAATCATTGCTGTAAACATGGATGGGATGAACTTACCAATAAAATGGAAAAGAATAGCAGAATGAATTAGAAAGTATAATTCAACAATATGTTGTTTATAAGAAAAAACATTTAGATTAGAAGGATTCATACCAAGTTAACATAAGATAGTGATATTGAGGAATAAGCATTTATATAGCATGCACATGTGCCAGGCACTCTTTACAAATCTGATCCTCACAACAGTCTTGTGAGGTTGGTGCTGTTATTATCCTCACTTTACAATTGAGGAAATTGAACAAATAGAGAGTAAGTCACTTGCCCAGGGTTACACAGCTAGTAAGTACCTGAGACTAAATTTGAACTCAGATCTTCTTGTGTTCTATCCACTGTGCCACCTAGCAGCCTTTAGCTGCTAGATTAGAACTTACACTTCAAATGAACTCAAAAAAGTAGGAATAACAATCATGATCTCAGTCAAGTTCTTACCCAAGCTGTGAGTGTACAGGAAGAAAGAATGACTAAAATAGAGCAACTTTTTTAGTCTCAGCAGTTTTAAGACAGACAGCAAATCAAAGGAGGCTCCATCTACCCACATGATAGGGTAGGGAATTCAGAGGTATCTATAATGGGCAATCCAGACCTTCTCCAAAGGCATCTCCATGTTAGCTGAACTGGGCATACCCAGATAAGCCTGAGTTACAGTTTGAAGATACCATAGATAGTGAATTAATATAAATAGTTAATATGGATGCATTTGGTCATATAATATATAAAACTTAAAGGAAAACAATTAATTTACAGGGAGAAATAGTAAAAATATGAGTTAGGGACCTCAGTATACCATTTTTGGATATAGACTAATTTGACAAAAAGATAAATATGAAAAAAGTTAAGGACCTGAATCAAATCTTAGAAAACTTAGATATTAAGTAATGGGAATAGAAAGGAATATTCATATATGTCAATGGTTCATGACATCTTTATAGAGTTTGATCATGTATTAAGCCATAAATCCTCACAAACAAATGCAGAAAAATGGAAATATTAAACATATCCTGGGGTGGTCACAAGGCAATAAAATTATTTTCAATACAAGACCTTTGAAGAAAGGATTAAAATTATTTGGAAAATAAATAATTTAATCCAAAAGAATTGGTGAGTGAAAGAACAAACCATAAAAACAATAGAAAATTCATCAAAGAAAATGTCAACAATGAAACAACATAGCTCAATTTGGGGGATATAGTCAAAGAAGACCTGAGAGTTAAAATGATTATCCTTTAACTCTTTCAACTGCAAAAAAAAGAGAGAGAGAATAGATCAATTGATTAAGCATGCCACAAAAACCCTAGAAACCCAAACAAATAAAAATTAGAAATTATGAAAACCAAAGAAAAGATTTCACAAAATTAAAAGTCAAAAAATTGAATTGATAAATAAGACAAAAAGCTGATATCTTGAAAAATAAACTATTGGTTAGTCTGATATTTAAGAGAGAGGAAAACCAAATAACAAAAATAAAAATATAAATCACAACATATGAAGAAGAAATAAAAGAAATTATTAGAAACTATTTTGCCTAGGTATATTTTAACAAAATTGACAATTTAAATGAAGCAGATAAATATCTTAAAAAATACAAACTACTCAAATTTGTAGAAAAAGAAGTCAAGAATTTAAATAGCCCAATCTCAGAAAAAGAAACTGAATAAGACATAAATGAAAGCCTAAAGGAAAAAAAAAGTCTATAATAGGTGGATTTACAGTTTATTTCTATCAAACATTCAAAGAACAATTAATCCCAATATTAGATGAAATGTTCACAAAAATTCAAAAAGAAGGAATCATACCAAATCCTTTTCTAAGATCTTGATACCTAAACTAGAGAGAAACAAGTCATATAAAGAAGGCAATAAGCCAGTATCCTAATGAATGTCGATGCAAAAAAAAAATGTTAAATGAAATAGTAGCAAAGAGGACACAACAACAGACCAAAAAGAATATACATTATGACCAGGTAGGAGTCAAACTAGGAATGCAAAGTTAGTTCAATATTATTAAAACTATACATACAATAGCCCATATTAATAAGAAAAACAATTAAACACATGACTCTACCAACTAGATATAGAAAAAATATAATACCTATTTCTGTTAAAAACACTAAAAAGCATAGAAATAAATAGGTCTTTCCTTAATAGGTAAATGGAACCTATCTAAACCAAGAGCCAGACTTGTGTGTAATTGGGATAAGGTAAAGGACTTTCCAGTAACATCAAGCTAAAATTAAATATAACCATTATCACCAAAATTGTAAATTTTGTAAATTTGTAAAATTGTAAAATTGTAAAAGGTAAAGATTGAATCACTCCAAAACACTCAGAGTAACTAACAAAAATTTTATGTTCTGGCATCTTGGCCAGGTGAGAACATTTCTATTGACTGAACCAATCATTCAAGTGCTGTAGACAAAATTTTAAAAGTTCTCAGTCAATTTAGAAGTCCTCAAAAACCATTGCATGAAATGGAGTGACATTGTGCTAGAATATTTAGGTTGGTTAAGGAAACTTGGTCATGCCCTTTGGATTTTTTAATGAAATATTAGACCATTTCAAAACCCAGGAAATTCCAGAGGTGATTAAGGAAGCTGAGAACTTTGCAGAGCTCTACCTCAGTTAAATTCAATTCACAGACAAGTCAAGCCATCACCCTTGTGATGTCATTCTCCTCTTCAAGAGCAACAACAACAAAATAACAAGGGAGAGCCAACTCTTCCAGTCAAGTCCCCAAGAGGAAAACATTTGGGGCAAATGGAAAGAGAAGACCAAGCTTTGGCCTCCTCTCTGAGTCCCTTTACCAGAGAAGGATCTTTACAGGTAAGCTTATCACCAGTAGGTTAGCCATTTGGCAATGAATTCTGTGGCTATAGCAACTCATGAAATAGAGAAATATCCAGATTGGTCCTCAACCTGGTGTATTTCTCTTTGGTTTCTGTAGTGATCGTGGCAGAAATGCAGGAGAAGAATTAGAAGATGCTGCAAATCATAGATTTTAGATTACCTACAAACATTAATTTGGTTTATTCGTTCTATTAGCCTGAGATCCTTAACCAGTGAGCCAAATAGTAGTTAAAATATTGAATCATAGTAAATAGTATCACTATAAATGAAATAATAGGACAAAAGGAAGTTGAGGCTAAATGGAAGGATGGCTCCTAGGCTGTCTTTGGAGAAGTAGATAAAGGAATTAATGAAGCTGGTTTTCACCATGCATTCAAAGGCAACAAAAAACATAATTTCACGAACCACTTATAGTCTTTCTTTTGCAATGCTCATGACAAGCATCAACAAGAGGAATATCATGAAAATGATTGTAGCTTGTACAATATCTGTTACAGAAGATGGAGAGGTAAGCAATTTTACCAAAAACTATGTAAGAGACTTCCAAAATTAAATCTGCATGTGCTTTAATATATGATCAGTCAACAAATATGTATTTAACACCTACTATGTGTCAGGCACTGTGCTTGGTGCTGGGGATACAAATATAAAAAAAGAAATGATCCCTATTTGCAATGAGTTTATATTTTAATGAGGGAGACAAACACAAAAGACATATAGTATAAATATGAAGTTAATAAATACAGATGTACAAAGTAGTTAAATACAAAATTATTTTGGAAGTTAAGATCAAGAAAAACTTATTGCAGTCTAGAACTACATCTTAAAGGAAGACAGGGCCTATATAAGGCAGAGGTAAGGAGGGAGTATGATCTAGGCATGTTGGACAGCCAATACAAAGGTACAGAAATGGGAGATAAAGTATGGCTTGCGAGGAAAAGAGAGAAAGCCAGTTTAGCCGGATTGCCAAGTGAAGGAAGGGAATGTCCAATGAGACTGGAAAGATAGTTTAGGACCAAGTGGCATCAGTGTGCGGTACAGGATAAGAAGTGATGAATTTGAGGTCAGAGTACCTGGGTTCAGATCCAAGCTGCATGACCTTGGGTAAAGTACTTTGTCTCTCTTCACCTTGGCTTCTTCATTTGCAAAAGTGTCTACCTTACAGGAGGGTTGGACTTAATAATATCTAAGGTTCCTTCCAGATCTAAATCTATACCCTTATGATCCTAATTGGGGGAAGATGGTGAAAAGCATGTTGAATTATGAGGCTCAGGGGTAAGAAATAAAAGAAGTTGGTGGATAACACAGAAGCCTCTTGCTTCTGTGAAGTAATAATGAATACATTATATGATAAATGATTTGGGGGCCCATCTCTTGACAAAGAGACAACCAGTTGTACTATGGGCACAGAATGAGACATATTATCAGACATAGCCAATGTGGTTTTTTGTTTGTTTAACTTTGTTATCAGGGAAAGTTCTATTAAGGATGGAGGAATCGTAACACACAAACAAACATTTATGTGTATATGTATATATAGAGAGACCCATACACATATGTGTGTACATATACATATACAAATATGTATATGTATGTGTTTAAGCAGCATCAGTAAATGCTTATATATTAAATCCACCTCAAATATTTTGTTGAGTCGTTTCAGTCATATCTGACTACTTATGACAAAGATACTGGAGTGGTTCGCCATTTTCTTCTCCAGCTCATTTTACAGATGAGGAAACCGAGGCAAAGTGTTAAGTGACTTGCCAAAGGTCACACAGTAAATGTCTGAGGCTGGATTTGAACTCCAAGCCCAGTGCTCTATCCACTGTACCACCTAGCTACCCACCCCAAATCTATGCATTTATATATAAATCCACCCAAAGTTGAAAGGGGACGGGAGAAAAAGACATAGCAAGTGAGACAGAGCAACACACACACACACACACACACACACACACACACACACACACACACAAAGGGGGTGGGGTGGGACATGAGTTCCAAATAAGAACACTAAAAATTATACAAATTATATTTTATTAGGCAAGAAATGACTGGTTGCCACAATAGCAGTCATTTCTCCTTCAGTTGTCGACATCTGGTCATATCACTGACTTTTTAAAGAAAAGGCCAAAATCAAAACCAAATTAGAAAAGTAAAATAAAATGTAAATGAGAAGATATTATGTCCAATTCCAACCCTGGGAAACTCACTTAAACTGTCTCAGTTTTTTCCATCTGTAAAACAGGGATAGTAATATTGCCTACCTCACCGGATTGTTGTGAGGACCAAATGGTATCATATATATAAGTAACTGATGTTATCAATGTTGTAATGAGTGGCGGGTTCCTTTTTATTGGGAGTCTTCTAGGGGAGCCTAAAAAACTACTTATCATAGGTTTAATAGAGAAGTTTGGGGCTACAGGTTAGGATCAGATGAGGTAAGATCTAAACGGACATGAATATTCAGGCAAGGAAAGATTACTCATACAATCCATCTTGTATATACAAAGAAGAACGGCACAAGAATAAAGAAGTCACAAATCTAAAATCTAAAACTTGTTTTTTTGAGCACGTATGTATACAAATATACATGGATATGGTGGTGGCAGTGTTGGAGAATGGAAGGATATGTATTAAAGATATGTTCTGAAGGTAGAATTAATAGTGCTTAGCAACTGATCAGATGTAGAAAGGGAGAGAGAGTGAGGAGTCAAGCATGACACACCTAGATTCAAGCCTGATCAACTGGGATGGTGGTGGTGCCCTGGACAGTAATAGGAAAATTAGGAAGAGGGGAAGGGCTTGGGAGATGGAGAGGGAAGACAATGAGCTCAGTTTTGGATTTGTTGAATTTAAGATGTCTAAAGGACACGCAACTCAGGATGTCCATGAGGCAATTGGAGATGCAAGATTGGAGGTCATGAAAGAGTTATGGCTGAATAAGTAGATCTGGGAATTGTTGGCATAGAGATGATAATTAAACTTATGGGATCCAATGAGATTACTAATCATAGCAATATAGAGGAAAAAGAGAAGAGAGCCCAGATAGACCTTTGGGAGGACACCAGGAAAGATCTGGATAAAAATCCAGAAAAGAAGGCTGAGAAGGAGTGGTTAGACAAGTGGGAGGAAAATCAGGAGAAGGCAACGTCAGGAGAGCTAGAAATGAATATTAGGAGTGTGATCTACAACAGGGGTATCAAATGCACAGGTATGTGACCTGCAAGACTCCTCTGCATTGGGAAATGTTTAACGAAATAAATAAAAATACAATATAACATAATTAATGTTAATGTGCTGTTTTCTACATCAACATGCTGCTTGCAGAGATTGTTTCTATTTGTTTAACACCACTGATCTACAGTGTCAAAGACTGCAGAGATCTAGAAGGATGAAGATTGGAGAAAAACCTGTTAGACATGGCAATTGAGAAATCATTGGTAACTTTGGAGAGAGCAGCTTCATTTGAATAATGAGGTTGGAAACCAGGCTGCAGAGAGTTAAGAAGAGAGTAAGTGGAGAAGAGGCAAAGATGATAGAAACATTATCAGTCCTCTCAGTCTTGATTGGTTTTTGTACTGATAAGTCTTTCAAAGTTGTTTTTCTTTACAACATCATAAGCATTGCATAATTTTTTTGCCGCCCTCATTCAATACCAGTTGTCCCAAGTTTCTCTGAATGCATCCCTTTCTTTGTTTCTTATAGTGCAATAATATCCCATTATATTCACATACAATCATTTGTTCAATCATTCCCCAAGTGATGGGGCATCCCCTCAGTTCCTGATTCTTCACCACAAAAAGTGCTTCTGTGAAAATCTTTGTACATGTGTCCTTTCATATATTTCTTTGGAGTATATGCCTGCTAGTGGCTTCACTAGGTCAGAGGGTATTCTAGCTTAGTGACTTTGCCAGCATAGTTCCAAATTGCTTTCCAGAATGACTAATCAATTTACATCTCCATGAACAGTGCATCAGTGTACCTGTTCTCCCATATCCCCTTTGACAATTGTCATTTTCCTTTCTTTTTTTTGTCATCTTTGCCAATCTGATATGTGTGAATAGACCTTCAGAGGTTTTTTCAAAATATTTTTGTTTTTCCTCCAGTTAGTTGTAAAAAGAGTTGTTTTGATTTGCATTTCTCTTAGTGATTTGGAGTATTTTTTCATAATGTTAGTCATGTTTTGTCTTTCTTGTTTTGGGAACTTCCTGTTCATTTCTATTGGAGAGTGGATCTTGTTCTATACATACGAACTAGTTCTCTACAGATCTTGAATATTGGAACTTTATCAGAAGGGGCAGCTAGGTGGCGCAGTGCATAGAGCAGTGGCCCTGGGCTCAGGAGGACCTGAGTTTAAATTTGACCTCAGACACTTAACTAGCTGTGTGACCCTGAGCAAGTCATTTTAACAGAGAGAGAGAGAGACAGAGACAGAGACAGAGAGAGAGAGAGAACACCATGTTGTCATGTTTGTTTGCCTCTGGCTTTTATGTTACTAATTTGTCCCATTGATCAACTTTTCAACTTTTCTTGCTTTGCAAGATACTCTAGAGTTCTGGTAATGCTAGGCTCCTTCTCATTTCTTTTTTTTTTATTATTATTTCCTTTATGATTCTTGAGATTTTGATCCTGTAGATGCATTTTATAACTTTTTTCAGGCTTTATAAAGTAACCCTTCAGTAATTTGATTGGTATGGCACTAAACAAATTATTTAATTTAGCTGGTCATTTTATTGTGTTGGTAGGTTTCAACCACAAGCAATTAATAGCTTTGAAATTAATTAGTTCTTTATTTCTGTTTAGTGTTTTAGAGCTGTATTTTTATAATTCTGGACCCCTAGATATTTTGTAGATTCTGTAGATACTTTGAATGGAATTTCTCTTTTCAATTTCTTCCTGCTGAGTTTTCTTTGGTAATATATAGAAAAATAAATTATTTGCATGAGTCTCTTTTATATCTTTTAACTATTTGCTAAAATTTTTATTTAATTTTAAATTTGAATTTATAGAGTTCTCTAAGTAGTTTCTAAGTAGTTTATCATATCATCTGCAAAAGGGAAATTCCAAATTTGCTTATGCATATTTCCCCAATTTCTTTTGTTGGTCTTATTGCAGTATCTAACATTTCTAGCAGTGCATCCTAACTATAATGATGATGTTAGAAATCCTTGCTTTACCTTTGATTGTATGGAAAAGATCTCTAGCATTTCTTCATTTCAGTTAATACTAACTCTTGTCCAAATTTACACTAATTATCTTGATACTAAAGAAAGGTCCAATTATTACTATTTTTTTTCTTTCTTTTTACTGTTTTTAATAGAAATAGATGTAGTTTACAAAAACCTTTTAATGTATCTATTAATATAGTCATGTGATTTTTATTGTTTCTGCTGTTAACATGGTCTATTATGTTTATAGTTTTCATATTGAACCAACCTTGGATTCCTGATATGAGTCAAGCCTGATCATAGTGTTTATGTTGCTATAGGCTCTTTGTAAATATTTTATTAAATATTTTTCTGTTGATATTTGTTAGCTATATTAGTCTATACTTTTAATTTCTCTTATTTTTCACTTCCTATTTTATGTATCAAGATATTCATACCACAGAAATAACTTGATAGTATCTCTTCTTTTCTTATTTTTTCTAACATTTTAATGTAATATTGGCATTAATTGTTCTCTGAATATTTTTAGAATTAAATTATTAATTCATAGGACCCTGAAGTGGTTGAGTTTTTTTTTTCATTTCTGACCTTTTAGTGTCTTCTTCTGAGATAGAATTTTAATTCTCTCTTTCTTGTTCTGTGAACCCTGGTATTTTCTTTTCTTTTCAAATATTTGTATTTTCTTTTGTTATCAATTGGACTATAATTGGACAAAACAGTTTCTAATAACTTCTGTTATTTCTTCTTCATTTGTTGTGAATTCTCCTTTTGTATTTCAGATACTGGAAATTTAGATTTCCTTCTCTCTTTAAAATAAGATTAGCAAATGGTTTAAATATTTCATAGGTTTGATATTTTTGTTGTTTTCAAAAGATTGGCTACTAATTTTATTTGTAAATCATGGCCTTTTGGTCTTCAATTTTGTTTCTTTAATTTTCAGGATTTCCATTTACTGTTTAGTTTGTTTTTTTTTTTTTATTATTTGTTGCTTTTCTAGTTCTTTCAGTTGCATGCCCAATTCATTGATGTGTTATTTTTCTCTTTATTTTAAGATTTCCGCTGAAAGACTCCTTTGGTTGCATCCCAAAAATTTTGCCATGTTGTCTTATTATTATCATTTTCTTTGATGAAATTATGTTATTTCTATGCTTTCTTCTTCAATTAACCAATTCTTGAGGATTAAATTAACTGATCTGTATTTAAGTTTGAATCCTTTCTTCAAAGGCCTTTTACTTATTTTAATTTTATTTTGTTGTGGTAAGTAAAGGATGTTTAATATTTCTGCTTTTCAGCATTTGCTTGTTGTTGTTGTTCAGTCATTTAGTTATGTCTGACTCTTTGTGACCCCATGGACCACAGCAAGCCAGGCCCTCCTATCCTTTGCTATCTCCCAAAGTCTGTACAAGCTCATATTCACTGCTTCTATTACACTATCTATCCATCTCATTCTCTGCTGTCCCCTTCTCCTTTTGACTTCAATCTTTCCCAACATCAGGGTCTTTGTGAATGAGTCCTGTCTTCTCATTATGTGGCCAAAGTATTTAAACTTCAGCTTCAGGATTTGACCTTCTAATGAATAGTTTGAATTAATTTCTTTAAGTATTGATTGATTTGATCTCGTTGCTATCTAAAAGACTCTCAAACGTCTTCTTAAGAACCACAATTTGAAAGCATCGATTCTGTAGCACTCAGCTTTCCTTATAATCCAATTCTTACAGCCATGCATTGCTACTGGAAAAATCATAGGTTTGACTATATGGACCTTTGTCAACAAGGTGTTAGCTCTGCTTGTTAACATGCTATCCAGATTTGCCATATCTTTCTTTCTAAGGAGTTAAGTATCTGCATTTGCTTATCAGGTTTTTATACTCTAATATATGGATAATTTTTATAAAGGTGCTATGCACAACTAAGAAATATGTATATTCCTTCATATTGTCATTCTGTAATTAGCAGAGATATGTTTTATTTAACTTTTCTGAAGTTGTATTCAGATCTGTAACTTCATTCATGTTGTTGTCCCACCAGGATACATTGAGATCTCCAACTATTAAACTGTTAATCTCTATGTTTGCCTGAAATCAGTTACCTTTTCCTTTCAGTGTTTAGATGCCATGTCATTCAGTGTGTATGTATTACGTGTTGGTTTATTTCTTTGTTATTTGTACCTTAGAGCATAATGTAGTTAGTTCCCCCTTTTTATATCTTTAGATCAGGCTTATCTTTACTGTTTCTTTGTCTAAACTCATGATTAGTACCCCTATTGTTTTTTTTTTAGTTCACTTAAAGCATGATAAATTCTGATGCAATCACTCATTTTAATTCTGTGAATTTTTCACATTTTAAAATATATTTCTTGTAAACAACACATTGTTGAATTCTGCTTTTCAATTCATTTTGCTATCCACTTTCATTTTATGGGTGAGTTCATCCTATTCATGTTCATGGTTATGGTTGTTAATTGTATATTTCTCTCCATCATATCCCCTTATTCTCTCTTCCTTTTTTTTGGTCCCATGACCCTCCTTCACAAGAAAAGTAATGCCTCTGCTTGTCTTATTAATTCTTTCTGTGATCCTGAAAGACATTAGAATTTTGAAGGGGCATTTGCCTTTTTTCCTCCAATTAGATTATAAATATTTATTTATTTAAAATAATAATAAATAATATTACATATTATAAATATTCATCATTTAGTCCCTCTCAATTCTTCAAATGTATTTATCTTTCTTGGGGCAGCTAGATGGCACTCCTAGATCAAGTACTGGGACTGAAGTCAGGAAGACTCCTCTTCCAGAGTTCAAATCTGGCCTCAGATACTTACTAGCTATGCGACCCTGGGCAAGTAATTTAACCCTCTTTGCCTCAGTTTTCTCATCTGTACAATGAGTGGGACAAGGAAATGGCAAGCCATTCCAGTATCTTTTCCAAGAAAACCTCACATAGGGTCACAAAGAGTCAGACACAACTGAAACTGAACAACAACAAATTTACCTTTCTAGGTTTCTCTTTATTTTTATATTTGTAATTCAAGTTTGTATAATTCCTCCTGGCTCACTCTCTGGTGGGCTGTATTTCAAATTCAGCTATATTGCCAGCTCCCTTTCCCTCCCCCAACCTCCGAGGATGAGGCTACCTTGTGACCTTTTTGACGTATGCTCCTCGAGAGTAAGGACACTCTTATTTTCTTGGATTTTCGTTTTTCATCCTTAGAAATTAGCAAAGTGCTGAGCTCACATGATAAGTGTCTAAAACGCTTTACCTTTCTATTTATATATTTGTCTGCCTACTCAGCTTTGGTCTTTTCCTCACAAGTACTGGAAAGTTCTCTATTCTAATAAAGATCCATTTTTTTCTCCTATGAGATTATATCAGTCTTGCAGGATACATTATTCTTGGTTACATGCCTTTATGTTTTGCTTTCTGAAATAGTGTATTCTAAGACTTTCTCTCCTCTAGGGTGGTTGTTGCCAAATCTTGCATGATCTTGATGGTGGTTTTTTGGTGCTTGAATTCTTTCTGTCTGCCTCTGGTATTTTTGCTTGCACCTATAAACTCTAGATTTTGGCTATGACATTCCTAGAAGTTTTCGTTTGGAGGTTTTTTTCAAGAGGTAACCAGTGGGTTTTTTTTTTAACTTTACTTTCTGGTTCTAGCAAATCTGTACACTTTTCACTTTTGAATTCTTGAAATATGATATTTATTTTTTTCTCATTATTTTCCAGGTAACTTGTTTTTCATAATAGATACCTTATATTTTCATTTGTTCCCCCCATGCTTTGATTAGTTTCAGTATTTCTTATTGTATCACGGAGACATTGAGGTTCTTTTTTTCTATTCTAATTTTCTAGGATTCTCCTACTTGGGTAAGATTTTACATCTTCTGTTATAAGCTATTTATCCTCTGTATAATTTTTGCACCAGGGTTATTATTTCATTTTTTAATCTCTTGCTCCATTTCTTTCAGGTACTGTTTGTGGCCAAGCCATTTAATTTTTCCTAAGACTCAAAACTTATGGTTTTACTTTCTTCTCCTAGGTTAACTCATAGGTATCTCTTCACAATAGGTATTTCTTCACAATGTTTGGTGATAGGTTTTTTTTTTCCTATATAAACCTTTGATTCTAGATTGGGACTTTGTGCCTTGGTCAGGCACCTTCCCCTTCCCTCCCAGATGGTGCAATCAGACCATATTTGGTCCTGACCTTTGTAGAAAGTATCTCTCTGAACTTAATATCCCAGAGTGAGTGAAGCTGCCTACACCTCCCTCTGAGGGTTCTAGGGGTTCTCTGGAGGGATTGGGTATCTTTTCTCTAGTACTATTTTCTTTACCCAATTCTTGTTAATCACCCTGTTGGATGCTATTGACTAGTGTCCCAGTTATATTTAACTATTTAACAACACTCAGCTTTTACAAAGGGACATTTACATTGAAGATATGGCAAGAACAGATGTATAAACTTCCCCTTGCCAACCCTTCAGGGATATACTCTCCCTTTGTCTCTGAGGAGAGTGGGCTCAGATGCAGCATTTTTTTTTTTTTGTAGCATTGGTCTCACCAAGT
This sequence comes from Vombatus ursinus, assembly GCF_900497805.2. Lineage (NCBI taxonomy): Eukaryota > Metazoa > Chordata > Mammalia > Diprotodontia > Vombatidae > Vombatus > Vombatus ursinus. Next base: position 5,013,733 of record NW_020951209.1, read on the forward strand.
TCATGTCCAAATATATCATTGCCAGAGGAGTTGTTGTCTCAGCTACCGCTGGGCTGGATCTCAAAAGTTGTTTCTCGTTCTTTAAGGAACTTATGCTAGGTTATCTGGCTGGCTGCAAACCCCAACTTTTTAGCTTATCTGTTTTGTGCAGCCTTGAGGTGAACTTGATCTCAGCCTCTTAGATGGCTTACCTTTTGAGAACTCACAAAATCATCACTTCCATAACCTTCACCTAAAATGAAAGAATAAAAACGGAAGCCTGTATTCATGGGGCTACATATCGGTCTTTAGTGGGGAGAGGAGCCATAGCCTGTTCCCCTACAGCTTTATCTCTCACTGGACACCCTCAGTGAAGGAGTCAAATCATGATAAGAGGTCCAATCAAGAAAAAGAGGACTGGGTTGAATAGAGCCTTTTAAAATCACCTCCCCACCCCTACACTACAGCTAATCAAAGAAGCTGCTGCACGTCCCTTGATCAGCAGATTAGCATATAGAAAATTGCATCAGCACCAATCTGTGCATACTTATAAGAGATTAGGCTGATTAGTCAGTCCCTTGTTACATCTTGATTTCCTGGGCTCCTGCTACAGCTTCTGTATCCATTTTTGTTTTTGCACTCAGACTAAGTTTCTGTGTCTCTTGTCAGAGTCCTGTGACCAACTCTTGATTAGCAAACTGCTCTGACGTTCCATCCTTCTGTGACCTCCCCAGTTCAGGCAATGCTCCTGGACTTCTATTCCACCCCACCCCTAGGTCTTTCCAGTCTGAGTAATGTTTTGGGCTTCTAATCGACACACTTCAGTTCATGCTGGCTTTCCTAGTGGGGCACTTTCTAGCTTGTCTTTGTGCAACCTTGAGATGGATGAAGCCAATTGTGTTTCTCTTTGGATTCTTTATTCATTATTTAATCCAGTGCTTTTTGGGGGGATCATTGCTGGAATATATGGGGGAAAGTTGGGTTTCACTTATCTGGAAGTCTAGCCCATACTGAAAAAGTGTTTAAAAGGAATGAGAAGCATAGAAGAAGAGCAGAGAGAAGGAGGGGAAATATATAGAAGAATAAGGAAGATAATTGTTCTTCTTGCTATACCTCACACATAAACACTCCTTTCTTTTTCTCCCTACCTTTGCACTGACTGCCTTCATACTTGGAATGGCACCTTCCCATTCCTTCAAAATTCAGCTCAAATGCCACCTCTGCATTAATCCTTTCCTGATGCCCCTAACTGATAGTGCCCTCCACACAATATTACTTTGTAATTATGTTGTATATATTTCTCATGTACTTATGTATGTTGTCTCCCCTGAGGGATTATAAGTTCTTTGAGAGCCAAGATGGTTTCATATATTCTTTGTGTATTCAACAATGAACACAGTGGCTGGCACATAGTTGGTATTTAGTAAATGACTACCTTTGGATTGAGTGATTGATTGAGGAGAGGGCAAGAGAGGAAACATGGTAAAATACAAAGGCAAAGACGTTGTAAAGCATAAGCTATGAATGGAAGCTTTTGAGTTGGGCACCATGTTGTGGAAAGCATTTGGCCCTGACATCTGGTTTTGGATCCCTGCACTGACGTTAAGTAGCTATGTGATTCCAGGCAATCCATGTAATCTCTTTGTCTCAACTTCCTCTTTGGAAAATAAGTTAAAATACTCACACTACCTACCTCATAGGGTCATTTGGGAAGGTGTTTTATAAACCTTTAAGTGCCATAGAAATGTGAGTTATCTCAAAAAAAGGCAGGGGGCTGCAACTAAAGGGTGCAATGGATGCAGCACCAGCCCTAAAGTCAGGAGCACCTAAGTTCAAATCCAGCCTCAGACACTTACTAGCTGTGTGACCCTGGGCAAGTCACTTAACCCTGATTGCCTCCAAAAAAAATGAAAATGAAAAAAGAAATGTGAGTTATTATTATCATTTTTAGCATACCTATCCAAAGTTATCATAAGCCATATGCAGTCTTTCTGCCCCTACTCTCTTCCCAGGGAAATTTGATCTGGGAATAAGTTTTCACGTCTACAGAACTGGATGACCTCAGAGGCCCCTACAGCTTTAAGTTAATGATTTTATGATTCATACCCAGCCCAAAGGACTCAGTCTCCTTATCTGCAAAATGAGAAGATTAAAGTAGGCAAATTCATAACATCCCTTCCAAGATCTAGCTAACCTCCTATGCACAGGTAAATTTGCTTATCTGGAAGGCTTTCCTCCTCTGTAAAGCCATAACTGATCTTCTCAGCTAAAAATGACTCTTTTATTATTTTATCTCAAAGAACTTTGTACTCTTACTGCACTTGCTCTAGTTTGACTTGTATTACAGTTATTTGTGTACATGTGTACACGTGTTACTATGTCACATTCCCCTCCTCCAGTATATTCTAAGTTCTTTGTACCTCTCTCAGTACCTGGCCTAGTGTTCTACCTAATGGTAGGCATTTAATAAATGCCTGTGGAATGAATGGAGAGATTACTCTTCATTAGTTTTATGTCCTTGGGCAAGTCACATCACCTTATTGTGCCTCACTTTCTTCAAATAATAATTTAGTAGCTAAGGACTGTTCAAACTCATAAAGTACTTTCTTTACTCCAACCCTGTGAAGTAAGTAGGGAAAGTATTATTATCTTTATTTATAGATGAGGAAAATGGGGCTGAGAGGCTTGTGACTTGCTCAAGATAAGTTCTAGGCCCAAGACCTGAACTCACATTTTCTGACTGCAAGACTAGTACTCTCAACTAGTCAACACACTCCCTCTTCTATCAACGAGTGCTGGGTGACAATGAAGGGAGATAAATTGTTGTAGCTTTCAGTTCATGCATCTGATAGGACGAAAGAGGCAATCAGGGTTCACTGCAGATTTAGAGGGGGACAGTGATGGGATCTAACACCCCCCCACACCTCTTGAGAAAAGGATTATTGCTCTGTAGCCTGGGGGGGGGGGGTGGAATGGGGGGGGAGCAGTGACTGAAGGTATAAAGAGGCTGCTGACATTCCTGACCTCTTGAATGCATCAAGATAGATGTGAATGTCTTGCTTATCCCCATCCTGACAGTAACCTTGACCTCTAACAAAAGCCAAGGGGATGCCTGCCTCCGGAAGCCCTGACATCCTGCATTCTGCTGAACCCACAACGTGTCAAGTCTCCCGTCCCGGGCAAGCACATAGGCGGGGGCTGAGTTACCGGCCCCACAGCTGAAAATAGCCCTCCCCTCCGAGAAGGCTGCATGGGCTACGTGTCCACAGGGAGGAGAGGTGGGAGGGAAAGGGAGCTAAAAAGACCCAGAATCCAGAGATAAAGGGCTTGGGCGGCCACAAATCCGGATGTGTCGGCAGGCTCCCGGAGCCCCAAACACGGTGGGCTGGTCTGTGTTGTTGGCTTCATGGAGGTGAGTGGGAACCAGGATGTTTTCTGTACAATGTGGGCTGCGTGACAAGCCCCGTTCATCCTGAAAGGGAGGGCCTGGGATGCTCCAGACAATGCCTGAGCTCCAAACCGAGCCTTGTGCTCCCCAAGCACATCATTCCTGGAATCCGGAAACTCTTGGCAACTTTGCCTTTTCATCGTCCATAGGCAAGCTCCCAGCATGGCCTGAAAAGACAAAGTTCCACCCAGAAGGCTAGGAAAAATTCCAGGATCCCAAACCTCTGGTTTCCAGGGGCTAGGGCTACTGCTACTCTCTCTCACACACGTGTAAAAACAAAATTACCTCCCCTCAACCCTAGTCCAGTGAATATTAATCAATTATCTTTCAGGGTAGCACCAAGCTGAGGAGGATGTGGTCCAACTGCACCTTACATCGTATTCTTACATTGTATCTTACATTGTGTATCCTCTATCTATTAATCAATCAGCAAGTGTTTATTCTGTTGTTTAGTCATTTTCAATGGTGTCTGATTCTTGTTGACCCCTTTTGGGGTTTTCCTGGCAAAGATACTGAAGTGTTTATCCATTTCCTTCTCCAGCTCATTTTACAGATAAGGAAACTGAGGCAAATAGGATTAAATGACTTGCCTGAGGTCACATAGCTAGTGTCTGAGGCAGGATTTGAACACAGGTTTTCCTGACTCCAGGCAGGGCTCTCCATCCACTGTGCCACCTAGCTGCCTAAGCATTTATTAAGTCCCCACTATATGCCTGGCACTGTTTTAGGTACTAGAGATACAAAAATGAAGCAATGCCTGCCTCAAGACACATATTTTATGTGAAAGACAACACAGACATATGTACGTAGATGTTAAATAAATATAAACAAAAAACCCCCCACATATTTTACTATCCCGTTGGCTTCACTGGTATAGAGAACTCTCAATGAGGAAACTTCCTTTACCAGTATAGATTGGTACCTGCACTAGCAGTATTAGCTGTCTAGGGCACTGAGAGGTTGTGACTTGCCCAGGGTCATAGAAACAATATGGATCTAAAGCAAGACATAGAGTCAGGCTTTCCTGGCTCCCAGACCAGCACTCTATCCACTATGCATCTCCAAACAAAATATATGCAAAGTAAATACAGTGCAAGGTAGTGGGGGGCAAAGGGAGGGGAAGAGAGGTAAACTAACACTGGGAGGGTCAGGAAAAACCTTATATAGGAAGTGGTGCTTGGGTTGAGCTTTGAAAGAACTAGAGATTATAAGAAGTGGGATTGAAGAGGTGGTGCATTCCCACCAGGGCAGACAACTCATGCAAGATGGCAGATGGAATGTCCTTGAAACAAACAGCAAGATCAATGTTGTCTGGACTATAAAATGTGTGAAAGGGAGTGATGTATAATATGACTAGAAAAGCAGGTTGGAGAAGGTTGTGAAGACCATCAAACTCTCTCATTTTCCTCCCCCTATTATGTGCATATCCTTGGTTTACACCAGTGGTGTATTTCAGTTGAAAGTGCTGTGTACCTCCTAGGGGCAGTTAGGTGGTACAGTAGATAGAGCACTGGGCTTGGAATCAGGAAGACTCATTTTCCTAAGTTCAAATCTGGCCTCTGACACTCACTAGCTATGTGACCCTGGGTAAGTCATTTAACCCTGTTTGCTTCAGTTTCCTCATCTGTAAAATGAACTGGAGAAGGAAAAGGCAAACCACTCCAGTATCTTAACCCCATAAAGAGTTGGACACAACTAAACAAAAAACCTCCTCAAACTGCAAATACTCTGTTTGCATTTCTCCATCACATTCTACTTTATGTCATAGATACTTGTATGTCTATCTTCTTATTTGATTGTAAGATTCTTGAAGGAAGGGATTATACCATTTTTTTCCATTTTGAATCTCTAGCACCTAGCCCAGGGCTATACAAAGTAGGTGCTTAATGTTTGTTGAATTCAATTATATAGAATGACACATAGGCATTTTAGCAACTGGGGTGTTTGTCCTACATAAGCTGCGTGGTCTTCAGCAAATCACTTAGCCATGCTGTCTCATTGGTAAATAAGAATAATAATGCCTTTCTTCCCTATCTTACAGGGCTATTGTGAAAACACTGAGATATTTGGGGGCGACCAAGCCTTAACTGAAAGCTCCCCAACCAGTTCACCCTTTTCCCAATTCCCAGTGACAACAGGTCATAAGATGCAAATACCTTGCCATGGGTGACCTGTGAAATTTTATGAATTCACATTTAGACAGGTATTGTGAGAGTAAATATCCCCATTTTATAGATGAAGAAATTTCTAGCAAGTGAACAAAGCTGGAATGCCAACCCAAATCTCCCCTACACAATATACACTTCAACATAACTTGTACAAGGGTAGATTTATTATCATGACCCTTGTTCCAGACGTTCTTGTGTCGTGAAGGGTCTGAGTCTACTTTGGGAGAATTTTTTTAACTTCTCTGGGCATTTCTAATCCAGGAAACCTAAGAAAGTAAGCTACACCTAATGCCAAGAATGATACCCCACTTACATTTACATAATTCAAAGTATTACAAAAGAAAGTTTTATTAAAAGGAGGGGAAAAAGTCTTGAATGGGCAACTATTGGTTCCAAAGATATATGAAAACCTTCCAAGTTACGTATTGTTCTCCGAGTAGTTACCCTTCTCTCTCACAAATCCTGTCTTTACCCCTTGTTCTTGTACATAAAGGGAAAGGTGGATGTGATGTCTTTTCTTCTTCTTCTTCTTCTTCTTCTTCTTCTTCTTCTTCTCTCTCTTTCTCTCTGTCTGTCTGTCTGTGTCACTCTCTCTGCCCCACCTCCTTCTGTGTGTGTGTGTGTGTGTGTGTGTGTGTGTGTGTGTGGTGTGTGTGGGTGCCCCCTGCCTCTCTCCCTTCTATTTCTCTTGATTTTCCCCCATCCAAGCAGTTTATTAAGCAAGGCAAGACAAGGCAAGAATGAGCCAGAGTAAGGCAAGGCAGCAAACATTCTCCATACCTAACCTTCCTCTTTTCAGCTCTGTTTCGTGCTGTCTTCTCCCATGAATAGGCAAGAATAGCTAGTATTTATATAGTACTTTGAGGTTTACAACATGTTTTACAAATATTATCTCATCTGATCCTTACAGCCCTGGGAGGTGCTATTATTAGTCTCATTTTACAGATGACAAATCTTGAGGCAGCTGGAGAATTAATAACTTGCTGAAGGTCACACAGCAAGTTATCTGAGGTCATATTTGAACTCAGGTCTTCCTGATTCCAGGTTCAGTGCTCTGTCAACTATGATACTGAGCTGCTTACAATTACATTCAGTCAGTCAATAAACATATATTAGGGGCCTGCTATGATGGACAAGGCACTATCCTAATCACTGGGAATATACATTTATTTATTTTTTAAAAATTTTTTGGGGGGATATACATTTAAATAAAAGAAAGACAGTCTCTGCCTTCAAGGATTTTACCCTTTAACGAGGGAAGACAACATGCAAAAGAAATATAAAGAAAGCCCTTTGAGGGCAGGAGCTACAAGACAGTCCTTGCTTTACATAAATTTTCATTGGACAAATTCGACTCCCCAGTGGACAAGCTGCCCAGTCAGAGCTGTTGCCTTGCCTTACCTCATCTCTCCTTTCCTTGAAGCCCTGCTGAGGAAATCTATTTATTCCCCAGATAGCCCATTATATTTTCAATGGCTCCACTTGTTAGGCATTTTTCTGTGAAGCCAAAATCCCATCATAACCCTCACTCCGGAGACTCTTATGCAGGAAGGGTCTGAGCCTTTTGTGCAATTTCTATCCCTTGTTCCTAGTCCTGACCTGAAAGGCCAAGCACAGGAAGACTAAAATTTCTTCCAGATGACAACTATCTACCCCATAATTCTTCCCTTCTCCTAACTAAACATCTCCATCTTTTCAGACTATCTTTCCATGGAATGATTTCAAGTCCATTCACCATCCTGATGACCTGCTTTTAAATTCTCTCTAACTTATCAATCCTTTCTAAAATATGGTACACAGCTAAACACAATCCCCAGATGTGATCTGGCACTATTGCCTCTCTTGCCTGTTCTATCATGTTGTTGTTTCATATTGAACTTATTGAGTTTGCCAGAAACCCCAAATCAGGTGAACTATTCTTTAGTCACACCTGCTCCCTTCTTGCACTCATAACATTGATTTTTTTAAAACCTACTTGTAAACTTTTAGAGTTATTCCATTCAAAAATATTGTGGGGAATGAGAGAGGCACTACAGAACTGGAGAAAGCAAATCTTGTCTATGTTCTATGATCCCCAATTGCAAGTATATAATTCAAAATATTATTAAGAAACTTTTATTAAAAGGAGGGGGAAAATCTTGACTGGGAAACCATTGGTTCCAAAGGTATATACAAACTTTTGGAGTTCCATATAGTTCTACTATTTATAACCATTCTCAGAAAAGGCAAGTGAACAACATTTTCAAATTATAGGCCAGTGACGTTGATTTCAATTCCTGGAAAAGTTCTAGAACAGATCACAAAAACAATGATTCATGAACATCTAGAAAAGGAAGCATTGATTACAAAGTGCCTATAGGGCTTCATCAAGATGAAGTCATTCCCAACTAGCCTTATTTCCTTTTCTGCTAATAAACTGGTAGATCAGCTTTACCTCCTATTATTCTCCCTGTGGAGAATGGGCAAGATGATACCATCAAATGGATTCATAACTGGCTTTTAATGTCCAGACTCAAAGAATAGTCATTAATGGTTTAATGTTAACTTGACAGGTCTCCAGTGGAGTGCCCCCAGGGATCTGTGCTATGCTATTTAACTTTTCATCAGTGTAAGTGGGGAGGGGACTGGCCATAGCTTGGAAAGTCATGGTGGGAAGGGGATGCCCTTTCCTCTGGAAAGGGGACTACTACCCCAACAGGGGTCATCACCTATTTATGTGGCAGTCAAAAAAACTAACGTGATCTTGGATTGCATTAAGAAAAGCATAACTTCCAGGAATGAAGAGCTAACAGTCTGACTGTCATCTGCCTTGGTGAAAGTCTATACCTAGAGGACCCCAGATCCCCCATGCACACCTCAGTAAAGTTCTAAAAAGTGAACCAGAAGGAATAATGATAAAGGAAAACAGAGAGAATCAGCTATATATGCTTCTATCCAATCCAGGCTCATACAAGAAGACTGAGAGAAACCTGCAGAGTCTCTGGGCAGCAAGCCAGAGTAGGTGGAAGGCACAGCAGGAGATAGAGCCAGGCCAACACCCAGGCAACATGGTACCCAAGAGCTCACCTAATAACCCCCCAGCCATAGCAGGAGATGGAGCCAGACCACTATCTGAGCAGCTGAATATCTAAGCAATCCACACCCAAGCCAGAGCAGGAACCATAGTAAGAGACAGGGATAGGAAGGCACCTGAGAAGCAAACCACCTTGCAGGAGGCTTGCTGCCAGCCCCACAGATGGCATGGACTTGAAGCCTGTCAGGGTCACAGTAAGGGATGGACCCAACTCTGAGTTTGAGATTCTTCAAGAAAAAAGGAAAGTAAGAAGGAACCAAATTAATTATCTAAATCAAACCACCAGAATAATTAGTAAAAATCAAGCAATTTCTGTAGAGGGTAGATCTTATGGGCTGAGAACTGGGGATGTGTGAGTTAATTAACCTCCTCCCTCCCCACCATAACTGCAGCCAGAACTATTGCAAACAAGTGGTTTTTGACACCCTGGTGGGAGCTTCTGACAGTCCAGAAAACCTCCCTGTTGGCTACTTTTTAAAAGAACTTTCTGGATGGTTTTTACTTGTTGTTCTCCTCTGAGGGTATTGAGATATTTTAGAAAAATGGCTTTTTAAACCTTCTTGCAATGGGTTACAATAGTAGTCAACTGTACCAGATGCAGGATAACAACTCACATAGTGAGGTTTATACTTATCCATCACATCCAGAAAGGAGCAGGGATAGCTCACTCATTCAAGCATACAGGAGGGAACAGAGTCAGACATGACTGAACATGTTAAAAACTGAACAACAATAAGTATAGTCTCGCAGAAATGAATGTCCTAGCCACCTGGGTAATGAAGAAAGAGGCACAAGACGTGATATTAAATGAAATGAGAGCTATGGAGGAATGAATGAAAAGAAGAACTAAGAGCTAGAACAGAAAGTGGTAAAACTTATCCAGGAAATAGATGCCTCAAAAATTAAAATGGACTCAACAGAAAGCAATGACTTCATGAAACAACAAAAAATATTAAACCAAAATCAAAAGATTAAAGAAAGAAGAAAATGTGAGCTTTGTAATATCAAACACAACTCTCCTGATAAACAGTTAGCTAGCCTCATTTAAAAAGAGAGGGAAAAAACCAAATTGTCAGAATCAAAGATTTTTTAAAAGTCATAAATAAAATTGAAGATGAAGTAAACTATCAGAAACCATATTGCCTGATTATATGCCAAAATGGATTAAATGATGAATATTTACAAAATATAAAACAAAATATAAAAAAGAATTTGATCATTTAAATGACTCAATTTGAGAAAAAGAAATTAAATAAGGCATTAATGAACTCCAAAGCAATAACTCATAGGGTCAGATGGATTGACATGTGAATTCTATCAAACATTGAAAGAACAGTCAATTCCAATATTCACCTAAACCAGGCAGATACAAAGCAGAAATGAAAACCAATGTTCCTAATGAATACTGAAGCAAAAACACTAAATAAAATATTAGCAGACTACAATATATTAAGATAATAACCTATGACTGTTAGACTTATTCTAGAAATAAAAATAATAAAAAACCATTATTACATCAATATCTTCCGCAAAAGCTCTTGACAAAATTCAACACCCATTTCTATTGAAAACATGAAAAAACACAGAAACAAGGTGGACCTTTCCTTACTATGATAAGTACTATCTATCTAAAATAAAGAGCCAACATCATATTTAATGGAGAAAAGCTAGCATCTTTTCCAGTAAAATTAGAAAGTAATGCAAAGATATCCATTATCACCACTATTATCTGATATATTTCTAGAAATGCTAGCTATAGTACTTACAAGATAAGAAAAAATAAATTGAGGGAATAAGCATAGGGAAGGGGGAAACAAAATGATTCCTTTTAGTACATGATATGGTGATTAATTTAGAAAACTCTCTTCAACTAAAAAACTAATTGAAATAACTTCAGCAAAATAATGTCATGTAAAATAAACCCACATAAATAATCAGCTTTTCTGTATGTCACCAAGAAAATCCAAAAAGAAGAAATAGAAAGAGAAATTCCTTCAAAATAATTACAGAATTAGGTTCTGGAGCCAGTGGACTCCTACCAAGACATATACAGGAACTACAATACAACTACAAATCACTTTAATCAAAAATACAGATCTAAATATTTGGAAAATATTAATTTCTCATAGGTAGGCTGAGCCAACATATAATTAGAATGACCATACTATCTAAGTGAATTTATTTATTCAGTGCCATATCAATCAAACTAATAATTACTTTATAGAGCTAGAAAAAATCAATTCATCTAGAATATCAAAAAGTCAAGAAGGGAAATAATGGGGAAAATGTAGAAAACAAAAAGGTCTAATAGTACCAGATAACAAACTATATTACAAACCAGCAATCATCAGAACAATTTAGTACTGGTTAAAAAATAAAAAGGTTGATAAATGGAACAGATTAGTTAAATAATATATGTAAGAAAATGAACACAATAGCATACTGTTTAATAAACCCCTGACCCCAGCTACTGAAGTAAAGATTCACTCTGACAAAATCTTCTCGGAAAACTGGAAAGCAGTCTGGCAGAAACTTGGCTTAGACCAATACCTCACATTATATGTCAAGAAAAGCTCCAAACAGATATAAAGCTTTGATATAAAAGATTATGTCATAAATAAATTAGAAGAGCGAGGAAAAATTATCTTTCACAGCTACGGAGAGAGTAAGAATTTATGACCAAACAAAAGATAACAAAAGATAAAATGGATAATTTTGATTACATTAAATTAATAAGGGTTTGCATGAACAAAACCAGTGCAGTTAAAATCATAAATTAAACGGGGGAAAATCCTTAAAGCAAGTTTTTCTGATAAAGGTCTGATAACTAAGGTAAGTAATCATGTGTAATATGATTCAAATTTATAAGAACAAGATCCATTCTCCAATAAATAATGGGTCAAATAATATGAACAGGCAACTTGCAAAGGAAGAGACCCAAGTTATCAATAGCCAAACTGGAAAAAATGCTTTGCATCTCTAAAAATTAGACAAATGCAAATTAAACTTTAAGGTTCCACTTCATACTCATTGGATTGATGATGAAAAAAAGGAGGGGCTATAAGGGAACATACTGATCCGGTATTGTTGGAGCTAGGAATTGATCTTAGTCATTCTAGAAAGCAATTTGAAACTATGCCCCAACTAAATTATGCATATATCCCTTGACCTAGTGATAGATACCACTAGTCCTACAACCTAAAGAGATCAAAAGAAAGGGGAAAAGGACCCATATGTAAATATGTGTGTATATACATAAATATATATACATGTCTAAATGTCTGTATATGCAAATACATGTACACATATACATACATACACACACACATACAGCTCTTTTGGTTGTGTCAAAGAACTAGAAACTAAGGGGGTGCCCATTATTTTAGGAATAGCTGAACAAGTAGTATATGAATGTAACATAATTTTATCACAGCATAAAAATATGATGAAAGAAACAAGTTCAGAAAAAGAGCAAAACTAAAAGAACAATTTGCACTATAACAATAATGTAAATTAAAACAACTTTGAAAGATTTAAGAACTCTGACAAATGCAATGAACAATTAGGATCCCAGAAGGTTAATGATAAAGCATGACACACATCTCCTGGTAAAGAGATGATTGATTCAAGGTGCAGAATGAGACATACTTTTTTGGACCCATATGGGAATTTGTTTTGTTTGATTAGGCATATTTGTTACAAGATTTTATTTTTCTTTATATTTGGTGGGAGTGTGAGTGAGAAGAGTTAGCCATAAGTTGCCTCCAAAAAAAAAAAATGTAGCCTTTCCTCCGGAGCCACTTCCCCTTTGGCAGGCTGAGCCTCCTTTCCACCTCCCAGAAGGTGGTACTATTCCCATCTAGAGTTCTAGGAATAATCTTGAGGACCAGGGGTTTCTAGTACTGTTGCCCATAAGCCCCTACCAGTATGTTTCCCTTTCATTATTAGCCAGTAGATTCAATTAACTTTTAGCAAAGACATTTATTAAGGTGGTGTAATAAGAACAGTTAGTTTGAAACATTTCCTTGGGGATGGGGGTGGGAATGGTAAAAGCATGGGGCACACTCTCCCACAAGTAGACACATGGTACAGTAGCTTAAATACAAAGCACAAAGATAATGAGCCACATGTATAGGGAATGTGTGTGGTGAAGGAGTCCCTTGCAAGGCTCGACACTGGGACTTCTTTTCTCTTTGTAGAGTCCTCATGATGTTCGCCTTAAATCTAGCAATTTGCCACCTTCTGAATATCAGTGCTCCTACAGAGGCTGTAGCTGACACTTCTTTCTGTCACATTCCCTAAAGGTGTCTTTCTTCAATATCTAGTCTGACATTGCTACAGATTCAGTGGACATTGCTAGTAACAATGATAGAAACTCCAAATCTTCCAACTTTTTGAAGTTTACGAGGCCATCACCTGATCAAATGGGGGGAACAGAGGTGGGGGAGAAAGACAAAGAAGCTTTTTCCCCTCACTCACCCCAGCCCACCCCCAAAGACAATACCCTCTTGGGAATCTTTCAACATGGGTTCAAAATTCTCTTGACTGACTCAGATTTTTTTTAAATACCTGACCCAAAAAGTGTGATTTTTTTCATCCAATTACAATAATTCCTGTGTGGCATCATTTGCCTTTATCCAGCAATCAAAGCAATTCCCTTAAAATTGATTGTAGACTTGTTTGTACCTGATTTACACTTCTTTTTGGCAAGGCAATTGGGATTAAGTGACTTGCCCAGAGTCACACAGCTAGTAAGTGTTATGTGTCTGAGGCTGCATTTGAGCTCAGGTCCTCCTGACTCCAGGGACAGTGCTCTATCCACTGCACTACTTAGCTGCCCCCTGAGTTATACTTTTGATTGACTGATTCAATCAAGCTTCATGGAGGAAGTAAAGTATATAGGCTATTCTAAAGTTAAGCTACATCATCAAATATTTAAAGCACACTTAAAAGCTAAAAGTCTTATACAAACATAAGGGAGAAGAGAGGGTGGGATTGGTCTGTGTTATAGGCCAGGTCTAGTTCAGGATGAGCATCATGCTTTCTTCTTCCTATTAAATACTGGGTCAAACTTATTGTCCATTTAGAATTTCTGTCAATGTGTATCCTAAAAGATGTGCTCTACAGCTTGTCCATCTAACCACATATCAGTCAGAACAACAGACATTCTTCATTAACCTGGTTTTTCTTCCAAAGATGGACCACATTCTTTTGAGCAGTTTTCCATCAATGTTCTTGGGCCTGAAGCAACCAGCACAATATCAACCAACAAGGAAACATCTAGAAGACCTCACTACCTATGGGGAATTCCTCTTCACCTTGGACTCTGTGTGGATCTCCTTCATTACAGTGGTGAACACTTTAGGTAAGACAACTACCTCTCCTTCACCCCACCCCCTTGCCACTTATAAGGAGAAACAACATACATAGGGTAGTATGGAGCAGGGAGGGGAACTTTGGTATGGCAAATTGCAGGGCTGGTGAGAAGGGGCATGGGGAAGCACACATACCATCCAGGAACAATAGAAGAATTGATCTGATCAAGGTTAAAGAACTTTGGGAGGGTTGGGGCAGGGATAGAGAAGGAAACACAAGGAGGTGTAGAGGAGTTGGCTAGAGACTAGGGAGTGGAGTAAAACATTTCTAGAGCTTGTCTGAAATAGTGTCCCAAGAGAGACAGTTGCCATAAGGAGAATGAGATCCCAGGACATAAATTCTTTCGGGGCATGGTTACACCATGTGGCTGGTAAAGCAGGTGGTGAGTAAGCTGCGGAAGAGATGGCCACCTAGGTGGTGTTTTAAAGGACTCAGCCCATGGAGAAACATTAATTTTCCAAAAGCTGAAGAGTTGCTATAGTTATGCAGCTACTGGAAGATTGGTGAACCATATGATGACCCAGAACTTGAGCTTTGAGTTTACATGAACTGGGTACAGCATGGTTCAGTGAAAAGAGCATTAGATTTGGAATTAGAGGAATTAGGTTCAAAACCCAATGCTTCCACTTGATGTTTTTGAGATCTTGGGAAAATCTTTTAACCACTTTGAGCCTCAGTTTCCTCATTTGTAAGAAAAAAAGGGGGGGTTGTAAATGACAGTAGAAATATCAATTGTTCATGATAGCTCATGGGTAGGCCAGGCTAATATGTAATACAAATGACATAACTACCTAAATTAATTTACTTATTCAGTGCCATACTACTCAAACTACCAAAAGATTATTTTATGTAGCAAGAAAAAATAATTCATTGGGAGGAAAAAAAGGTCAAAAATCGCAGAGGAAATAATGAAAAAAAATTGGAAAGGAAGGGGGACCAGCAGTACCAGATCTCCAACTACACTACAAAGTGATAATCATCAAAATTATTTGCTACTAGTTAAAAAGATTCATGTGGAACAGATTAGTTATACAACATACCGAAGAAAATGAGCACAGTGGCACAGTGTTCAATAAACCTAAAGACTCCAACTACTGGAGTAACTTCTTACTATCTGACAAAAACTGGTGGGAAAACTAGAAATCAGTCTGGCAGAAATTAGGTTGTAATTTGACATAAAAGGTCATATCACAAACAAATTAGAGGAGAACAGAAGAATTTACTACTCACAATTATGGATAAGGGAAGAATTTATGCTCAGACAAGGAACAGAGAGGATAACAAATGATAAAAGGGAAAATTTAATTGGTTACATAAAACTAAAAAGTTTTTGTATAAACAAAACTAATGAAGTTAAAATTTGGAGGGAAACAAGTAACTAGAGAAAAATCTTTGTATCAACATAAACATCTCATTTCCAAGATGCAAAAAGAACCAATCCAAATTTATAAGAATAAGAGCCATTCCCCAACCGATAAATGGTCAAAGGATATAAGCAAGCAGTTTTCAAAGAAAAAACTCATATTGTCTATCGCCATGAGAAAGTGCTCCAAATCATTAATAACTAGAGAAACACATATTAAAGTAACTGTGAGGGTCCTCCTTTCACCCATCACATTGGTAAAGATGACAAAAAATGAGAATGGAAACAGGTGAAACTGTGAACTGATCTACCCATTCTGGAAAGTAATTTGAAACTATGCCCCAAAAGTTATTAAAATGTGCATACACTTTGATACAGCAATACCATCACTAGACCTGTCAAAGAAAGAGGAAAAGGATCCATGCATACAAAAATATAACAATTCTTTTTGTAGATGCAAAGAACTGGAAACAAAAGCTATGCACATCAGTTGGGGAATGTCTGAACAAATTATGCTATACAAATAAATACTTTTATGGCATTAGAAATTACATAAAGGACAGTTTCTGAGAAAACTGAGAAGACAGATGAACTGAGGTATAGTGATGTGGGCAGAACAAGGAGATCAGTTTATAAAATAACAACATTGTAAGGACAAACAACTTTGAAAGGCTTAAGAATTCTGATCAACGTAGTGCTCAACCTGAATCTCAAAGAAAATTTCTGCCAATAGAAGAGAGAGTGGAGGAAGAGAAAGTAAATAATTGCTAATTGAAAAATATAAAATTAAAAAATATATTTTAAAAGAAGGGATTGAACTAAGTGATTTCTAATGTCCCTTCAAGCTCTAAATCTTTTATCTTACTATCTACTCTTGGGGACTCACAAATCATTGTTGTTGACTCATTTGCCCATACAACATAACCCTGCCAGACTATACCAGAATGAAACATATGACATTGGAGCAAAAAAGATCTTTATTCAAAACAGGATAGCTAGGTTAACCAGACAAATCATCTTAAGCAGTGGCATCCTTAGCACCTAGGAAACATTCCCCTGTGGCTGAAGCTTCCAGAAACCTCGGTACTGGGGATCCAGAATGAAAACACCGGCACTCACCTCTCTGTATGCACCTGGCATCTCCAGTGTACTTTTGACACAGTTGGCTGACTCCTGGGTTAGGAGAATATTCATTAACCTAATCTAACCAGATTAGAATGATGTTCCTTGCTTTTTTATTCATACTCCCAACACTTTGTACAAAGTATGACATGTATTAAGCCCTTAAATATTTTTTCATACATTCAATCATTCTGCTCTTCAAATAAAAGTGCATGCTAGAAATTGGAAATATTTGTAGAGGAAATAGTACTATATTTGGAGTCATAGGACCTGGGTTTGAATCTCAACTCTGCTACTTATTTCTCTTACGATCTCAGGTAAGTCAAGTCATTTATGTGTATCTCAGTTTATACATTTGTAAAATGATGAGGTCAGGCTATATGAACTCTTCAATTCCCTCATATGTTAAATCCTATGATTCTCTTCTAATGAATAAGACAGAGACTTATTTTTTGGCTTTCTTTATATCCCCAACACTTGGCACAGTGCCCAGCATATAGTAAGTGGTTAATAAATGCTTGTTGACTGACTGACTGACTGACAGATGTGCTCCACATAGCAAACTAGGCAAACTCCTAGGATGCCAGGCCACTGGGCAGAGTTCCCAGAACAGGCTGGCTGCCATTGCTGTCTTCCTTCTCCCACTCCGTAAAAGGTCAGACTCCCTTATAAGCCACTAGAGTTTAGTGCCCTCTTGAGGAGTCCCACCCTGAATCCAGGAGGTTCTGGTATCAAGTCTCCCTATGCTTACCTCATGGCTGTATTTGGAATAAGTTCCAGTGACTCCTGAATAGGAACAAATCAGACTGTTTGCGTCTTGCTGTCTTCAGAACTTCCAGCTTCACGCACCCCTTGGAGGTCAGTAATTGATTCCCATCATCACATTGAGTAGCTGACCTGAACTCTGGAAAATGAGCGCCCTCTAGATGCAAAAAGTAGGAATAGACGTGCACCTTTGGCCCATAACCTCACAGGATTGGAGAACTTCAAACTGGAAGGGCCTTTAGACTTCAATTAGACCAGCTCCTTTTTACAAATGGGGAAATTGAGGTCCAGCAAAAGGATGAATTGTCCATGACCATAAAGCAGACACTAAATGATTGAGCTTTCCTCTATACCAGAGGCTCTCGAAAGTTTGTCTGGGGATCCCTGAGACCTTTTCAGGAGGTCCATGAGATCAAAACTATTTTCATGATGATTCTAGGATGTCTTAATATGATAATATGTTTAATATGATAACTATGGGTAGTTATACCCACATAAGCGAGAACTTTTTGAGAAGGTCCTCAATAATTTTTAAGAGTATACAGGAGTGCTGAGAGCAAAGAGTTTGATAACTACTGCACTATACTACATTATACCACCTATATTGGGCACAGTTGTACCCAAAGGAATAGTATGCCATCAAAATCAGTCACCAGAAGGAAACCGAAGTTTCTTCAAAGGCCCGTTTACATATTAATCTGTCCAATTGAATGAAAAAAGTCCTCATGGAGGGAAGAGAACAAAAAAATAGCATGTTGGAGAGAATGTCTAATTCTGTGCTATCCAGTGCTCATTCTAGTGCAGCATTGGTGCATGAGACTAAGATGACATGAGACAAAGGTGTTATGAAACTAAGATGACAGGGTTGCTGATTATGAGATATTCTTTAGCATTGGGGCTATCTAGTAATTATATCTAGGACCTGGAGCTTGGAGACCTGGGGCTATCTTCGCATTGTCCACCTATGAATCATCTAGCCACAGATAAATCACTTAATTTTTATAGTTATCTGATATATAAAACATGGATAATATCAATATCTAATCCACCTGAGATCAAGGAGGTGGGTCAGTGAACGATGATGATGAAGAAGATAACTCCCCTCATGTACACTTTAAGGCAGAGATTTAACATGTAGCCTGCTGCTGCAACCGTGTCTATTACCCAAACTACATTAAAATGTAATTGGGAAGTATTTAATAAAATAAACAAAAATACAATTTTATTGTTGTTCATTTGTGTCCAACTCTTTGTGACCCCGTGTACTATAGTGTCAACAGGGCTTTTTTAGCAAAGATACTGGAATGGTTTGCCATTTTCTTTTTCACTAGATTAAGGCAAACAGAAATTAAGTGCCTTGTCCAGGGTCACACAGCTAGTAAATGGGCAAAATCTGAATTAAAAACTCATGTTTCCTAACTTGTGTTTTGAGCTCTTTCTATTTGGTCATGCTACAGGGAAGTTTCCCACTGGAAACTAGTAAACCTGGGCAGCTAGGTGGCACAGTGGACAGAATACCAGCCCTGGAATCAGGAGGACCTAAATTCAAATCTGGTCTCAGAGACTTCTTAGCTGTGTGACCCTGGTCAAGCCACTTAACCCTGATTGCATCCCAAAGAGAAGAAACTAGTACACCAAATTTCTATATGAAATTACCTATGAGTTGGGGTAGCATGAGTTCATTTTTTTCAGAGTTTGATCACTTCTGGTTAAGAAGCTGGAGATTTTAAATGAGTGGGACTAAGAGAATACATCTTGGAGTTTAGAATGGCAACAAACCTTCGGGCTTTTTTTATCTCTTGTGAGACAGTAAGCTACATAAGGACAGGGTTTCTGCCTTATCTAAATCTTGTATCTCTCCTAGAACTCAGTACAGTTTGTGAACACAGAATATGTTGCAAATATGTTTGCATTCTCCCATACTTGGATTATTCATTCATTAAACATTCAGCAAATAATTTTAAAGCACCTACTTTATGCATACAGAATTCTGCCAGGTACTAGGAAGGATCTGAAGTTGAATAAGACAGCATGGTGTGATGGATAGAAAGCTGGTCTCTCAGCCAGGAAGACTTGGGCTCTGAAGCAGACTGGTTGAGTGACCCTGGACAAATTATTTAACCTTTCAATGCCCCCAGACAACTCTCTAAGATAAGTTGCAGAGCTGGGACCAATCTGCATTGGTAAGGGGAGTCCCTCACTGGTAGCTTCCACACAGATGACATCTCAGGTCTGGTTAAAAAAAAAAGTTAGTTTAGTCCCTGCCTTCAAGGAACTTAGAACAGGAGAAGATAAGTCTGGGACAATCAGTCAAATAAGGCCACAAACATTTATTAAGTGTCCATTTGCCAGGAACCGTGCCAAGTGCTGAGGATACAAAAAAACAAAACAGAACAAAAAAAAAAAAACCCCTACACAGTCCTTGCTCTTAGTCTTAGACAATATGAAAGCAACTATACATAAAGGGAGAGAATTAGATCATCAGTGGGGGGAAGGCGCTAGCATGAAGGGGGATCAGGAAAGGCTTCCTGTAGAAGGTGAGATTTTAGCTGTGATTTGAAGGAAGCCAGAAGGTAGGAATGGGGAGGAGGAGCACTCCGAACACGGAAGAACAGCCAGTGAAAATGTCCAGAGTCAGGAGTTGATGGAATGCACCGTGTGAGAAACAGCAAAGAGGCCAGTGGCACTGGACCACAGAGTATGTGGGGGCAAGCGAGCGGTAAGAAGATTGCAAAAGGTAGGAGGAAGTCAGATTATGAAAGGCTCCAGTTGCTAAACAAAGAACTTTACAACTGATCCCGAAGGTGATAATAGGGGTGAGGGGTGTGAGTGATGTGGCCAGATCTGTGCCTTAGGAAGTTTAATTTGACAGCTGAGTGGAGGATGGACTAGAGCAGGGAAAGATGTGAGGCAAGGTCAACCCAGAGGGCTACTGCAACGGTACAGGAGTGAGGAGATCAGGGCCTGAACCAGAGGGCTGACAGGGCCAGAGAAGAGGAGGCATAGAGAAGAAATGGTCCAAAAGTAAAATAGACAGGACTTTGAAAACAGGTTGGATATAGGGGAAAGGAGGGGAATGGGAATGAAGAGTGAAGGAGAAGGCTGAGGTTATGAACCCAAGAGACTAGAACAACAGAAACACATTTGATAGAAGAGATTTGGAGGAAACATGAGTTGCTTTGGACATGTTGATTTTGAGATGTCTACCCAATTTGTCTATTGGACTAAGTGTTCAAAATTGTAATTCAGGAGAAAGACTCAGGTTGGATACATGGATCAAGGAATCATCTATATATAACTGTTAATTAAATCATGGGAGCTAATGAGTGTACAGAGAGGAGACAAGTGCTCAGGTCAAAGGCTTGGAGTACATTCTCATATAGGGGGCATAAGATGGATGGTCATCCAGCAAAGGAAAGTCATCAGATAGGTGGGAGGGAAGAATCAGAAAAGAATGTCACAAAAACCTAGAGGAGAAAATGTCTAGGAAGAGAAGGTATTAAATACATCAGAGAGGTCAAGGAGGATAAGAACTTGGGGGGCAGTTAAGTGGTGCAGTGGATACAGCACCAGCCCTGGAGTCAGGAAGGCCTGAGTTCAAATCCAGCCTCAGGCACCTGGCACTAGCTGTTGACCCTGGGCAAGTCACTTAACCCCAATTGCCTCACCAAAACAAACGGATGAGAACTCAGAAAAGCCCATCAGATTGGCATTGGCCAAGAGAATACTGGTAACTTTGGAGGAAGCAGTTTCAGTTGAGTGATGAGGTCAGAAGCCAGACTGCCAAGGGCTGAGAAGTGAGAGGAAGGAGAGGATGTGGAAGCAACCAATATAGACAGGGTTGGGTTTTCCCCCCTACAAGTCTGGCTGAGAAAAGGAGGCGACAGAAATGACAATAACTTGAGGGGATAGCAGGGTCTAGTGAAGGTTTTTTAAGGCTCTGGGAGACTTAAGTATATTTGAAGGAATTAAGGAAAGGAAATAGAGACTAAAGATTAGAGAGGCGATGATTGAGAGATCAATCTGCTGGAGAAGATGAGAGGCGATGGGACCAAGGGCATATGTAGAGTAGATACAAACAAATATGATATAAATAAGAATAAGTATGTAAAAGTAAAGTACAACATGAACCAATGTCTGCTGGACTCAGAGTCTGGTGACCTGTATTTCAATTCTGACTCAATGAATTTACCCCAGTGTGTTCATAAGCAAGTCACTTCACTTTCCCTGAGTCTCAGTTTCCCTCATCTGTTAAATGGAGATAATAAGTGCTTTGTCAACCTTAAATTGGTGGGATTTAAGCTGGACCTTAAAGTTTGGTTAGTATATCAAGAGGTGGAGATAGTGTTGGGCTCTGTACCTCCCCAAAGTGCCAAAGGAAAGGATTTGTCACACTGGTTATACTTCCACATTCTCCATAGCATCTTGCTGGACATAAAGAAGACACTCAATACATCCTTAATCAATTAATTCAGTCAGAGAATCACAGAATATCCAAGCTGAATGGAAACTCTTAGAGATCATCTAGTCCAAGCCCCATTTTATAGATGAGAAAACTAAGGCCCAGAGAGATAAAGTGATTTGACTAAGGATACACAGTGGAAAAGCTTAGGCCAAATATCCTGATTCTGGAATACAGGCATAAAAGAAGGAATAAGAATAAGCAGATATTTTTTTAAAATGATATTTGTTGGACGTTTAATATGTAACAAAACCAAAATAAAGCAAAACAAAAACAAAAAACCCAAAGTCCCCAATTCACCACTAGTTAAAAATTAAGCCTCTTGCTCCCCTGGGGCCTAGACTCAGGCTCTTGTGTCTCACTCCCACAAAGGAAGAAGCTCCTTGACCTAGAAGCAGAAGACAATGCAAAGCCCATGGGCTCTGGAGTCAGAAGGACTAAATTCAAATCCTGGCTTTTCTCCTTATTAATGATAGCTATCCTTTATACAGTGCCTTCAGGTTTGCAAAAAACCTTTACAAATCCAATCTCTTTTTATCCTCATGACAACCCTGGGAGGTTGTTCTGTTATTTTCCCCATTTTATAGATGAGGAAACTGAGGCTGAGTTCAATGACTTGCCCAGGGTTACACAGCTAGTTAGCTGGATTTGAATTCCACTTTTGTGCTCTATCCACTTCACCTCCTGGTTGCTTCATTATATGTTCTTAGGTAAGCTACTTAATCCTGCTGGGCCTCAGTTTCCTCAGCCTTTCTAATATGAAATTCTCTGCTCCTATGTGCCTGATCCTATAGCAAAGGCTTACCCTTCTGTTGGACTCATTCCCTTTTGTCCTCATCCTACCCTGACCAAAAAAAAAAAAAAGGTTAAAGCAAGTTATTTTTGTTTTAATAAAAAGACCAACTCATTTTTTAAAACTCAATTTTATTTCGGGGCACCCTGTTTTCGAACCCACAACAATTCCAGTTTTTTATTTAATTATTTATTGCTGAATAGGATTACAATAGGATTTCAGGCGCCTGTCTGGAGCTGGGTCACTTGGGAGGCTGCTGCTTTCTCTTTTCCTGGTGGAGGTGGGTGGAGCAGGTCAACAGACATTCCAGAATTGCAGATAATTTTTGCCCACACATCCATTTTTTGGAAAGCTGGCTTGAAATTGAGGTGGGTGTGTGTGTGTGTGTGTGTGTGTGTGTGTGTGTGTGTGTGTGTGTG
>NW_020951209.1:5036710-5138841 GCF_900497805.2 Vombatus ursinus
TGTGTGTGTGTGTGTGTGTGTGTGTGTGTGTGTGTGTGTGTGTGTGTAACTGTGTTTCTCTCTCTAGGGAAACCAACGTGCCTTCCGTGTGCCTTTGAGGTCTTTGCACTTTCTTCAAATGGACCGATTACAGCACAGAGGATGTGGACAGCAGAGGTTTTCCTGTTTGATGTCACACTGCTGCCCTTTAAAAGTCCCTGTAAGAAAAGGAGGGAAACTCAACAGAATTCCCAGTCTAAGTATCCACAGGCAGGAAGAAAAGAGCTCTGAGCAGGCAGAAGTGAGGGAAAGTGTCTGATTTCGACCCCTCCACCTCAGCCATTCAGAGAACACCAAGATGCCAGGGGGTTGCCTCAGACTCCTATTCTGCGCCCTGTGCAGCTTGCGAGCCATCCAAGCCTTCCCCAATGCTTCCCCCCTGCTCAGCCTTGGCTGGGGGGGCCTGACTCACCTGTACACGGCCACAGCCAGGAACAGCTTCCACCTTCAGATCCACAGAGATGGCCACGTGGATGGGTCTCCTCATCAAACCATCTATAGTAAGTAGAGGGTTAGAACTAAAGAAAGAAATAGAAACTCCTCCGTTTGACCACTGGTAAAGGGGGAAATCCGAGTTCTGTTGGCTGGAAGGCATCTCTAACAGATCCTTTGGCCACCAAGTAGAGCTGGATCTCATCCATTTGCCACTGCTGTCACATCTTTAGACAGAAGGAAGCAGTGGTGATGGTAGAACAGCCATATAAAGCACTAGGAGGGCTGAGGAGATTAGATGAGACAGATTCCTATTGGATTGTGGACTTTGGGACAGTTTAGTTAACGAGCAAGTTTGTGGAACCGCCTTCTCTGAAAATCTTGAGAGGTCAAATTATACAGATAAACTGGATTATACAGGTCCCTTAAAAGTTCCTTCCTGACTGTCTTACTCTCTTTTGCCTCCACCTCCTTCCTTCCCTTCCTTTACCCATTCATTCATTTAAGTAGGGATGGTAGTTGGTATAGATAAGAGGACCAGCTTTTGAGTCAGAGGAGCTGGGTTCAAATCCCACATCCACTAGGTGGTGTCACTATAATTTTTGCCAAATTATTTCATCTCTTTGTGCCTCATTTTCCTCACCTGTAAAATAATAGCTGGCATTTATAAAAAAGACACCCTACTTTAAAGGTCGCAAAGCATTTTTTCTGAATGATCTCACAAGAGTCTTACAATAACCTTGGAAGGTAACCTCATTTTACAGATGAGGAAATTGAGACAAGGAGAGATTAAACAACAGGGCAGGGTTGTAGGCTGAGAAATGTCAAGGGCTGCATTCTAACCTGAGTCCTTCCTGACCAGGAGTCTAGCAGCATCTCCACTAACCTCTGCTGCTTCTCAAGTTGTTAAAGTTGTTTGTCTCATGGACCCCTTTGGCAGTCTGGTAAAGCTTACGGATCTCTTCTCAGAGCAATGTAATGCAGGAAATGAAATACATAGGATTACAAAGAAAACCAATTATATTGAAAACAATCATCAAAACATTTTTCAAAAATACAAATTCATGATAGACTTAGCTCTTCTCAGCAATGCAAGTATCTAAGACATCTCCAAAGGTCTCATGATGGAAAATGCTCCCCACATCCAAAGAAAGAACTATGTAGTTTGAATACAGATCTAAGCATACTATTTACTATTTTTTTCTTCTGTTGTGTTTTGTTTCCTCTTTCTGGTGGTTCATCCTATTGGTTCTAATTCTTACTTACAACATCACTAATGTGAAAATATATTTAATAGGAATGTATATGTATAGCCTATGTCAGAGTGCACCATCTTTGGGATGGAGGTGAGGAGGGAGGGCAAGAAAAATTTAAAACTCAAAAGTTTATGGAAGTGATTATTGATAAAGCAAAATAAATTAATAAAAAAATGAAAAAATACAAATTCATAGATCTTAGACAGACTAAATGATCTACAAGTTTCCTTCTAGTTATGGCACTTCAAGTTTTGCAAAGTGCTTTACAAATATGATCCTATTTTATCTTCACAATCACCCTAGCAAGTAGATAATATTATTATCCTCATTTTATTGATGAGGAAACTGGGGCAAACAGGTTAAGTGACTTGCCCAGGGTCACACAGCTATTTAGCATCTGAGATTGGATTTGAACTCAGGGTTTCCTTACTACAAGTCTAGCTCGGTCCATTGTACCACCTACCTGTCCAAGAATAACTCACATTGCTCCAAGTAGTGCAAGAATTAGGGATAAGGACTGATTCTATGATTTGAATGTTATCCTAAACTCCCAAGTGAGGAAAGTCTTTTCACCAGTGCAGATTGGCACCTTCTCCACAAATTATAGGCTCAGAAATTTGCCTAAAATACTCTGAAGTTAAATAACTTAGCTAGCATCACAGAGTCAGTAGGTATCAAAAGCAGAATGTGAATCTAGATCTTCCTGGCTGCAGGGCTAGGTCTCTATCCACTCTACCATCCTGCCTTATTATCTCTATTTGACAAGTGAGGAAACTGAGGCACAGAGGGACCAGATATTTGTTCATGTTCGTATAGATAATATGTGACATAGCTGTGTAGGGCTCAAACTCGGTCCTTTTGCTCCCTAGTGTATAGACGAGGAAGGCAGTTTGGTGTAGTAATAGATGCAACAGTTCAGTGAAAAGAGCATTAGAAAGAGAATCAGATCATAAGATATAAAATCAAGATAATTCCTCCACTATTGATCTTACTCAGCTGAAATGAAGATCAAATGAGATGACAGTGCAGGAAAACTGCCTTTGTAAACCTTAAAGTATGATACAAATATCAGCTATGATTATCATCAATTTAGTCCACACCTTTTATTTGGTTCATGAGGAAAGAAGCAGTGATGTGTTGGAAAATATTTAACAATCAGCTTTTTCTGGGGGGGGTGGGAAATGTATATGACAATACTTTTAAGTTTAATTTGCCTTATTAACATTTTCCTCATTACTTTCTTAAGTCTAGACAACCAACAAAACGATAAATAAAGCCCTGATTTGCAGCCATTTTCAAGGCGTAAATGTTCACACTGAAAATTTAACAATTAGCTCTCCAGTCGCTAGGGGCTGACTCTGACATCCCACCCTTGACAAAGGCCCCAGTAGGTAGCACAACAAATAGTAAGGGGCAGAGCCAGGGGGAGGTGCAGGCTACTGTGGGGGAGAAAGGAGGTGGTTTCAGGACCTCCATAATTAGTGTCTTCATACCTCTATAGTTGCCATAGATCATGAATTCTTCCAGCTGTAATAGATCTGTTTCTTCTTGTCCCACCCCAAGCAGTCGAGTAGTATATGATATGAGAGCCCTAGGGGGAATGAGGGAGACTAAATGATGTAAACAGACATATTTAGGCTATGGACTTTAGGATAGCTTACCAAGAGAGGGTGTGGAATTATCTTCTTTAAAAATCTCTAAATATAGTCCTAGCTCCACAGTATCTATGTCCTTTTGGACATGTCATTTTATTTTTTAAAGCCCAAGAACTGAATCATTTTTAGAGCTGAAAAGGATCTTCAGTCCTATTGCATACAAGGCGCTACTAGGCAATACAAAGGGACAGAATGTCCCAAAAGTTTTAGTGCAATTGTAAGCTTTAATAGCTTAAAAAAAATTAATTAGCTTCAATAGTTTAAATTTCTATTCATTAGAGCAATTGCCTTACAGATGTCTGCTTGACTACTGGAATGTACTAGCTTTAATAGCTTAAAACTGCACTAAGACATTTGGGATACCCTCTATACAACACATAGACCCTGACTTCAGGAAGTTCATAGTGTAGTTGGGGAGAGAACATATACATACAAAGCTAGCTAATAAAACTATGCAGTAGGTGATAAACAAGTAGTATAGATAAGATAAGATGATAAACTAGAATACATAAAGTGTGCCAAAGGAGGACAGAAGAGTAAGAGAAAGTTTTTCTAGATGCCAAGAAAGTTATAGAACCTAAGGAACGCAATAGAAATTTGGAAATAATTATTTCTTAAATTAAGCATTGAGGGCAGCTAGGTGGTGCAGTGGATACAGCTCCAGCCTTGGAGTCAGGAGGACCTGAGTTCAAATCCAGCCTCAGACACTTGACACTTACTAGCTGTGTGATCCTGAGCAAGTCACTTAACCCTGATTGCTTCACCAAAAAAAAAAAGAGTGCTGGGTAAATTAAGGATTGAGTCTAATGGCAAATATCCAGTGTAGGAAAAATCTGAACAACTGAATGGGTTTGGGTCATTTCCACCCCACCCCCACCCCCCACTCTGTTATATTCTAGTACAAAGGTATGTCACACACACCCTGCCATGTGGCCCACAACATTCCCAAGTGTGCTGCACCAGATTAAACTGTAATTAAGAAATATTTACTTACATAATTGAAAACAAAACAAAACATAGGTAATATTACATTTTAAAACAAAATCAATAATGCTACCTGTAAGGATCCTTATGTATGGATTAACAGTTCCTGTTCCTATTTGAGTTTGACATCACTGTAATAGGAGACAAATTCTTCACATTCTAAGATATAATTTAAAAATATTTTTATTGGTATCTATTATATTAATATTACTTTTGTTTCCTAATATATCTCTCACCAGAAGCCA
Organism: Vombatus ursinus; assembly: GCF_900497805.2. Lineage (NCBI taxonomy): Eukaryota > Metazoa > Chordata > Mammalia > Diprotodontia > Vombatidae > Vombatus > Vombatus ursinus. The sequence continues at coordinate 5,041,322 of NW_020951209.1, forward strand.
TTCCTTATTAAAAAAAAAAGAGATGAAAAACCAGTTCAGAAAAACTAACTAAAAAATTAACTAAGTCTTCCAGTATATTTGAGGTTCCATAACCATTTTCTGCCATCTCTGCAATGAAACTATGGAGGTGCATCTTAGGAGGAAAACTTTTCACGAATACATTACATCTGAAAAAGAAAAGTAAAAGTTGGGGGCAGGCAGGAATGCCGCATATCTGGTATGTGGTAGGAAGCATGCGCGACTCATGTACCTGAGAAAGCTGGTTAAAATGCCAGCTCTGACATTTTCTAAAGCTATGTGACCTGGGCAAATAGCCTCTCTCTGAGCCAGTTTCCTCTCCTATAAAATGGGGGAAATGAGGTTGTTATGAGGAAAAGTGCTTTGTAAACTGTAAAGTATAATATAAATTTAAGCTATTATTTTCATTGCCTATCACTGGCTGGTTATATGATGTTAAAATACTTCATCTTGGATTATTATGAAGAAAAGGGTATAAGCTCTATATAGATCAGCAATTTAAACTTGAAAATCTCATCAAGAGGACAGCTCGTCCACGGGTCTCAAACCTAGGGCTTTCTCCTTCCCCTTCCCAGACCAACTCTATCCTGTAGTTTTTTCCTCCCAATATTCCAGGTCAATGTAAGCTCTTTAAGGGCAGGGACTGTTTAGTTTTGTCTTTTGTATATAGAAAGGCTTAATAAATCATTATTGAATTGAATTAAATATGTAATAGCACTCAATTGATCAGTATTTATTAAATATCCACTATATGCTAGGCACTATAGATACAGAAAACAAAAATAAACAGTCCCTCCCCTCAAAGGACTTAGATTTTATCAAGGGAGGAGACAACATGTACATTATGAACAATACACATAAAATAAATATATTTTAGTGGAGGCAACTGCAGGGGGGGAGGAGGGGCGGTGGTAATTGTACTGTCGATTTAAATCAATTGCACATCTTAAGTTTGAGGTTTCATTATCCCTTTCTTTGGGTAAGATAAAATCTAATAGGAAAACATCATTAATTCAGAGGAGATGGGGTGGGTGGAATAAATTGAAATGAGGGCTGGGGGGAGGGGGAATTACTTTTAAACAAGACATTTTTATCATGGAGAAAAAGCCAAGCTTCCCAGTGAGCAAGGCCTGGGTTCAAGTTCCACATCTGACATGTAATGACTTTGTGGCACCAGGCAATTTTCCTAACCTCTCACTGCTACCAGGCAATTCTGTGTGACTATAAATAAAACAGTTCTTCATCTGCCCTGGCAGAGGGAATTTCCTCACTACACAGATCAGTCACAAACCGAGACCACCCCCCACAAAAAAAAGACAAATTAGTATAGCCAAGTAGCTAAGCAGACCCCAAAAACGGAAAGCTCAAATGAATAAAAAAATTGTAATTGACATAACAACAGACAACAAATAACTTGAAAGTTTCTCTTAAGAAAATATTCCCCATAAGATCTTATTCACATGGTTAGTTTGTTTTATTTCAGTATTTCAAGGACCTCATTGGTGTGATGTGCATGGTCTTCATAAGTTGTCATGGCTGAAAATTTAATCAATCATCTTGGCTAACCTTTGTGATTTTTGGCATCTTAGACCTCCAATGAGAGAAGTACAGCCTGTCCCTGGGATGGTACCTAAAGCCTTTCCAGCTTGGCAGGAGTGGGTAGAGGCAGAGCCATTGGGAGGCGTGGTATAGTGAAACATGAAGGAAGGACTTGAGCAAAGAGATTTGCTTAGTAAAGCTTTGTTCAATGCCCACCCCCCCAATACAGTATGTGTGCGTATATGTGGATGTGTTTGTGTATACATACACATATATACACACACTTGTATGTGCATATAATCTGGATAATTGGAAATTCTTGGGAGATAGGGTTGAAATTAATGAAGATTTACTGGATCTAGTACTCTTTAAAAAAGAAAAAAAAGTATCCCCAGGAAATCCCATAAGCCTTCTTTGGTAGCGTGTGTCTCTAAACCACTGAAGTTAGTCCTTCCTAAAGCCTGAACTATGTATCTCTTCCTCTCATTCCCCATTCTCCTGTTCTTTATGGAAAGAGATAATCATTTAGCTCTGTCCCCTCCTCCTTCCTATTTCTTTTCTCTCCCTTTTATTTTCCTCTCTTTTCTCCTTTCTCTACTCCAGTTTTATTTTTTTGATGCTGAATTTCCCTAGTCTCATTTATCTTTCATCATGAAGTTTTCTTTCTCCTGAGAATCCTTTCACACATATCATTTATCCTCCCAGACTCCCTGGGAGGTCAAAAGGGACCAGGCATTTCAAATTGTTTTTATGGGTGGGCATCAGAGGTTTGGAGAAGATAAATGCTTGCTCAGCAATACGTAAAACATTGAGTCATTTGAACTTGCTTAAACGGACAGGGTCTCTTGAGAAATTATGGTGCTGGTATTTGGTGAGCGAAATCCTCTTCTCTTCAGATAGACACCCAAACTTCCTTTCCAATTATCCCTTACCTGTTTTGTAAGACATAAATACACAACCCCTCTTTGGAATCTCCTGAGCTTTGTGCCTGGCACAAAGTATGAACTTAATAAGTGTTTGTTGAATGCCATTCTGCTTGCTCTTGGGGCTTCACATTGGACAGTCCTTGACAGAATTTGTAGGTGCTTCATCTCAGAAGCTTATCTCACTTCCTTGTGATATATAGTGTTGTAACATTTTTTTTTCCACTGGACCCATGATTTCATTGGTACAGGTAACCCTCAGTGTGGAAACATCTACTGATACAGATTTGGCAACTGTTCTGCAATTCATAGTTTCAACTGCCCAGCACACCATGAGGGTAAGCTACTTGCTTAGGGTCACACAGCTGGTATATGTCAGGTGAGACTTTGGTTGCCATTGCCAGACCGATCAGACAGTATCAGGTAAGCTTCTCCAGGTCTGCCGGACTCCAAGGCCCACTCTCTTTTCCCTGCACCATGTTGCCTGCCTCTCTAGTGGGCTGTTACACAAAAGGAAACAAGGCACGAAACAGGTCTTGCCACACCTGGTCAAACTTCCAAAAGAGGCCTTCTAGTCCTAAAAGCATCAGTTGTGTTTCAACAACCCTAGGGAACCAAAGTCCTAGCCTTTGAGGCAGCTTTCACTTTTCAAAGCAATCTTTACGACGACTGTACGGCAGCCATCACGCCATCCCCATTTTATAGATGAAGAAGTTAAGTATCAAAAAGGGTAAATACCTTGTCAAAAGTAAAATATTCAGGTTTTTTTTCTTATTGTGTGAACTGTCATTCTAAAGGCATTTTATTATATTATTATATTATATATTTATATATTAAATATATTATATTATATTATATTAAATATATATTAATTATATATATTATTATATATAAAATATAATATATTATATTAAATATATTAAAATATATTATTATATTTATAATATAAATATATTAATTAAATTTAAAATAAAAAATATATATTATATTAAAGCATTTTATTATATGCTTTAGTCCAGAAGGCAGAAGGGTTTAATGAGGTGCTCCGGTGGCATCTGGGTTCAAGTCCCCCATGCCTTGAAGGGCTCAAGTATACTTTTCAGAATTTTCTTACTATGATAGCCCTAAATGCAGAAACCTGAGAAAATCTCTACCTGGTAATAATTGATGATGATGATGATGATGATGATGATGATGATGATGATGATGATGACTGTTAATAATAATAATAGTAGTAACAGTAGTAGCAGCAGCTAGCATTTATATAGTGTATTACCAAATTATCTCATTTTACTTTCATAACAACTCTAAAAGATAGGTGGTGTCATGATTCCCATTTTATACATGAGGAAATTGAGGCTGACAGAGGTTAAGTGACTTGTCTAGGGTCACACATTAAGTGTGTGAAGCAAGAGTTGAACTCAGGTCTTCCTAACTCCAGGTCTAGCATATCCCAAGAGCAACTCCCCACCAGCAAGGATGCAGTTCACAGAATTAAAGGATGTCTTACTGAAAGGAGGAAGGAAACAAAATGTAACTCACAACAGAATTCTTCGAAAATAATAATCACACCCTCCTTCAAGCAACCCTCTCCTAAGGGTCTACACAGGACTTTGGTCACAAATGACTTCCTTTTTCTTGCCCTACTTCTCCCAGCTGTTGTTGCCAGGTAGATCTTCTTGCAATGCTGTAGTACTTAGGGAAGATGGTATCAGATGTTGCTCTCCACGTGGCTTCTCCCATTGTTGCCATTAGTCTTAGTTACCAGGGTCCTTCTAAGGGCCTCATGCATATCCCCATCACTCCCAGTAGGTGGCACCAGATATTATTCACAGGTACTTTGAGATGTACCAAACTGCCAAAGCAAATATTCCTCTTCGGCCAGTCTAACACTCCTAAAAAGGGAAGTTTTTCAGATTACTTCCTGTGTGGCAGGGATCACAGTTTCAGAGCTGGAAAGGACTTCACTGGGCATTGCATCTAACCCATACGTGAACAAGAATCCCTTTTCCGACACGCTACACAAGTGATTATCCAGCTTTTGTATGATAACCTTTGATGAACAAGAATTGAGTGGTCTGTCCAAGGTAACACAAGTATTGACTGAAGTATAGCAGAGCCTTAATCTTCTTTCGATACATCTGAGATATAATGAGATATAATGGATTACAAATGCTTTGCAAAAAGAAAAGAATTATACAATGAATGCCAGATACTGGCTAAAACCAGAGATATAAAAGTGAGAATGTTCTTGACCTTAAGGGGCTTACATTTTAATAGGGACAGACAAAACATATGAGGAAGTGGTGACATGGGAAGGAAATTTTCATCCTGGGAGTCACAGTGATGATGAATTGAACCATTAAGGCAGTCAACTGACACAGCTGACTTTAGTACCTTTCTGGAAGGAATAAATGGTACTATTCATTTGATTACTATGCTCAGAATAAGAGGCAGAAAGAGGGGCAGGGAATATATACTGTGACAAGGAAGATGGCAAGACTGCCTGGTGGATGGCCAGTTGAAATATTAAGTAATTAAATATTAAGTATGGTCTGGACTGGGGCCATCTAAATAAAGCTAGCCATGTAAGTTTTCATTAGTCACCAATCAAGATGGCCAGGCCCCAGAGTAAGTGTTTCATCAATGAGTGTATTAACTTTTTCTAGGACTGGTGAAATGGATCTGTAAGTCTGGTACAGAGGTCCAGCATGGAGAATGCTAGTCCATGTGGAGAGATATGGGCCAGTAACTCCAGAGAGATGACAAAATCACTTGGTGGACAGAATGAAAGGAATATGAAAGTGAAACATGGTCTGGTCTGGGGCCAGATTGATAAAGTGAGCAACTTACAACAATGTAAATTACTATTTACACAAATTATATTTACTAAATTACAACTGTTATTACTATAAATATGAAGAGCATAAGCAAGTGAGCAGAAAAGCAATAATGTGTAAGGGAAACGTTTTAGAAAGTCAGGAGTTATTAAAGTTCTGGCTTTGATATTTGCACTGTGTTCACTGGTAAGTCACTTAATGCTGCTTAGCCTCAACTTACTTATCTATAAATTGAGGACAATAACACTCCTGTAAAACCCTCTCTGAACCATCTCCTCCTCCCCACCTCCCGTCCCCAACTCATACTTGCAGGTTAAGCTCTCCTAGAGAGTAAAACAACCTCAGGTTAAAGGTGCTCTGTGGGTCCCTACTTCTCGAACTATAGACCATGAGTCCCACTGGTATATTTACTTAACTCGTCTCTAGTCAGCCAGAGGAAACAATTAGCTCAAAACAAGGGAATAGTAAATAATTTTCATAGTAATGAAATTGTATAGTAAGGACAGTAACAACAAAACATCTCCTCCATAAGAATGGGGCACTGCTCCACAAATATACTTACTGTCAATGGAAAGAATGGACAACATAAGGTTCACTAGCATGGAAGCACACATGTAGGGGAGACATGTGACCAAGGTAACTTACAACTCCACTACTATCAGGCCCATGGGGCATGGCAATGCATTTTTGGAAAGAACTAGAACCCATGTCCTAGGATCAGCAGTAGCCTACACAGTTCTGTTCTCTTGGAATCTTAGCTCTGAGGCCTACCATCTCCTGAGCAACAGGGTCCCAGCTCCAAGAACCAGACTGTAGTAGAAGCAATGATCTTAAGACTCTAACTCACACAAGACTGATTAGTTTTCCCTTATAAGATATTGAAATCATCCTGTGGGTTTAATTAGCTTAGGAGACCAAAGATCAAAGTCCTGACAAATACAAAAACCAGGGCACAAATCATCATCTGGATCCTCTTTCAGGCTTTTGACTGTGTGCCATCACAGGCAATGTAGAGACAGGAAAGCTTTCCCCAACTGATCAGTGCTGTATTTCTGAATACAGAAAGAAAACCTTCTTCTGCTGAGTATCAGATATTCTAAGATCTCATTTCATTCCAATCTCTAACCTAAATTATTGGACCAGACGTTCTCTATTTGATTGGACTCTGAAGCTGGGTTCCTTGGACACTTGTATGTGTTTCTGCTGTAAGACAGAAGTAATGGAGGGGGGTAAAGGGAGGTACAGAAGAAATTCCCCTTTCCCTCTTCCTATATAAGAAAGAAAGGGAAAAGGTAGAAAGTGAACTCTCTTCAGGGTAAATGACTCTCAAGCTGGCTAGCTGGCTTTTTAAAGACCATCAAAGCCATGGCCAGTTATTTTCATTCAGTGGCCATGACCTTATAATTCCATCATGTTGACTGATGAACTGTTTGGACTGTGATTTCCTCATCTGTAAGAATGAGTGAGTTGAACCAGATGACCTCTGAGGTTCCTTCCACCTTTGAATCTATGTTCCTAGGCTTTACTGCACTACAGAAACCTGAGCTCACTTTTCAGGACAGAGCTCATAAGAGAGCCCTTGTTCCTTAAAAATCTCCTTCAAAAATAAGCAGCAAAAATGCCGACAAAGAAACACAAACTACCAGAAACCCTCAAAGAAAATTGTTTTTAGGGAGAAAAACTATCCAAAATGAAGAAATGAATTCAAAGTGAAAAAAAATGTTAAGAGAAATGGAGGCAGAAATGATAGAAGAAAAATATACAAAAAGAACACCAACAGAAGCACTGGAAATGAAGCTGGAATTACCTCAGGATTATTCATAATTAAAAAACAAAAAAAACAACAATAAAAAAAAGCCTGGAAGCAATCCATGAGTCGAGTGATTGAGGAAAAGCTGAGCAAAACTGACAGACACATGTGCAGTGTTTCCCCCAATCCTGTCAACATTCCTCTATTCAAAAATCAGCCAGAATACATAAATAACAAAATTGTGTTTGTCAACAAAACTCATTTATTGAAACAGCATTGCTTAAAGAATAATGACAAAAGACCGCTCCAGGAAAACTGCAGTGTATTTTCCCATCAACACACACAGTGGCAGTGGAAAGAGTAGGCACACACAAAGAGGATATACTAGTAGAGTTGGAACACTGAAAGCCAAAGCAACACACATTACCTCTGGAGTTGCATCATCCTCCTATCTTTTTCCTTCTCCTGGTGGTGTTAATCTGCTTTTCCTGGGCATGTCACTCCCTAAGTCAGTTGCTTGCCACAGTTCAAGCTGACTCTACACGGGACTGGCTGGATGGGCATGACGTCTCCTACTGATTGAGGTGCTATATTGCAAGATGCCAGGGCTGACAGTGGGAGTGAGAGTGGGGAATGTATAGAAGAGAAGAATCTTATGTTACCAGGCCCCAATACACACACATTTTGGAAAAGGCAGAAAGGAAATGGTGTTAGAGGAGTCCCTCTTAAGAGCTGAGTTCTTCCTCCACAGCTGGATCTCTTCTTTACTAACTCCTCCAAACTTGCTCAAATTTTTAAAAGGCCACTAGGTGTGTAACTGATCCTTCTATCACCCTATGGCTAGCCACCCCATAATTCCACTAATTTTTTGGGAGAATTTTTTCCAAATCTTTTAAAGGAATATACTTCCTTAACACTGGCTATAGTCTGAAAGGGTTACCCTTTTTACAAAGTGCAAATGAGCTACTAAAAAAAAATCTGAAAGGGGTAGAATCTTTATGTTGAATTGTGTTGTTAACAGTTAATAAAACATTTGTTAAGTGTGTACTATGTGCCAGGCATTGTGGTAAGTGCTGGGGATAAAATGAAAGGCAAAAGATAGTCCCTGATCTCAAGGAGCTCACAATCTAATGGGGGAATATACAAATAACTATGTATAATGAGATAAACACAGGAAAAATTGGAGACAATCAACAGAAGAAGGGACAGGAACCAAGGGAGATTGGGGAAAGTCCCTTACATCCAATAATTTTACCAGGTGTATTGTGGGGCTCAAATTTATCAGGCAACGTTACCTTTTACAAATGTAATGGAATATTATGAGAAATAACAAATACAAAGAATACAAAGAAATATAGGAAGGCACAGAAAATGAAGCAAAATGGAGAAAACTGAACCAAAACAATAATGTAAACACTAATTATAACTATTTAATAAGAATAAAAGCAACAAAATGATAATAATTATAACTCATAATAACAGCAACAAAATATGGAGAAATAACAGGAAAAAAAGGCAGAAGGGGACATGGAAAGAGGATGATTTAACTCTCTCATTAACATTTAAAAATCAAAAAAATTAAATGGAAATTCATGTTTTCCTGTATAATCTTGGCTACGGTACTAGTGTCTCTCTCCCAACTACCTTGTATTTATTTTGTATATATCCTATGTGTATATTTTTTCTCCCCAGTGGAACAGGAGTTATTTGAAGGCAAGGACTCATTTCGTTTTTGTATTTATAACCCCAGTGCCTAACATAGTGCCAGGCACATAGTTGGTACTAAATGTTTTCTGTGATTGATTTTTTTGGGGGGAGGGGGAAAGAGGTGGGGCTTGTTAGTGGGTTAGAATGTATTGACGGTTACTAAATTTAAAATAGATGGACAATTCTTAAAGGAATACGAGCTATTGCTACTGATTCCTCATAAAAAGGCAAGTTATTTAGCTTGTCTGAGTGTCAGTTTCTTCTATAATGAGGTAAGATTAGATTAGACACCTCTAAGGTACTCTGTAGTTCTGGGATTCTATTCCACATAATTCCACTTGTAAGATGGTAAATTGTGAAGGAAAGAAGCTGGAGCAACACACTTATATAATATAGTGTTGGAATGGGTTACTTTTTTTTCTAGTCAACTAAGGAAAGCTTCATAAAAGAGAAAGCATTTTAGGGCTTGTGTGAAGGCAGAAATTAGACAATGTGGGAAGTTTTTGATCTCAGCTGTTTTTCTCAACAGGTGCCTTGATGATCAGATCAGAGGATGCTGGGCTAGTCATAATAACTGGTGTGATGAGCAGGAGGTATCTCTGTATGGACCTACGGGGCAATGTCTTCGGATCGGTGAGTCTTTAGACTCTAGTTGTGACCTGCAGGTCATTGTCTGGCTGCTATGAGAGAATCACAGAATTCTAGAATGGAATAATTCCATCTGGCTTATATTCAGATGGCCTGCTTTTTCCCTTGGTACCTTTTCCCAGACCAAGGTGCTGATGCCATTAAAATGTGGTGAATCTACCTGAACTATCTCAATGCTCTACTTTTCTTTGTTGAAGACCAAGTCTCGGAGGGTGGATTGCCCAGGTTCTGTCTGCCCTCATGCCTGAAGTTCAACAGAACAAAAAATTCTGGATCCAAATCCATCCTTTTAAAAGGAATCTGATCCTACTATTCCTCTTACAAATAGGCATGTCATTAAGCCTATCTGAGCCTTGGTTTTCTTATCTGTTAAGTGAAAGGGATAGATTAGACTACCTCAAAGATACTTTGCAACTCTGGTATCCTACTCCATATAATTAAGTACACTTATAGGATGCTAAATTGTGGGGGGATGCAGCTGGAGTGACACATGTGAAGAGCAAGCTTTAAACTCAGTATCTGGCATCCCACAGAGCAAATGGATTAAAAAACATAACTATAATATGTGGGAGTTGCAAGTGAAAGCTTCAGTTATGCATTCTTTCATTTCCAAATCAGCCTTGTTTTTTTCAACCAAAGGATTTGTGCATATACAAGAAACTAATTATTAAATGATTTAACCTCAGAAGTTACACCATCACCAGATTACATTACTTGGGGGCAATAACTGTTAGTTGTGAAACTGGTACTGATGCCATTTATATTTCCTGTCTCCTTGCTAGTGTGGCATGGGGTCCAAGTATGTATGCTAGATTTGAATCATGTCTTTGCTACATATAACTTCTGCGTCACTCTATCTCCATGCCCAGCAGTTAGATATTTAAGTAGATGCCACTTTCAAGATGCAAATCCCTCTAAGAAGATACAAGTTTAGATGTCCTAGGATGAAATAATTTAATTGCCTTGAAGGAATGGGGATTTTTGCATTGGGAAGGGGAGGTGGGAATAGGGAGAGGCAGTTTTATTGCATGGGAGAGTACTGGGCATAGCAGCCCTAAATGGGGTTCTGTAGGTGGTTGTGGGCAGCCAGATGAAGCATGAGGACACTGACTGCCTGGGAGTTGAGTGAAAGGAGATGCTAGGAGGTAGGAAAGGGACAGAGCAAAGTAGAAGACTGTCCTTTCCTTTCCAAAGATCTAATGGGAAGACCCTCCTTTGGTTTGGTGGGTTATTCTCATATTATAACTTCAATTTCCTTAACTAGAATCCTGTCCCATGTTTCCTTCTCTCCCTAACTCTCAACCTTTCCCTGGGTGGGGAGGGCAGAACTCTCTTGCTCTATCCCTGCTGTCTAATATTACAAGCTTCCCCTCCAGGTTTCCTCATCCATCACCTGCTTCAGTGAGCTGGCTCTGTAGTAATGTGGACTGGAGGAACCAGAGGGATGCCCGGTGTTAGCTTTCATAATTAAGTACACGATAAGCTTGGGTGGAGGAAGACACATTTACCCAGATATTCAAATACCTTAGAAAGAATTGTCTTGGGGATCCAAGGTAATTATTCCCTTGACCTTGACAAATAACCTATTCTGAATACACACCCTTCAATATAGTTGACCCTACAGTAGATCCTAAAGCAAAAGGATGAGGCCAACACACCCAAGACAGGAAGAGAATGGTTTTCTCCTATCACAGAACTCAGTTGGCTGCCATGAACACTACTTAATAACCATGGCACTCTGTAGCCCTTGTCTTCATGACTACCAGCAACTTGAGTTTTGAGTAGTTCTTTTTTGTTTTATAAACCCAAATGGCCTGATGTTACAATAGGGAATACATCACAAGGTCTCAAGCCTATCTTGCAAAGAGGTGGTGCCTTGCATTTAAAAGTGCTGTCTCAGGAATTAGGAAGCTTAGATTAGAATCACAGCTCCATTCCTAATGGTTTTTCAACCATTGACAAGTCACAGAACATCTCTGAGCCTCCATTTCCTCATCTATAAAATGAATCTAATGCTTACACTAACTACCTCACAGGACTGAAGGGAAAGTGCTCAGCAGACTTTAATGTGATACATAAATGTGATACTATTTCTATGTCGACCCTGAAGCTGGAAAAAGTTATTAAACCAGCCTTCATCTGGTTCCTTCTCTGTCCTTTCAGCATTTCTTCAACCCAGACAACTGCAGGTTCAAACACCGGACACTAGAAAATGGATATGACGTCTATCACTCTCCACAGAACAACTTCCTGATCAGCCTTGGCAAGGCAAAGAGGGCCTTCCTGCCAGGCATGAACCCACCCCCTTACTCCCAGTTTCTATCTCGGAGGAATGAGATCCCCATAATTTACTTCAACACACCTGAACCCCATCGACATACCAGGAGCGCTGAGAACAGTCCTGACTTGGACCCAATGAATGTGCTGAAACCCCGACCAAGGGTGACTCCCTGCTCCCAGGAACTTCACAGTGCTGAAGAGAACAGTGTAGTAGATGATGACCCTTTAGAAGTACTCAGAAATAGCAATCGACTGAAGCCCTACCCTGGTAGGATGAGTTTGGAAAGATGCCTCCATGTCCCCAAGGCTGCTTAACTGGACTACAATAAAATCCCTTTTAAGCATCCCTGATTCTTCTTGTTAGCAGCTAGCCCATCTTTAAAGGGCCCAGAACTCTTTAAACCTTAAAGAACAAGGGAGAGATCAACTATTTCTTCCCCTTTCCTATCTTATGACCCTTATGGGAATTAAACCTGGAATAGTGTGCTAAGACTTAGGACCTTATCCCTAGCCTAAGTGGTAGAGTTCTGCTCTCTTTTGCATCTCTGCACCTGACATTCCAATCAAGACCCTAATGTGAATGGTCTCCATCTTCAATCAACTGTTAGAGGCTTTGCCTTCAACAAGTTTTGACATATTAATAGCATCACTCCTGTGGCTTCCTCCAGTTTAAGATAAAGGATGGAAGATGCTGGGTTGTGGGGGAGTATACTGGCTGAAAAACATACTAAGACTTGGTCCTAAAGTGGACAGCCAAACTTTGCCCAACTTGAAGCCACCCTTTGCTCTTCTGTGTTTATAACCCTTTCATCATGCTCTTCCTCCTTTGCAAATCAGGATGAGATCTGAAGCCTAAAAATCCTTTGATTCCCCAACCCCACAGATAATCTTGAGATATCACCTTATAAACAGTCATTTCTCTATTTGCTTATGACAAGTTACTATCCTGATAAGGTAAACCTTAAATTCACTTATCTTACTCCTTAAGCAACCCTTCTAAGAGGCACCCCTTGGGAGGTGTTTTTAAAAAAATGAGTGAAAGTTGGTTAATATTGAAAAATTATATCCATGGTTGGTACCAAGAAGGTACCAGGAAACATACCACAGTTCCCTGACAGGGTAACATACATTGCCATTCATTCCCTTATTACATCATAGGCTAGGCCAGGGGGTCATGTCCAAGCTTAGCAAAAGTCAGGCAAAGACAGAAGCTAAGACATTTCCAGTCTTGAAAATCAAAACACTCTATGCACTTTTTGGAGGAACACTGGACCTTTGTATTTTACCAGTCTACTAATTTTTTTTTAAGCTGACCTTAATTTGAGGCAATTCAGTTCAGTCTACAGCTTCTCTTTACAATAGGAATAAATGTGAACTCTTCAGAGAAATCTTTAACAAACTTCCTCATCCAGGGTTAGCAATACTATTCTGGATGGCCATAAAAATGCTCATGTGTACAGAGAGAAGGCATTCAAGGTTTTCTGTGGCTCAGCAGATGTCTGAGGGTCTTTCTCAATGGCCAATTTCAGTCTTGAAGTTGTTCTCTGAGTTCAGACCAGGCTGTGTATCTCTGATTCAATTTGGTTCATCAAAAATTTATTAAATGACTCCTATTTGTAAGGCATTGTACTAAGCCTCAGGGATACAAAAACAAAAGGAGTTTAAATTCTATTGATAATCAGTGGGAAATCTGGAGAAAGAGTCAAAGAGGGTAAGGGAATATAAGACAGTGAGATCCCTATCTTTTTTCTTCTTAATGGGCTAGGAATGTGTGCTTTCTTTCCCTCCTGCTGCACTGGCTTAAGCATTCCCTTAAAGGTGGATTTCTTAAAACATCACCCACCACCTTCCATTAACTCCCAGTTTGCCGAGTCCCTTCACACTAAAAGCATCACTTCTGTGACCTCCCTTAGCTTGAAGATGAAGAATGGAGGATGGTGGGAAGGCGTACACTGGTTGTGAAACAACTAAGACTTGGTTCTATGGTAGACAGACAAACTCTAGCCCACCCTGGGGCCAATCTTTGCTTTTCTGTTGGATCCATACCATTTCATTACTCCCCTCCTCCTTTGCAAATCAGGATGAGACCTATAAAGCTAGAATCCTTTCATTTTCCAACCCCAAAGGTAATCCTGAGAAACTACCTGGTTATCAGTCTTGGGCTAATCTGTCTAGAAACAGTAAATAAAATATCAGTCTAAGGATGACCATTATTAGTCTTCACTTCCCCAAGGCTATCCTGATTTCTGGATATGATGCCAAAAAAAATTTAGTACAGGACACAAAATATGGAGATTCTAGAAATCTTGGACTTTGGGGCTAAACCCTCATTTATTAGGTCTTCTTGATCCAGCCTTCCATTTCTGACTTTGAATCTTCCTACCTGGGGCCCCTCTCTCTTCTTCTAAATCTTCCCCTAAGGTAGTCAGTGCAGACAAATGATATCAAATAGCACAACAGATTCAGACAAGGCCTCACTCCTCTGTTTACTTTCCTTCATTCCTATCACATTCTCACTATTGGAGCCTGAATCTTCTATTACACTTTCTAGAGAAACAAGAGTCCTCTGATTTTTTTTTCTTTTTAAGGTGAGCTTAAAGTCCCTACTCTGGAATACACAACAAAACTATGCACAACACTAAACAGCAGTGCACAGCAGATTTTTATTTTTGGTGCAGCAACTGGGGTTGACTTGCCCACGGTCATATAGCTAGTTAGTGTCAGCTGTCTGAGGCTGGATTTGAACTCAGGTCTTCCTGACTCCAGGACCAGTGCTCTATCCACTGCTCCACCTAGCTGCCCTTCGCACAGCAGATTTTTAAAATATACTCATTCTGGTGTAGAATCACCAATATCCACTCCTGTCGAGTCCCTGACACTAGAAATGGATGGGAAACCAAGAAGCACTTCTATAGCTGACCAGTTTGAGTCCTATAGGACTAACAGCAGCATCAGGGAGGCCTCTCTTTGGCAGAGCAGAGAAACCCCATATAATTCCAGAAGCGTTCCTTTGGAAGTAAAAGTATTTATTTATTTATTTAGATTTTGTCTATCACTTGATATTTATGGATATTTATAATGATGTACTCCCACTTGTTTCTTTGCTTTTACTTTAAGAGGAAAAATAAACTTTTTCTCAGCTTCAGTAAAGTCTCTTTCTGTTGTTTCATAAATAAAGGGACAAGGGTAAGTCTAAGAGAGCCTCGGAGACTGGCACAGTCAAATATAAATAGAATTTAGAACTGGAAGCAGCCTTGGAAATGATCTAGTCCAAAGAAACCCTGTAAAAAGCCTTCATTTTAAAGATGAGGGCAGAGACACAGAGAGATGCCCAAAGTTATAGAGGTGCCCAAAACTGAGGGAGTCAAAGGATTGGAGGTCACAGTGTAGACCAAAAGTAGGATTTGATAAGAGAAGACAGAGAAAAAGGCATAAAGCTAATAGATTATGGTCACATAAGAGGATTTGGGAATTCTTGAAAATGAAGGTGGTGCATTTGTGGGTGAAAGCAAGATCAAGGGTAATGACCATTTTTGTATGGCTGAGGTGGGATGCAGGAGTAAGTCACAGGAAATAAGCAGGCTGAAAAACTGAGTAAGGGTATCTGAGGGAAAGTGAGTATATATGGTGAAGTCGCCTAATATGAGGGCAGGAGTTGGAGAGAAGAAATTGGGAAAAATTGTGAACCAAGAAATGAATTTATTTAGGAAAGAATGAGAGTGATTTGGATGTCTGCATACAATAGTTACTACAATTCTGATTGGGTGGTAGATTGAAATTATAAAGATTCCATAAAGTGACAGCTTAACTAGAGCCATTACTACAGCTGATGTCACAGCTAGGCATTCAAATGACCAAGATTATCAGACCTGTACTTGGAGGCAATCTAGGTCAATCCTGGATCCCTGGCTATTATGACACATACTGGGGTAGAGAGCTTCTCACCAATATTCTCCTTATTTCCTCTGGTATAGCCTGTGATATGGAGCAGGGGTCCTAGACCTATTCCCTATCCCAGTCCTCCTCCCCAAACACAGACACTTCCTTTCTACCAGCTTCAGGCAAATGGAACTGAGGAGTCTCCTGGCTATATCTGAAATACTGAGAGGCCAAGAGGGAAAAGTGTTAGAAGATGGCTGGTGGAATATGGTTCTATGTGAGAATAATTAACTTATTTTTTCTTTCTTCCAATTTTCACAGCTAAATAAACCATGAAGCCACATTATATTTGGATATCTTAGTTCTGTGAAGGGGCGGGATGGGTGGGTGGGAAAGGACTTTTAGGGGAGTTGTGACTAGAAAGGAAAGCCTAAAGATGGGCTGGGGGTTTCTAAGCCATAAAGTTTGCATTTTTTAAATATTTTGAGTAATATTCCATCATATAACTCCAAACCTGACCGTCAGAGCCAGAGAAAAGCCGGGACACTTGCAACCTGAGCGCCCTCTAGTGACCTATGGGGATACTACAGGCTTTAGGAAGGCCGTTAAAAGGCAAAACACCAGAAAGGAAGTAGGGAGCTACTAGGCTGGTCATTCAAAGAGAATGCCACTAAGTAAGCACCTCAGATATTACACCTGATTGCAAGATTACTATGCCTTTCTAGAGGCTTAAGGCAATATATGAGCTAATGTGGGTTGCTTCTACAGCAGTATCCCAACTAACACTTGTGGGGCACACAGATGTCACACAAGTTATTTCTTGTTTCATATAGATTTGAAACAAGTCCCTTTTGCTAAGTGAATGACCGAAATACATCTCTGAGGTTCCACTTCACACTCATCAGACTAGCAAATTTACAAAAAAAGGAAAATGACAAATTCTGGAGGAAATGGAAAAACATAAACGTACTGCTGGTGGGACTAGGATTGACCAAGCCATTCTGGAATAATTGTACAATTGGAACTAGGCCTGAAAAGTTATTTAACTGTGTATACTCTGTATCCCAAATCATACCCAGTGATGCCACTCCTAGGCCTATACCCCAAAGAGATCAAAGAAAGAGGGAAAGGATCCACAAACACAAAAAGACATTTATAGCAGCTCTTTTTATAGTGGAAAAGAACGAGAAAGTTCAAGGGATGTCCATCAAATTATGCTATCTAAATGTAATAGAATACAATCATGCCATACTTGGGAAGACATATGAAATGAAGCAGAGTGAGTGCGCAGAACCAAGAGAACAATTTATGCAATAACATTGTAAATAATGAAAAGGTTCAGAAGACAAGAATTCTGATCAACACAATGATCAACTATGATTCCAGAGGAACAATGATTAAACATGCTACCCAGATGTCCTTGGAAAGAAGTGATGGATTCAAGATGCAGAATTAGACACGTATTTTTGGACACAGGCAATGTGGAAATTTGTTTTGACTGTGTATTTGTTACAAAAGTTGTTTTTCCCCCCACTGGAGGCAGGTGGAGGGAGAAAAAGAAATGCTTCTTAATTGAAAAACTATTTTAAAAATATCTAAAATACATTTTTAAAACACCATGGGGGCCAGCAGAGCCAAGATGGTGGCATAGAGAGGGCATTCTAACAATTCTACCAACATTCCCCTCCCACCAATTTTAAAATAATGCATCAAATAGAATTCTGGAGTGGCATAACCAACAAAAGGCTGGGGTGAGACATTTTTCTAGCCTGGGACAACTTTGGAAGTTGGGAGGAAAGGTCTGTGACACTGGGGTGGGAGCTGGCCAGAAGCACGGCAGGGACACTAGCTGTGGGCCTTGGAGGCAGCTATGGCAACAACAGCAACAGAACTAATACCAGGAGCTCTCCCTGCTCAGAGACATAAGTCAGACACCCAGTCAGAAAAAGATTACAGGGGACTCCCGTGTGGGCACTGGGCACAGGAAAGTCAATGAAAAAAATACCGCAAGCAGCCAGAAAGAAGCAATTCAAGATCTACTATGTTTAAATAAAGGAGTGGGAGGCTTAGAATGTGATATTCAGGAAGGCAAAGGAGCTACCATTATTTACAAGCAAGAATAACCTACCCTGCCAAAATGAGTGTCATCTGGGGGGGGGGGGGGTTGGTGGTGGAATAGAGATTTAATGAAATAAGAGGACTTCTAGGCATTACTGATGTGAAGACCAGGCCTGAAGAGAAGATCTGACATTCAAACCCAAGATTCAAGAAAGGCATAAAAAGGCAAATGTGAGTAAGAAATCGTGAGGAACTTCATAAGGTTAAAATGTTTATAATCCCAAATGGGAAGATGATACGTATAATCTCCAAGAACTTTATCATCATTAGGGCGGTTAGAAGGCATCTACTTAGAGGGCACAGGCACGAATCTATTTTATTCAGATGATCTCAAATTAAAATAGAAGGAAGAAAAAAAGGGATGTACTGGGAGAAGACCATAGGAGAGGAAGAATGGGGAAAATTATCTCACATATAACAGGCATGCAAGGAAGAACTTTACAGTGAAGGGGAAAAGAAGAAGGGGTGAATAATGCTTCAACCTCACTCTCATCTAAACTTAGATTCAAAGAGGGGAGAATATGAATACACATTCAGACTTGGGTATAGAAATCCACCTTACCCAACAGGGAAGTATAATGGAAATAGATTAAGAGAAAGGCAAGTGGTACGTGATGAGAGGGAGGATAGATTAAGGTAGGCAATAGTCAGAAGCAAAATATACTTTTGAGGAGGATAAACAGAAAACAGGATGGAGGTAAATACACAGTTATGAATCACAACAATGAATGTGAATGGGATGAAGTGGATAGCAAGACGCTTTAGAAATCAGAATCCAACAATATATTGTTTACAAGAAACACACTTGAAACAGAGAGACACACAGAGTTAAAATAAAGGACTGGAACAGAATTTATTATGCTTGTGAGTTATGCTGATGAAAAACGCTATCCACATTCAGAAAGAATGAACTCTGAGTACAATTTGAATCATACTTTTTTCCTATTTTCTTTATTTTCCTTGCCTTTTTTTTCAATATGCATAATATGGAAATGTTTTGCATGACTTCACATGTATAATATGAATCATATTGCTTGCCTTCTCAATGGGTAGGGGAGGACCTAGAGGGGAGAATCTGGAACTCAAATTTTTTTAAATGAATGCTTATAAAAAAGCTCTTAGATTGATCCCTTAAAATCATTATAGGCAAAAGTACCAAATACAAGAGAATGTTGCAGAATTTCAACATTGAATCAACTATAACTCTGATGTGATCCCCTTAAAAAAAGATGCAATTTTAAAAGTCAAGTCATTACAATAAAAACTACTCACAAGAACCAGAAGGTAACTTAATGGTACCCTGTAGAGTCTTACAGTAGACCAACTTAATAAATAAGGATATACAATAAAGCTGTTTCCAATTCTTCCACCTTTTAGTAGAGGCTGCTATGAGCAAAAAATACAACAGCTAGTAGAAAATCTTCAGGTGTTGAACCTGTCAACTGAGCCAGGCCAGTCCTTGGCTGGCATAATCCAACCTATGACAAGGCCCACAGTCTAAGGCCCACATGTATACACAAATGAATCCATTCTCTCATGGATCCTGATATGATACTGACCACAATCCATCCATGTCTACCCATCCTGTGCAACTCTTGTTCATGTCCTCCCATAAATTCACCATAAGCCAGAGTTCACAGATTATACAATTATACAATTCTTAGTACTCTCATAGACCAATATAAAAAATTATTGCAAATCTAGAGATCCCTCCAAAAGACAGTAACTCTGCAACAGCTACAAGCAATGACTCAAAGGGAAAAATCTCCATAAGGACTACAGGAATAATTAGAAGAAATTTTTAAAATGAAATAAAAGCTCTTCGGGCAAAGAATTAAAAGGAGAACAAATAGCTTAGAAGAAAAAAATTAAAATTTATCCAAGAAATGGATTCCTTGAAAACCAGAATAGAACAGAAATCAATGATTTCGTGATCAGTCAGAAATATTAGAACAAAATCAAAAGATTTTTAAAAATTGAAAATACTAGAGACCTGATTATCAAGAACAAGTGACCTAGAAAGCAAATTAACAAGAATGAATTTAAGAATCATTAGACTCCATGAAGACCATTATTTAAAAAAAACACAAAAACAAAAAACAAATCCAGACACTATATTTTAAGAAATTATAAAGAAAACTGCCCAAATCTATTAGAACCAGAGGGTAAGGTGAAGAAAGAATCCAGCAATCACTTCCTAAAAGAAATCCCAAAAGGAAAAGTTATCAGAGACGTCAGAGCCAAAATCTAGAACTCTCATATTGAAAAAAAAAAAACCAAGCAAATTTCTTAAAAGGGTTTGTTTGTTTTCCAAGGTTAGACTGGAATAGGTAGGAGAAAGAAAGAATAAGCATCCAGAAAGAAGCAGTTCTAATACCAGAGGGCCAGGTAAGAATGACACAAGACCTGGTAGCTATTACTAAAATTAAGAAGAGAGCTGGCTATACAATATTTCAAAAGGCAAAACAAACTTCCAGTCTAGAATAATTTGGCCTGCAAAGCTGACTATAAGTACATGGGGTGGGGGTGATGATAGGGGAATGGACCTTTAAAGGAATAGTTTCCAAGCTTTTCTGATGAAAAGATCAGAGCTGAGTGGGAACTCTGAAATACAAGTGTAATATACTATCCTAAAGTAATTTTTATTTTTATTTATTTTTATTCTTCTTTATTCTTTATTTATTCAGTGCCATAACAATCAAACTACCAAAGCATTACTTCCTAGAAGTAAAGAAAAAAATTCACCTGAAGAAAAAGATCAAGAATCTCAAAGAAAATAATGAAGAGTACGAAAGAAAGAGGTCCAGTAATAAAGATCTCAAACTATATTACAAAGCATTAGTCATCAAAACAATTTGATACTGGATTGGTAAAAAAATGCATGACTAAACAAGGACTAGAGAGGATCACAAAAGATAAAATGTACAATCTTGAATACATAAAATTTAAAAGGGTTTGCCCCAAAAAATCCAATAGAAGTATGATTATAAAGGAAAGAGTTAACTGGAGAAAAAAAAAACAACTTTGTAACAAGTTTTTTTTAACAAAGGGCTCATTTCCAAGACATATGTGGAACTGATTCAAATTTGTAAGAGTAAAAGCCGTTCCTCAATTGATAGTTGAAGAACAGGAACAAACATTTCTCAAAGAAATCCAAGCTATCTCCAGTTACACAAAAAAATGTTCCAAATCACTAATAATTAGATGTCAACTAAAACAACTGAGGTTCAACCTCACATCTAATTTGGCAATATTGACAAAAAAGAAAAATGATAAATGGTGGAAGGGGCTTCGGGAAAACAAGCGAAGCTGTGAATTGGTTTAACAATTCTGGAAAGCAGTTTGGAACTATGCCCAAAAGTCAGTAAACTGTGAAAACCCTTTAAATTCAGCAATATAACTACTAGGCCCATACCCCTAAAGAGATCAAAGAGAAAAAGGTCCCCTATATACACAAATATTTATAGTGGCTCTTTCTATAGTGGCAAAGAACTAGAAACTAAAGGGATGCCCATCAACTGGGGAAAGACTGAATATATTACAGCATATGAACGTAATAAAATACCATTTTGCTAAGACACACTGAAGGGGATGATTTCAGAGAAGTCTGGGAAGATGAATAAACTGATGTGGAGCAAACAGCCAGAAGAACAACTGAATAACAACACTGTAAAAAGAAAAGAATTCTGAAAGACTTAAGAACTCTGATCAATGCAGTGACCAACCATGATTCCAAAGGAATGATACCCACTTACTGTCAAAGGTGTAAGGACTAATATGCAGAATGAGATACATATTCTCTGACATGGCCAATGGGGGGATTTGTTTTGCTTTACTATGCATATGTGTCATACAGGTGGTGGTGGTGGTGGTGGTAGTGTTTTTCTGGGAGGGGGGAGAAAAAATAACGCTTAATAAATAAGATATGAATAAAAAATAAAAGCTGTTAAAGAAAAAATACAAATACAAGAGTCCAGAGAAACCGATAGGCGAATTTATTTGAGCAACCAGAAGGAGTTATATGATGATGTAATAGTAACATTCTGATAGAAGGAAAAGAAACAAGTGTCCCTCCAGAATTTTAATGTCTTCAAAGGGTACCGGGAGAGTTAAATAAGAAAAGCAGAGGTCCTGGGCTGGGGGGAGGGGGTGGGGGAGAGGGGATAGATCAGTTGTGCTTTGAGAGTTTTAAGAGGGGAAAGAGAAGGAAGGATAAAAGGAATAGGAGAGCAACTATAAATAGAAGACCAAAGGAACTTGGTATTTCTTATAAGTGGGGTGCTCGAGAATGAACGTATACCATTAAGAAAGAAGGGAAGTAAGAAGAGTGAACATCAGATGAGCCTCACTCTTACCTGCAATGGACAAAAGAGGGGACTAATAATTTGGGTTTTCCTTATTCTTCCTAAACAATCTTATTTCTAAATGGCTCAAACTATTTTCTCCACAAGAAATATTAATACTACTTTATTTTTCATAATCTTCATGTTGATAAACGTTTTATTCATAAAGTAGATTTCTTCAGCATAGAGAGGCACTCTAAAGTAGGAGACAACATTTCATAATAATTCCTTTTTCCAACCACAAAAAAATGGTCATGAAATATACAGTATGTTATTCACTAAAAGCCAATCACATAGGCTATATTTATTTTCAGCTGTAAAAAACCCAAACATCAACATAAGAAGAAACAAAGTAGAACAAAACAAGAAACATGATTTGATAAGTTAGCTGCAAAATCAAGTCACAATTGGAAAAAAAGGAAAAAAGTCCTTAGACATAAGCAATTCTTTTATAAACTGTGGTAGTGTTATTAAAAAATAACCATCCTCAGTGCTAACATTTAGTACGATAAAGAAATACATTCAATACTGTGACAACAAATTATATTTCAAAATCATAACGAAGTTATAATACTTCATTTGACAACACTGGATTTCATCAACATGGACATTTCCATTTTTATTCAAAGTCAATACCTGGCAGGAAACTGTGGCATTTCTTTTGGAAAATGCCAGTAGTTGAATTCAAAACATACCTTAACTCATTCCCCGGGATTTACTTAGTGTTTTTATGTACTACCTTTCCACCTGAACTTTATAACCTATTTCTGAAAGCTTTTTTAAGCATCTGGAATATAACTATTGGAAACAAGGTGACACAAAATGACTCAATGACACAAAAATATGAAAATCCTAATGATTTATTTGGGCCTAGGCACTTTCTGTCACTTTGGCTAGGTGATCCTGCAGATTAATACAAATGCACTTCATGGTTGTTTTAATTCCTTTAGTATCTTGTTCTATATTTATTATAAAGTGACTGATCCCTGTATTGGGGCTGACTGAACTGAATTCAGATTTGCTTAGATTTGCTGGTAAGATACACTCCAGATCAACCACAAAATGAGTAAACATACTTTTCATGTAAGCCCCATGACTTACCACCAATATATTAGCATCTAACACTTGGGCAACACTGTCTGAATTAAGATCAGGTCCACAATTGCTTCCTAATGGAAATGTTTCTGTTAGAAAGGCCTCCAGGCCACTGTCTATTATTCCTGACGTGGGGTGTCCTTTCTGATCCGCTTCATCCAACACCAGTTGACAAAGAAATTCAAAAAAGTCCTTTGCTCGTGATTTCACCTATGAACAAACAAACAAATAAATGAAGAATTTCCAATAAGAAAAGTGGCTTGACTGCTCTTCTAGCTTTGATAATCCCTTTTTAACATTTCATTAAAATTAAAGACTTGTTCATCCAAATCACAGATTTATAAATTAAAAGGGACCTCAGAGGTCATTTAGATCAAGTCAAGCCTGCAGCATAAATTGCTTTCCCCAAGATGCTTAATAGGTAAGTGATCACCCAGCCCTTTTCTTCCAGAAACAAAGAATCTACTATCTCATAAAGGAATCCATTAGATTTTAGGTTATGAAATGTAATTGTTAGTTCTTCCTTATGTTGAGGCAAGATTTATTTTTCTCAAACGTTTACCTGTTCCTGTTCCCTGGTCCCTGGTCCCTCTGGAGACCAAGAGTTTATGTCTAACTCCTCTTTCTCAAGAAAGATGACTCTTTAAATATTTAAAGAGAGTGGTTTCTTTTCTAGAGAAGGCCCAAGCTATCAATGTCCTCTAAAATGTGTTTCCCCAAACTACACATGGTACTCAAGATGTGGTGACTAACACAGAGTATAGGGGGCACTACCACTTACCTAATTTGTTCATCTGTTTAAAACATCTACATGATTTGCGTTATTTGATTTTATTTTACTTTGACTTTTATCACAGAGTAGTGGATAGAGAATTAGTTTCAAAGTCAAGGAGGCCTAGATTCAAGTCTTCTGATATATACTGAAGATGGGGGGCTCTAGGCAAATCACTTAATGGTTCAGTGTCCCAGTCAAAAAGACTAACCCTGTATGTTGCAGAGCAGGTGCCAACACAAAAGACTATAAGGGGTTTCCTTAGCAGAAGTTCCCTAAACCAATGGAATCAGAGATCCAATCCAAAAAAAGGTCCTTCTCTGATGCATCACTATGGCAGAAGCCATACTAAGTTTATGACAATGCAGCACAAGTTCTATCAAGTTCTATACTAAGCTAGAAGAAGGCTCTGAATAGAAGTCTGACAATGACTATCATTCGAGGACTGGCCTTGCTAAAGTTCAGTGAAGTTGGCAACATTTTTCATTCACAGCAACTCTTGGTAACTGTCTACAGGGGTTGTAATAGCTGCACTGGTCATGAAATACTAACACATTGAAATGCTAAAGGTTTTATGTCAGCCTTTCAAGCTGCACACATAATAGGCAATTAATCAACCTACAAACATTTATTAAGCATTTATCATATTCCAGGAACTATGATACATATCAGGTAAGCTAGGAAAACATGACAAATTTTATCAATTCAACAAATATTCAAGGATTTATTGAACAACTATGTGTCAGGCTCTGCGCTCAGCCCTGGGGATACAAAGACAAAGCTAAGCAAGATTAATCTCATTTGTTTAAAAAACCAAGTTAAACATAGCAAAAGCATTTGCCAAGGTCTGCTGACATCTGTGACTACCCATTATCTCCACCTTCCAAGTTATCCTACTTGGTATTTCTTCAATTTGACACCTTTCCTTAAGCCTTTTTATTTGTCCCTACTTTACTTTTTAATAGGATTTCTGTCTGAAGCAGAATTTTGAAGGTCTGCATGGTCATTCATGTCCTACCTTGTTTCTGACCTTCCCAGCTTCTCTTGACCTCCAATCCTTAGGTATTCCCTGATTTCTGCCTATACTTCCATTACCAGTATATTTTTTGTAGGTGCCTAGAAGGAAAAGAACTGTTTCATTGTTGTTTTTGTATTTTCACCAATGCTATGGCCCATCCTTCTCCGTGCAGAAAATTTTAAGATACTAATGAGAGGTAAAAGATCCCCTTTGTTTTCTCCAGTAGTGAGAAAAGCAGTTAACTAAGGAACTTATTAGTGACTACAGTTCTGGAATATTAACCCAAAACTATATTTTAATATATTATCATCTTTTCCTTATTCGAGATTCCTCTGAATGTGACCTCAAATTCTCACAGGTTTAGTTACAGTGGAGGGCATAGGAAGAATATGCCAATTTGGAAAACTCTCTAAGCCAGAAATGGCTTGGATATTATATTTATGTTAAATTAATGAGTTTCTGGCAGACCTGTGCCTAAAACACAGAGTATAGAATTAATTTTTTTCTTCTACACTACCTAGAGTCCAGGGGTGGAGAATCTGTGGTCTGGAGGCCACATGTCAAAGGCCTCTAGGTCCTTTGACTAAATCCAGTCAAATGGCCACACTCAAGAACCTTGAGGGCCACATGTGGCCTCCAGGCCACAGGTTCCCTACCTCTGGTCTAGACTTCTTTTTTGTATATTTCTCAGCAGACCAGGATTAGGCAAAGTAACAAGAATGACAAAGGATATTTTTTCCTAAATATGTATATAATTAAAACCAGAAAATTCTAAACTCCTTGGGACTTCTTTGGTACACCATGACATCTGAGTATATATTTTGTAATAAATTATTCTAGTGCTATTTTCCTATCAGAATCTCCATGTCCTGATGCTTTCTTTCATAATAAGAACTCTCTAATTTATTACTATAAATTCAAAATTTGCATGAAATAGAAATTAACCAAAAATTAAACCAAACATGATAAATCTGAACATTTTATCTCTTGATCACACAAAGGAAAAAAAAAGAAAATGCAATGGACCTATTAAAGTACAGTACAACAAAAGAATATATGGTTGGCGAAATCTCAGAACCTCAAGCTAAAGCAACCAAAAAATCACCTCCAAAAACGTTATGAAACTATCTGGTACTGGCTAAGAAATAGAAAGGTAGATCAGTGGAACAGAGTAGACATACAATTTACAACAGTAAATGACTACAGTACTCTTGTGTTTAACAAGTGAAAAGACTTAATTTTGGGGATAAGAATTCACTATTTGGTAAAAATTATCAGGAAAGCTGTCTGGCAGAAATTGGGCATAGACCAATATCTTACACCATTTGCCAAGATAAGGTCAAAATGGTTACATGACCTATGTATAAAGGGAGATATTACAAGAAAATTTGAAGAACATGAGACATATTATCTACCAGACTTATGGACAGGAGAATAATTTATGAATAAACAAGAGAGAGAGAACAGTGGGGGTATAAAATGGATTACTTTGATTATGTTAAATTAAAAAGGTTTTGTACAAATAAAACCAACGTAGTGAAGATCAGAAGGAAAGCAGAAAATTGGGGGAAAAATTTATAGACAGTTTCTCAGATAAAGGTCTGTCATCCCAAATATGAGATAAAAAAAACTTTATTAAACTCAGAAAAATATGAGTCATTCCTCAATTGATAAATGGTCAAAGGATATGAACAGGCAGCTTTCTGATGAAGAAATCAAAACAATTTATAGTCACATGAAAAAGACTCTAAAATCATTACTGATTAGAGAAATGCAAATTAAAACAACCTTGAGGTATCATTTTATGCCTATAAGACTGGCTAAAATGACAGAAGGGGAAAGTGACAAATGTTGGAGGTAATGTGGAAAAATTGTGACACATTGACTATTGCTGGAACTGGGAACTAATCTAACCATTTTGGAGAGTAATCTGGAATTATGCTTAAAGAGTTATTAAATTGCTCATATCCTTTGACCCAGCAGTACCACTACTAGGTCTGTTTCCCAAGATGATTAGGGAAAAAGGAAAAGAACCTATCTGTTCTAAAGTACCTATAGCAGCTCTCTTTGTGAAGGCAAAAACCTAGAAATAGCAGGGATGTCCATCAACTAGGGAACTGCTGAACAAGTTGTGGTATATGATGGTAATGGAATACTACTGTGCTATAAGAAATTATAAGCTTGATGACCTTAGAAAAACATGGACAGACTTGCAAGAAATATTGAAGAGCAAAATGAGCAGAACCAAGAACATTGCACGTAGTAATAGCAATACTGTTTTAAGAACTAAGTCATTTTGACTATTACAAATATCCAAACGACTACAAAGGACCTATGAAGAAAGATGCTATCTGTGTCCAGAGAAAGAAGTGATAAATAGAAGTATGTATAGAATGGTTTTACATACATACATACATACATACATACATTATATATGTGTCTAATGTTAGCCATCTCTGGAGGGCTGGGGAAAAGGAGGGAGGGAAAAAAAAATAAAGTTTATATGATAACTTTATTATATAATTTAAAAGAACAGCAAGTCGTACATAATAGATTTGCTGTTTCATATATAAGTATCTTTTTTCCCCATTCTACTACGTTATAGAAATGTTTGTTGTATTTCTTAAGTTCAGAATAAAAAAAGTAAAAATAAACCAAAGAAGTTATCAATATGGTCATGTATAAAAATCACTTTTAAAAGAAATGAAAAAACGAGAAGGAATTAAACTCTCAGATAAGGCAACAATACAAATTTCTAATGCCAAAAAAAAGACAAATAGGGAAAACTTATTATCCTTAAAAGAATCAATGAAAAACATTAACTGTATATGCATCAAACAATACATTCTTAAACACACTAAGTACATAAAAAGATATCGATATCGTGATTATATTAAACTTTAAAATTCTTCTCTCAGAGCTGGATAAATCCAAAAGAAAGATAATGAAAATACAGAGCTGAATAAATAGTTGGAAAAATTATATTTGCCCAACCTATGCTGATTTATGAATGGAAATATTAAATAATGCCCATTTCTTAACATCCCACAATAATTCATAAAAATAATCATGTATTAAATATCAAAGAAAAATATTAAGACTGTGTCCTGTATTTTAGCCACAAGTATGCCAGAAACAATTTGTTTTTCACTTAATGATATTTTAAATTTAAGCCATTTCTAGCTTAGAAATAGAAATGTCCAAACTGTCATAGCTCTTCCAACACTCAGGCATTTTCTTCTCTACTCCACAACAACTAAAAATAACTCTCATAGGTGGGTTTGAAGAAGAGATAGATAATATATTAAACTAGAGTTGGAGTTAACATTACCAAAAAAGGCACAACTTAATTTCTTAAATGTTCTTCTTGCAGTGATACAAGGGACCTCCTTCCTGATATCAGTAGCCTAGTCCTTTCTCAATGAAGAGAACTGCATCATAGCTACTGAGGATGGAGGAAAAAGAAAGTCCTAAGATGGGTCACTGGACCATTGCAGGGAAGGTAAAATTTTAAACCAGACAAGAAGTACTCAGTTCCAAGTTCACCAATTCTTTTTTTAAGGCAATTGGGGTCAAGTGACTTGCCCAAGGTCACACAGCTAGTAAGTGTCAAGTGTTTGGTCTGAGGCCGGATTTGAACTCAGGTCCTCCTGACTTCAGGGCCAGTGCTCTATCCAGTGTGCTACCTAGCTGCCCCCAAGTTCACCACTCTTAATCCATTTGTTATCTGTTCTTAACCTAACCAACCTTTCTAAGGGGAAAAGTATGGAAAGGATTTTTAAACTAGAGAAACATTTATTTCTTATAATTTCCAGTGGAACTAAAAAGAATCATTTCATATACTTTCACATAGGGCATAAAAGCATCAAAAAAAAATTATATATATATATATATATATATAAAAATAAAAGGGCAGAAATATAAGTTCATCCTTTACAGACCATAAAGCAGTATTAAGATGATCATAGGATTTTCACCAACTGTACTAGGAAGCAATTTTATACTCAGTTTATCCACACCCACTCATCAAACCCTACTGGACCTGACAGTGAATAGCGGGGGAGAAAGGGAGAGGGAGAATAAGCTTCTGCTTTTTATTATCATGGAGATGTTTCACTTCATGAACTCAATATACACTAATATATTTTATATTAGCCCACTGATAACTAAGTCAAATTTTAGTTATTTTGTGTAAATAGCAATTCCAAAAAGTAGCAGCATACCTGATCTAATGTTTCTCCTTCGGGGGGTGTGAAATTAGGGCACTGTTCCCCAGCTGCTTCGGCCAATGCCTTTAATTCACACAGAGGTTTGCCTTCTACAATTCCATATTTCTGCAACAGTACAACAGGTAAAATAACAATGTAATTTAAGGTATTTGCAACACAACAATACCCATTTTTAATACAAGACTTATAGCCCAAACAAATAAATAAGCTTGCAAATAGCAAGCTTAACTGCCTCACATTTCTGATGTTTCTCCATACTACTCTTCCATACTAAAAATGAAAATAAGTACTCTCATCATCATGCATCCAGGAAAGATTCACTAAGAGGCATGGTTCTATATACCTAATATATAGAACCAGAAGTAACTAGATTAAGTTACTCACCAACATGTCCTCAAGTTAACTTTTTGGAACTAATTAAAATAAATAAAAAGACCACACTCATGTTAAAAACTGGTGATAAAAAGAAATTGAGACACAGAGTTCCAGGCATGATCAATTTATTAGCAAAGCTAGCAACTGCCAATAAATGGGGTCCAAGGCTCCTCAATAACCAAGAATGCATCTGACAATGATGGCATCTCTTTTATAGTCTTACAAAGGAACCTTAAAATGGACAATGACGTCAATCTGGCACAACAGAGGTATATCTCACTTCTGATTGGTCAGTGCTAAGGACACTAACCACAAATTACATCAACTTATCACCAGGTGGACAGACATCCTCTGCAAAGGACTGTGGTTGGCAATTTCTGAGGGAGAACAAGGCACTTGCGGTTTATATACTAGCAATTTCTGACAGATTAAAACAGGATTAGAATTTTGTGTCTGGAAACTCCTAAGGAGGGGAACTTGCAGCTACAGGCCTGAGGAGTTCAAATTCACATATTAAGAGAGTAACTAATACATAACATCTTGATTATTAATACATAGTAGAAGGATTAAGACTCAACAAAATAATACCAAATAAAGTGGGATCTCAATTTTCAATTCCACTACTTGCTTCTTAATAAGTTTTTGCAATTTAGATTTTCTTTAAAAGCCTCTGCATACTTAATACATAAAGAATATACCATCTCAGGTTTAATTACTTCGATTTTTGTCCTGAATTGCAGTTTTAAAATTATCACCTAATATTTTTAAATCTCACTAGAGAAGCAGCATGGAATAGCGACAGAAAGCTGACTGAGAAACTAAGAAATGCTGGTTAAACTCAGTCAAGTTCTGCTGCTGACACGTACTGGCTCTATAACCCAGGGAAGTCATACTTCACTTCTCAGTATTCTAGGCAATTCTGACCTGCATCTACAGAGGGAATTTCTTCACCCAGGAGCTCCTGATATTAAGGAAACCACAAGTCCAGTTATCCTTAACCTGAGTAGCTACAACTCATCATGATTCTAACATGACATCCAAAAAAAAAAAAAATTCAATGGTGAGGTAAACTATTTTTTACTTGCTACCAAAAATACATAATGAACTGCCCTTTCACTCTTAAGATTCCCCACTGACATAGAAATGGGAAAATGTAATCAAAGTCCTTTCCCCCTTTGCACCATCCCGCCCCCTATTCCCATTCTGAAATGGAAAGGCAAAAAAACAGCATTTCCATTGCTTTAATTCTTCTTAAAAACTAAGTGCTACTTATCCATAGGAAACACTAATTTTATATATTATATACATACATACATATATGAATAAGACTCTGGGGACATCATCATCATAACTAACATTTATATGGTGCTTACTATGTGCCAAGCACTGTGTTAAACACTTTACAATTATTATCTCACTTGATCCTCCCCACAATCCTCTAAGGAAGGTGCTATTATTATTCTCATTTTACATTTGAGAAAACTGAGGCAAACAGAGGTTAAGTGACTTGTCCAGGGTACCTTATACCATATGTGTGTGTATATATACATACACACATATATATATATACATGTATGTGTATATATGTATAGATACCACACATACACACACACACACACATATATTAATTTTAAAACTGTTTACCATCTCTGATAGTGATTGTTCCACTTCTCTTTACATAAATAGTTAGGCCCCTCACTAGATAGATGGTTAAAGGCCCAAATGGGGTTAGGATTCAGAGTGAAAAGAGAAGGCATTTTTTAGAACTCAAAAAGACCTTGGACCTCTAATCCCTTCATTTAGATAACTTAATTGATGCCCAGGTGATTTTTCTAAAGTTATATAGCTAGGTATGGCAGAGATGGGACTAGAACCCAGATATCCTGAATCTCAGTCCATTGTTCCCTAGACAAAGAAGATTAAATATTACTATTTAATAAGATTTATACTACTGTAAGTTGCCTAAGTTCTACTTAACATTAAAACTGGATAAAAAAAATTAAACCTCCAGCTCTTCTGCTCCATTTCACTCAGAAATCATTGAATTATAGGTCTGGCAGGAATATCAAATGATTACCTACTATATCCCAATCAAGAGTTCAATTGTGTCACACCTAATGACTATCCAGAAAACTGTCCACTATATCGGTAAGCTCCTTGAGGGCAGGACAATCTAATTTCAACTCTGTTTCACTGAAAGAACCTAGTACAATGTTTCACACACAGGTGTTTAATAAATATTTGCTGAATTAAAGCTATTTAGCATCAGAAAAGTTTTTCTTTTATTGAAAAATGGATGACTACTGGGAGAAAGACTCTAGGCCTAAGTCACTCTATGCCCCAGCAATTAACATGTGGTCTTCAGTCCAAAATCAACCTATGTGACCCAGGGTCTGATTCACTTTCTATCTGTAAAAGAGATTTCCTTATAACTAAACAGTTAGTATACTAGAACTAGTAGGGACACTAATCACCTGGATATTGTATAATAGACTATTAAGAGGTAGAGTGCTTATAGAACTTGTTTCAATTACTAATTGTAATTAAAGATGAATGCAATGAATTTATTATAAAATTCATGTTGTCCACTACCATAAATTTATGTTGACCCTTCTCAATACAGTAGCAAAACTATATTCTGCCATTTACTAGGTTTTAACATCAGAGGTGATTTAGGGAACCCCAATCTTGTACTGCTCTAGACCATTCCAAAAGCTGTTATTTCCCTCAAATATGAGGAATACACTGATAGAAATAAAAAATCAGATGAGTGGTTCCCAAGCCATGAGGCCCTGATTTCTGAGATTCCAAAGAGGGACTGCAAGAGGGAGTGTGCCTTTTCAAGCGCAACAAACATGGTCATTTTGTAGAATGAAAAAATGAATGATATGCTTTGAACCAATATGTTTTTTTTTTAGGGTTCAGATTTATAATTTCATTACTGTAGAGAACTTCCAGGTTAAGAAAACTCCCTCAATCAATGAAGATTAACAACTGCTCTGCAAATCAGGCTTACAAGAACATTACCTAGAGCATTGAGAGGTTAAGTAACTTGCCCCAGATCACAAAGCTAGTGTATGTCAGAAGCAGGATTTGAACTCGGGTTTTTCCCCAAATCCAAGGCTAGCTTTCTATCCACTATGACACTGCCTCTCAAATATATGTACTACTATTTTTCAAATGAGTGTAGATGCTCTTGTCATTAATAAAATAAAAAATCATTTAGAAGTGTTATTATATTCACAGTAATTTTGTCATTGCATATTTCATAAGAAGATAAACTATTTAGTGATGAAGGGGACCTGAGAAGTTATTTAGTCTATCTCTCTTCACAGAATATGAAACTAAGGCCCATAGGGGTTAAGTGACTTGCTTAAAATAATAAAGGAAATAAGTGGCAGGGCCAGGATCCAAATCAGGTTTTCTTGACTCTAAATCCAATCAGTGCTCTTCTGATTTCACCACAATGTCTTCTCAATTAATGGCACCACTACTATCCTGTGGGGCTCCCTGAATTTTTTTTTACATTAAAAAGTGGTCCTCTATGTCTGTGTCCCAAAGAGATCATACAAATGGGAAAAGAACCCACACGTACAAAAATATTTATAGCAGCTCTTTCTGTGGTGGCACAGGATGAGAAATTGAGGGGATGCCCATCAATTGGGAAATGGCTGAACAAGTTGTGGTATATAAATGTAATGGAATACTATGGTGCTAAAAACAATGAGGGTCACCTAGGTGGCGCAGTGGATAGAGCACTGGCCCTGGATTCAGGAGGACCTGAGTTCAAATCCAGCCTCAGACACATAACACTTACTAGCTGTGTGACCCTGGGCAAGTCACTTAACCCCACTGCTTAAACAAAAATAAACAAACAAAAAAAAGAAAAGAAAAAAAATGATGAGCAAGCAGACTTCAGAAAAACCTGCAAAGACTTGAATGAACTGATTCTGAGTGAAGTGAGCAGAACCAGAAGAACACTGTACACAGTAACAGCCACAATGTGTGATGACTAACTTTGATAGATTTATTTCTTCTTAGCAATGCAAGGATCCAAGACAACTCCAAAAGACTCATGATGGAAAATGCTGTCCACATCCAGAAAAAGAACTATGGAGTCTGAATGGAGATCGAAGTGTATTATTTGCTCTCTCTTTTTTTTCTTTTTTGTTTGTTTCTTCTTTCTCATGGTTTTTCCCATTGGTTCTAATTCTTCTTTATAACATTACTAATGTGAAAATAGGTTCAATATGAACGTATATGTAGAGTCTATATAAAATTGCATACTGTCTTGGGGTGAAGTGAAAGGAGAGATTAGGACAAAATCTGGAACTCAAAATCTTATGGAGATGAATGCTGAAAACTAAAAGTAAATAAATTAATTAAAAAAAAAAACCAACAATAACAAATAAAAAAGTAGCCCTCATTCTTGGTCCTGGAAAACATGTGAAACATCATCTCTCTATTGAGAGAGTTAAAAAATACCGTATAAGATGTACTACAGTAGGCTGCCTTGTTGGTTGTTTTAACTTAGTTGTTTTTCTCTCTTACAAAAGATAGTTCAATGCAGAGCAGAAGGTCTATTAGAAAATTATTCTGGGTTTAAAAAAAAAACACAAAAGCTATCAATTAAACTTTTTAAATGGATTAATATACTTGAAAAAGTTGGAAATTATTTCTATAGAACAGAAGGAAGTAAATTGTTAATAGACTGTTGGCATATTTAGATAAAGGTGCATAGGACTGAAAATCTATATGGGGAAAGTATAGGAGAGCTTCCAAAGCTTTTTGCAAGTATCACTTCATCAGAAAACACCATGTCATCTAGTATAAAGTTATATTATTTTTACAAATAAAGTAGCTTCTTGGTTTATTTTTAGAAGAGCACACGTTATAAATTAATTATCTGTTCCAACACTACAGTAAGAATCCTCAACACTTACTCTTTCTCGAAGTCTTGTATCATATTTCACTGTTGCTTCTTTACAAAATCTGCTTTTCTCCAAAATCATGGCAGTGGTCTAAAAATATAAAGTGAATTAGTTCTCTTTTCATAAATAATTTGCTTTAAGTAGCTATGAAAATAAGCTATATGCAATCTCAATACAATCACCATTTCACCTATAGGTCAAAGGTCAAAACAGGAGAGATATGCATCTCTTAAATGACTAAAATTAACATTCCTCATCTCACCCTTGTGTTGATATAGATCAGGCATCAGCAAACTTTGGCCCATGAACCAAATTTGGCCCATTTTCTGTTTTTGTATGGCCTGTGAGGTTGGAATGGTTTTTACATTTTTAAATAAAGTACAACAGGCAATGGACCAGAACTGGCCCTCAGGCCATAGTTTGCAGACCCCTAGATAGATTTATTTACTTATGTGTAATAAATGTTCCTTTTATTATGCGGTCTACCTATCTAACAGGTAGAGAAAAGATTTAATATATGGTAGCATTCAAAAGCTTTTTTAAAAATAAAAATGAATATATTATTTATTTCTCAGTCCTTAGTAGCTATTACCACAACAATACACTTAAGATCTGATCTAACAGTTATGTATAGCTTTGGGCATAAAAAAGCCAATACAGCTACTAAGGATTAAAACCCAAATAAAGACTTACCTGTTTTGTACGCATGAGATCACTCGAGAAAACATGAGTAAACTTCACATTACTAAGAAATTCACCAGCAGCAGCTGCTTGTCTAAAACCAGTTTCTGAAAGAGGTACATCTCCACGTTGTCCTAAGACAGAAAAAGAAAGAAAAGAAGGAAGGAAGAAGAAAACTCACTTAAGAGAATCAGAATTTCATTATTTCATCGTCTACCTTTGTTCAAAGAGAAGATGAGCTGGGTGTGCCTTCCATAAAGCTTAGCAGAGAGAAGTAAGGCATCCATAAGGAATCAGTAGTTCAAATCAATTACATCCCAAAAGAACATTTTACATAGGTTAGTGCCTTAGTGAAGAACGCTCAACTACCTTTGGTCTTATTAGCAATTTATATTATTTTTCTCATTTTTCTTTATTCCAATCTCTTTTTCAGTTCCTTTTTAGAACACATGTTCATCCAAGTGAACAATGGTAAGATCTGTGACAGCAAGAAACCTGTCTTACTCATTTCTGCTTTTTCCTTACAGTCTGACATGGTGACTTGCATGGTGACTATCCAGTCAGTAATCATCTGATGAATGAATTACTTTATTTACATGTGCTTTAAATGGAATGGTCACCCATCTCCAGTTTGGGAGACTCATTCCTCTCATTCATTCATCCATTTATTAAGCATCTACTATGCACCGGGTATGGAGGGCTCACTATATGACCTCTGAGTTGGGGATGTTCATTGATTAGGATAAAATGAATTTGTTTAAAATCATCTTATGGTATTTTTTTGGTTTATTAACTATACAGTTAAACTAATTTAGTGGTCCAAGGCAAAGTTACTGCCCATATGTAGTACCAGTGGCTTTCTAGAGGTTAGTCATTTTTTCTACTAATTCCACCTATCACCCTAAATGAATGAAATCTTTCATTTTACTACAAGCCCTCCCCTATCTTACTTTATGGTACCTTCATGCACAGCAAATAATTTTATCCACTTATATTGCTGACTTCTTTAGCTTAAGAGGTAAATAATAGCAAAAAACATTTTGATAAAGAGGTCACGTCTACAGATTTACTTGGGGTAGAGTACATATCAAACAGGAAGACCAAAAAAAAAAAAGCTTCATTTAGGACTGAGGAAGTGGGGCAAGAGGATCATGGGATGAAAAAATCAGATTTGTTCCAGAAACATAGATTTGAACACACCAGGAATGAAAATCAGTTTCTGTAAACCCCAGGAATGAGCTTGCCTTTGTCACAAAATGTACTTCAGGACCAAAGTACAAAAATAGTCTGTTTAGTCAGGTATCAGAGAGCTTAAAACTCAAAAGATCTGACTGTAAGATAAAAGGACTAATCAGAAGAGTCCGTCCAGAATAGAAGCATGTGTAGAAATAGGAGACTTCTATAGTCCTCCTCTTCACTACTGAACTTGGAACTAAATTAAGAAGAACCCTAGAAGGAAATAGCATCAGCACCACTCAGTGACATTTATTATACCAAATCATTTTTAATTTGGTCAGTTTATTTTTAAAACAAACTGTAATATAACTCTTTAATCAGTTGATTTTGCTCTCCTTTGAAGTCACTTATGAGGAATCACTTGGGAAAACTTCTTTGCATTCAGTTCACTTCCAAAATTAATCAAATAAATTGTTCTGAACATACTTCAGTCATTCTGATACTTTTTAAAAACTCTTATTAGCCAAATCATATTAACACTAGAGGAGATTTCCAAAACAAGTTGTATTTGCAATAGGATTAGACCAACCTTGAATTATTTTCTCTCTGTTATATCTTGTTTCTCCACTGAAATAGAGAGAAACATACTCTGATTATCATATCATGCTATTTTGAGACAAGGAAAAAATACAAGTAACAAAACTCTTACAATGATAATGATACAGTGAAGGTAAAGAAGGTACAACCTATATCACAATATAATCCACAGAAATACAAATACTTGCAACAGTGTCCAAAAGGTCTTTAATGGAGGCAGCACAATACAGGGGAAAGAAAACTGGATCGAAAGTTGGAGAACGTTTATTTAAATGCCAGTTCTCCCACATTACCTGTATGACCTTGGCAAGCCACAGAACCTCTCTGGAGCTGTTTCCTCATCCACAAAATGAAGGAGTTGGTCTAGAAGACGTCTACATCTTGCTGCAGTTCTAAATCTTTGATCCTATGATTTATGGTTCTACATCTTACTGACACTAATCATCTATTAACATCCATTTTACCTGAAGTACAACTTATATGTTGTTATTATTACCAATACTGTTAATAACTCATTTCATGTAGTGCTCTACAATTTACAAAGCACTCTCCTCACACACAAAAAAAAAGTTGGCAGTATAAGAATTACACAAACTGCAGCATAGAGAGGTTACATGAATTGCCCATGGTTCCAATGTTCACTGACTCCAAGACCTATTCCTGGAATCAAAGCATTTCAAAGTTATAAAAGTAGTTATTTCTGAGTCCACTTAACCCAACAAAGAGATTGCTTCTTACAACATTATTAATGGCGAATGGCCATATAGCTTTCACATAAAGACCTCACTACCTTCTAGAGCAAGCCATCCCACTTCTTGAAAGCTCTGCTAAGTACTGCCTTCTAACAAGCTGAGATAAGCTACTCTGCAAGTTATATCTACTACTCTGCGTACTCCACTCTCAGACTGCACAGAACAATCTAATCTCAGAGTTCTTAAATCTTTTTGTATGTCGCGGACTTCTTTGGCCGTCTGATGAGGCCTAAGGACCCCTTTACAGAATAGTATTTTTAAATACTAAATAAAATAAGCAAAAAATAAAATAAGTAGGATTACAAAGGAAACCAATTATATTAAAACAATTATCAAAATATTTTTAACAAGGTCATAGACCCTAGGTGAAGAACCCCTGGTCTCTTCCAGGACAGCCCTTTGACAACTTTTAATGTTTAATTTTACAGCTTCAATCCATTGGACAGATATTCTTTGAATTTCTGGGGCAATAGTTTTAAGTTTAGTTTACTTTGGGAAATGAAGACAGAATATATAGAAAGCTACATAATTTCACTACTAGTCCAAAGCCTTAAAATGTTTTTAAATAAAATGTTTTTATTGCAAACTCAATCATTGATACAAACACTATGCACAGAATAAGAAAGGATTACATAAGAAACTGAACTTGTTACATATTTTAATTATATTTCTACGTATATATACAAATATGTATGTAAATACCTACATCTACACACATGCATATATACATGAATGTATATACATATCAATGAATGTACACACACATACATATGCACATGTGTGTGCACGTGCATACATACACATACACACAACTTAAAAAGTAGTAACAAAACCACTTTGTGCCCCCTAAAGTTACAACTACTTTCATGACAGTGGCAATAAAGGCAGATGGAACTAGCAGGCCAAGGCAGTGTATTATGAAGGAGTTCGTGGTAACAACATTCAATTTCACATTCTGCAGCATATGATCCATTTCCAAATACCATGGCTCTGCCTGAATACAAATGTTTATGCCAAGAGTCTCATGACCAGCCATTTATAGGTTCTACAAATAGACTCCACTCATTTTTGTAGGCTATTCTCCACTGTACTTTAAAACTAAATGAACTTTTTTGAAGTCTAGAATTTCTCATTTCCCAGCCAATCCTAACAACTTAAAAATTCATAATTCAATTAATTAAAGAGCTTCCCCAAAATGGAAGCCCAAAGCAATGATATTTGAGTTAAAGTAATAGAAATTAGTGAGTTATTATTATTGGAAAGAGTAAGATTTGCATTCTCTCGGCACCTTTGATAAAAAAGTTAATTTAAAAATCTGTTACTTGCATGCATCATGTCCTCATTTCATTACAAAACCCATTTGCCAAATTAGTCCAAATACAGGACCATTTCTCCTCAAATTTGGTTTGATAAAAACCTAGGTGTTTTTATATATATGTTTGTTCCTCCCTCATCCTTCAAAGAGATCCCATCTTAGGGGTAAAATGGAATAATATTTGAACCCATATGGTAAAATACTCATAACGCTGATTTTAAGAACAGTTCACTAAAAATGCCAGTTAGGAAGGGTATACCTATAATGCTACAGTGAATTAAATTATCAAGTTTGACATAGAATATACATATGAAATTTAACTGCTAAATTAATTCTTGGTTTCTTAGTAGCTCAGCAATGAGAATTCTAATAGAAAATTTACATGACATTAATTTCAAGAGGTAGTAGTTTAAAAATATTTGCTTGGTGCTTTCAGAAAAAGGTAATGTTTTTCAGATTCTAAACCCAAAGTATATGTAAACTGACTCAATTAGCCATAATTTCACTACCAACCACAAAACAAAAAGCCTCTTTGATAAGGATCAGATATATCACTTAAAAATAGATTGCTTACCCAGCAGAAAATAGAATACTATTATAGTTCTACTTAACATATCACAGAACAGCTTAAAAAGCACCAAGAATGTTAACATTCAACAAATGCTGTGTATATAAATTTGAAGTATGGCATAGTGCAGAGCTTCTTTATAGTGTGGTCGAGGGACCCCATGACCCTTACAGGAGGGTTGTGAGGTCAAAAAAATATTTTCATACTAAGATATTTTCATTTCTAACATGATAAATATTGATAGGGCTGGTAGGTGATGCAGTGGATAGAGTGCTGAGCCTGGAGTCAGGAAGACTTATCTTTCTGAGTTCAAACTTAGCTGTGTGACCCTGGGCAAGTCACTTAACTCTGTTTACCTCAATTTCTTCACCTGTCAAATAAGCTGGAGGAAATGGCAAACCACTCGAGCCACAAAGACAAGACTGAAAAAATGACTGAACAAATATTGATAGATATAACACAAATAAACAAAAGATCTTTGAGAGATTTTTTTAAGAATATAAAGGGGCCCTGAGACCAAAATGTTTGAGAACAGCTGGCATTGTGAATAGGCAATCCAGCCAGTCTCAGACACACTGACAGTGGGTAAGTCACTTATCCTTTTGGTGCCCCAGGCCACTCTCTAAGACCATAAGTCACAAAACAGTAGCAGATTTGCATTGATTGAGGCAGTTTCCAGCTTCCCAAAACCCACAGGAGTACTTACATAACAAAAGAAACAGTTCCTTCCCACAAATCCTGCAATAACAGTTTGTTTTAACAAAATGAGCTTTTAACACTTGGCAGTGTTTAATTTTTGAAAAAGGAGAAGTTAAGCATCCTGGCTAAAAAAGCAAAGTGAATGCAGATGAATTACAATGTTCTAGTATCCAATTCATAATATGTCAGGACCCAGAAAAATACTTTCATCTGTGCAAGTCCCTTGTAATTTTAGCCTTACAGATGCTGGATTTTTGGAAACTCTTCTGTAATACAGCAGGAGGCCATTACCTTAATGACTGTTAGATTCAGAAAAGGATGAAAGGCCAGACCCAAAGGGTAGTAAATAATGGTTTCTTACCATCTTGGAAAGAGGTATCAAAAAGGGATCTGTGCTTGACCTTGTTCTAGTTAATATTTTTATTTAGCACTAAATCAAATGAATGGCACGATTGCCGAATTCATGGAGCACACAAAATTTAGAAGAGACAACTAAAGCACTGGATAATGCATACATAGTTCAAAAAGATCTGGACAGGCTAAGAACAATGGCTCAAATATATATTTTTTAAAGTAAAGAAATTTTAATAGTGATAGTATCTTACGCTTAAGTTCAAAAAAATCAACTTCACAGTACAAAATGGGTCTCAGTTTCCCCTTCTTCTGAAATAAGGGCTCCAGACTAAATGATCTCCCAGTTCAAAGCCTGTGATCTCTAGACCTGTTTCCTCATTTCTAAAATGAGGAGGTTAGACAAGATCAGAGGTATTAAAGACACATGCAACACTCCCCAGTGAGGCTTCTACCAAATTAAAAATACAATAAACATAAATAACACTACATTTACAAAACTGTCAATATGATGCTTGCAAGAATCCTTATGTACAGATTAGTGGCCTGTTTCTATTTGAATGTGACACTGTGGAACTGGATAACCAAATTCTGGGCTACTTAATAACCAATTCATAGGAAGGCCTTCAAGGTCATGAAACCTAATATTATTTACTAATTAAGTGCTTAGCTTAATAGCAAACAGAAAGAAAATTAATATTATTCATTCAACAACATTTAAGTGCTTACCTTATGCTAGGTACTGTAGCTACAAAGATAACCATTTAATAACTGGCTTCTTTTGGAATCCAAATCATGATCACCTTGCAAATTCTGTTCTCTTTATTATGTTTTCTACACACTTAAGTTCGTGGACAGAATAAACAACCAACTGTATGCAACTTAGTTTTCTACTGTTGGTCATGCCTGTCCTTCAGAAATTACATGCTCAATGATTTATGAATCAAGGAAAACATCAGGAAAGGACACTGGAGAACTGGGTTCTACTTCTGATTCTGCCAGCTGTATGACCTCCAGCAAATATCTTTATCAACTTCCACGTCAGCTCCCTCCATCTGTAAAGTGAAGTTCAACTAATAAGAGAAACTACTCGTGTTTTTATAACACTTTCAGGTTTACAGAGCATTGTGAAAACTAGATGAAGGGATGTATTTCTTGTCTCAGAAACTAATGCTCAAACAAACTCATCAATTGCTCAAACAACAAGTATTTATTAGGCTCCAACTTTGTGCCAGGCACTAAGGTCTGTCAACAACCATTACATACATAATACAACAGTAAAACACTATATGCCTTCATGGCACTAAGCACTGAGGATATAAAAAAGAGGCAAAACAGTTCTTGCCCTCAAGGAACTCACAGTCTATTAGTGCAGAAAAGAAGTGAATAAGTTATGTATAAACAAGCTAGATACAGCGTAAATAGGTAAATACAACAAAAGCAGCAATCTGTCCTGGCAAGGAGTTATTTTCTAACAGGGGTGACAATGGGGACACATTTAGTATATACAGAATAAATATGCACAAATAAATGTAAAGCATTTCTATACAACGTAATCTGAGAGGGACTGAACTAGCAGTTAAGGGCATCAGGAAAGACTTCCAGTAGAAGGTAGTACCTGAGCTGAGTCAGGAACTTAAGTGACTTACCAGGGGGTGCACAGAGGTAATGGAGGTAGGGCCAACCAAGGTTTTTTATACTAAGATGTTTCATCAATTAGATGCTCTTCGAGAGTTTATACAGCTCTCAGAAATCCCTTAATGTCCTCTGGATGGCAAATTCATTTTACATACTTTCATAGATTCACAGTATATTAAAACTGGAAAAGGACCTAAGAGATTCTCTAGTCCAACTCCCCTATTTTAACCTGAGGCTGAAAAATCAAGGGCCAAGTCATGGTCACAAAGCCAGTTAGGGTGGAATTAGGTCTGCTTTAGGTTAGATTTTTCTTGAACCTAGTTCCCGTGTTCTTTCTATTGACGCACAATTCCCAAAGTAGGAAAACTCAGATTTGGAGGTAAGCAGGGGGAACTGATTAACAAAAATGCATTCTCTCTCTTACATGACTAGCCTAATTTGTTCTAATTGCACACGTGGGCAGGGATAGGGACTGGACGTCCTATCCCAGAGGAAAGAAAGATAAGAGTTGCTACCTCTACACTGCTGGTTCAATTAGACCTGGAACACATCTTAGAAATCAAAAATCACCTAGTCCAATCCATTCACCTTACAAATGAGGAAAATAAGACCTAGAATGGATGTTATTTGACCAACGTCAAACAGCTAAGGTCAAATTTGAACCCAGGTCCTCTAACTCAAAATCCAGTACTCTTTCATCACAACTGAAGGTCTATGAAGGAGAGGATGGTGGACCAATTGTTTCGGATGAGGAGAATCCTTATTCGGGTCCAGTTTAGAATAAACGAGCTCTGAGGTCATTTCCATGCCTGAATTTCTCAGATGCTGTATGTATCAGGACACCTGAGATCACAAGCTGATGGAGGTGGAGAAGGCAGTACAGTGATGTCACAATGTCCAATAAGATTTTGATTGAATTCTGAATCCCACTTAATAGAGCTAAAAGCAAGTAACTTCAATGCTCCGGGCATCAGTTTCTTTCTCTATAAAATGGGGTGAGGGTGCTCTGCTTGTTTAACCTTTCTTGTTATCTCATTGACCCCTCTAGCAGCCTGGTGAAGCTTTCTTAGAATAATGTCTTTAAATAAATAAAATATACAAGACTACAAAGTAATTATAGTTTCAATTATATTGGCTTAGTTACATCAATTATGTTGTTTATAAACAATATGGAGTTATTTATGAACATCTTTATAAACACATCTTATAATTTATTAACATATAAGCAATTTATATTCATAAATAATATAACTTTAATGTAACAATATCAATATAATTATTCACATTAAACAATTACATTGAAATAGTTGCTATTCTTAAGAAATCAATTTCACAGACCCCCTGGCTAAGAACCCCAGCATACTACACCTCTAGTCTCTCTCAGATCCAAAAATGCAGGATTCTACCAGGGGATCCGCCTTTCCTTAAAAGATGTGAAATGATGTATAGGAGACAGTGTTATATACAGCACTAGTTCAAGAGTCAAGATGACTTGGGTTCTAATACCAACTCCCAGATCTAACCTCTGTGACCTTGGGCAAGTCTCATAACCTCTCAGGGC
The DNA here is from genome assembly GCF_900497805.2 of Vombatus ursinus. Taxonomy (NCBI): domain Eukaryota; kingdom Metazoa; phylum Chordata; class Mammalia; order Diprotodontia; family Vombatidae; genus Vombatus; species Vombatus ursinus. The sequence goes on from NW_020951209.1 coordinate 5,085,125, forward strand.
CTCAGTTTCCTCAACTGTAAAATAAGGAGGTTGGATCAGATGTGTTCTTAGGTGTCCCCTGGGGATCAGACATTAGGCACCTACTGTGTACGAGGAACAACGCTGTGGATTGGGGGGGAGACAAAGACAAAAAATTAAAGTCCCTTCTCTTGAGAAGAGTACATGTTTCGGGGCTACCGAACACTGCTCCTTCTTCTCCTTCCCTCCCCAAAGAGCAGGGTGAGCTCTCCGGGGAGGTGCTTCACGGCGGGGAGGGGAAGGGTCAAAGGGGAAAGGGCTGTGCCCCCTACCCGCACCCCAACAACACAGAGGGGAGAGCGTCGCTTCCCACGTGCTTACTCACTGTCTGACAATGGTTAAAGCGAAACGAGCCATTCTCAGCCCGGCGTCTGGGTGAGGAGAGGTGGGGGTCAGCGGAAGCCACCAAGAACAGCCAGGGAATGGCTCTGAAGACTTCGTGGCCACCGCCCCGCTCAGGCAGCGCCGCGGACGCTCCGAGACTTCCGCTTGCGCATCCCCGGGGCCGCGGATCAGCCGGTCGGCTCCGCTCCTATTGGCGGCGGAGAGGGACGCCCTCACAGCGCTGGCCAATCGGAGATGAGCAAGGAGAGTGGCGTCAGGGGGGGGGCGGGCTCGGGGTGGGGTCGGGGAGGAGGAGCGGCTGAGCTTGCTCAGTCCACGCTCAGCTGGGCGGTGGCGGCGGTTGGAACTGTTTGTAGCTCCGCTTTCCGGGCATGGTTCCAGCAACCAGTCTTCCCCAGATTGGTTTGTGATTTCATTTCATTTTCTGTTTTTTGCTTTCCCCTCCTCAAAGACCATAAATTCTCAGAGGTCCTCATTTGCCTTCACGATATCTCACGTTTGCATCCCCTCATCTCCACGCATTCATCCCCCAACCCAATTCAGGTTCCTTTGCCTTGACCATTGCAGTGACCTCCGTGGGGGTCTCCCTACCTCATTGCTTCCCCATTCCAATCCATCCTCCATCCAGCTGCCAAAGTGACTTTCCTAAAGCGCAGTGCGACTGTCACCCCACAAAAAAAAAAAAAAAACTTTCAGTGGCTCCCCCATTATCTATGAGACCAAATATTAACTGTTGACGTTTAAATCCCTTCAGAATCTATCCCTTTACAGTCTTAATTACATATTACTCCCCTTCTCACCCACTCTGGTCAAATCAAATTAGCCTTCCTCATTAGGGGTGCTTCATATCCTGTATTTGTGCCTTTGCCCTGGATGTCCTGGTGCCTGAAAGGAATGCTCTTGTTACCTGTGTACCTGTCTTTCAGAATTCCTAGTTTCCTTCAAGACTCAGCTCACTCTTACCTTCTTACATGAGGCCTTTCCTGCTCTTCTAAACTACTAGTGCCTTCCTCCTAAATTACCTTGTGTTGTCTGGCTCTACCCACCCTCTATTTTAAGCTCCAGAGGACAGAAACCCTTACACCTGTGTCTTTTAATGTCTAGCAACTAGCACAGTGTCCATAGCAGGCTCTTATGAATGCCTGTTGATTGAGTCTTCTTTTTTTTTAATAATATTTTATTTTTTCTCTCAATTACATGTTAAAACAATTTCTTAACTTTTTTTTTAAAGTTTTGAGTTCAAAATTCTATTCTTCTCTCCCCACTTCCTGAGATGGTAAGCAATCTGATATAGTTTATACATGTACAATCATGTAAAACATTTCCCTATTAGTCATTTTATACAGGAAGACTCGAAAAAGAGAGAGAGAGAGATAACATACTGAATTCAGTTAGTTTTCAGACAGTATCAGTTCTTTCTATTAGTCCTTTCTTTGGAGGGGGATAGCATTTTCTTTCCTGAGTTCTTTGGCATTGTCTTGGATCATTGTGTTGCTGAGAAATTGTGTTGCTGACAGTTCTTTGTCCTACAATAATGCTGTTACTGTGTAAAAGGGTCTCCTGTTTCTGCTCACTTTGCTTTGTACCAATTCATGTAAATCTTTGCAGGTTTTTCTGAAATCATCCTGCTTATCATTTCTTATAACACAATAGTATTCCATCACAATCATATACCACAACTTTGTTTAGCTATTCCCCAATTGATGGGCATCTCAGTTTCCAATTCTTGTCCACCACAAAAAAAGCTACTATATTTTTGTACAAATGGGTCCTCCCCCCCCCCTTTTTATGTCTTGGGGGTATAGATCTAGTAGTGGTATTGCTGGATCAAAGGGTATGCACAGTTTGATAGTCCTTTGTGCATAGTTCCAAATTGCTCTCTAGAATGGTTCAATCAGTTCACAACTCCACCAGCAGTGCATTAGTGTCCCAGTTTTCCCACATTCCCTCCAATATTTACCTTTTTTTTTTAATCTAATCTAATAGTTGTGAGCTGGTACCTCAGAGTTGTTTTAATTTTCATTTCTCTAATCAATGGTGATTTAGAGCATTTTTTCATATGACTATAGATAGCTTTAATTTCTTCATCTGAAAACTGCCTGTTCATATCCTTTAACTTTGACTATCACTTGGGGAATGACTTCTATTTTTATAAATATGACTCACTTCTCTGTATATTTGAGAAATGAGGCCTTTATCAGAGATACTTGTTGCAAAATTTTCCCCTAGTTTTCTGCTTTTTTTAAATTTTGGGTTGCGTTGGTTTTGTTTGTGCAAAATCTTTTTAACTTTATATATCAAAGTTATCCATTTTACATTTTGTAATGCTTGCTATATTTTCTTTGGTCCTAAATTATTCCCTTATCCATAAATCTGACTAATAAACTATTCCATACTCTCCTTTTTTACTTATGGTATCACCCTTTATGTGTAAATCATGTACCCATTTTGACATTATCTTTGTATGATTGATTCTTCTTGATTAATACAACCTACTCCATTTAAGACTAAGTATTTTAAGTCCAAAGCTATCTGTCTCTTTTGTGACTGCCAGAGGTCCTCAAAAGTGCATGTGGTGAGCAGAATGTGTTTGGTGTGGCAACTCAAATGGTTGTAAGGCAGTCCATTTATCAAGTGTGTGGGGCAGTGATGTGACCTGGTTTTTTATGCCTTAGGCAACCTGGAAGCTAGTTAATGACTTGGTCCCTGGCTTAGGTCAGGGTCTAATGACTCAAGTCTGATACCTCAAATTCAAGAGTAGAAGGAAATGAGACTTGCTTAAAACATTTGTCAGTTAACAAAAGGGAAGAATATTCAGAGCAGGGAAAAGATATTCAGTAAAGATATAGCACAGATTAAACTAAGTACAGTTTTCTAGTGATAGTGTAGGTTTTGTTGCTAGCCTGCCAGTCAAAAGCCAGGGAGAAACCAATGACTGCTCACACCCTAGCTTTTGTACTTAGGGCACTAGGAAATTATATCTATAGCCCTTAATCTCTTAAACCTCTAGAATGCTTTCATTAAGTTTTAGGGAAAAAGTGGCCTAGCCTGAGTGGTGTGAGAAAGTAGTGTCAAACTCAAATAGAAACAGAGGTCACTAAAACATTCATAAAGATTCACAAAGACCATGTGGTGTAGTGGATAGAGCACTGGGCTTGGAATTAACAAGATTTACCTTCATGATTTCAAATGTGGCCTCAGACACTTAGTACCTGTGTGACCCCGGGGTCATTTAACCCTGTTTGCCTCCATGTTCCTCATCTGTAAAATGAACTAGAGAAGGAAATGGCAAAGTACTCCAGTATCTTTGCCAAGAAAACTCCAAAGAGTTGGACAGGACTGAAATGACTCAACAACAAATTATTTGTTTTATTGTATTTTTATTTATTTTGTTAAATATTTCCCAATTACATTTTAATCTGGATTGGGCCACACTTGTCCTGGAGGCCACTTGTTTTACACCTCTGGTTTAGAGCCTTAAGATATTGCTCCAGCCACATCTTGGACCTTTGACAAGGTCCAAAAAGTTTTCTAGATGATCTTCTACCACTTAAAGGACTTTAGGGCTGTTACTAAGTCAACTCAAACCTGGAGATGCAAGATGCTTGTCCTAGATAGCACTGAAGGAGAAAATGAAAAACTTAAACAGATAGCAAAAACAAAAGACAACAAGCAATATAATGGCTTCCTAAAGAAGCAAACAAATATAGAAGGATGAAATAAAAAATTCTAGGCTTTACTTCCTATTCTGAAAGACAAAGTCCTAGATCTTCATGATCTGGTCCATGCGGTAGTTGATCCCAAATGCTTTCCATTCACAGTGTATCTTGTGATAAAAAGCAATGATATTGAGTAGCATCAGGATTAGAAACATGAGGGTTACAGCACAGGTTATGACACTTTGGGCATTGTCACACATCTCCATCACAAGCCAGGGTCATCTGCAGTAAAGTAGCTGGCCCATTTGCCAGCACCAACTCCTTCCTGGGGTGAGGAAGAAGGAATTCTAAATACTATTTGTAGCACAGATGTGGCCATATAATATACAGCTCCCTATCTCCCTGCTTTTGCCCAGAGCTCTCACATTGGCAGATCTTGAGTTTGTTTGTGTTTTTACCTCCTATAGTAGGGGTCTAGCCATGGACACAACCAAGCTGTTATAACACATACAAGGAAAACCCTATCACTTCACTGTCAGGATGTGGTTCATGAATAGGTCCCCTGGAGGCATGGTTAGTCATTTCATTGATCAGATTTCTTAAATATCTCAAACTTGTTTTACCATGTTGGTATACTTGCATACGTTGTTCTCCTGTTTTAGTTCGTTTGGATTAGTCACTTTGTACTCTTGGAAATCATCACTTTTGTCATTTCTACAGCACAGTAATATTCCGTTATATTCATATTGTACATCCCCAATTGCTTACAAGGCAACCTAAGGCAAATAGTTAGATTTTAGATTTTTGCTTTTTTTGCTTTTTTTTTCTTTCCTTGTAATCCTCCCTTCTCTACCAAGAAATTTGCATTGCTTTCAACTGTTCCTTCCCTGGTATTTTCCTCTTTCCTTAATTCCTCTTTATCCTTTCCCTGTTTATTTTTCTGTCAGGTTTGATATATTTCTACACCACACTCTGAGTGTGTTTGTATGTTCAGCTCCCCTTTGTCTACCTCAGATAAGAGTGGGGTTCATATGATACCTCTCCCCCTCCCCTCAACCACTCTCCATGTTTATATACTCTTCTTATGCATGTCAATTATAAGAAGTAGCAAAGTTCCACTTCTTTTCTATTCTCCCTTCTCTTTCTCCTCTTCAATTCCTCAAAATAGAACTAATCCATACCACCTTCCACTCCAAGACCTCTGTTTTTCTAATTAAGTCCCTCTATATCCTTTGAAGACATTAAAGTTCTGAAAGGACATTTATTTCTTCTCTTCCTATTATGTTAACACTGCATCACCATATAGCTCCTTCCAATAGCTCAAATAAATTTATCTTTCTAGGTTCCTCTAGATTCTTGTGTTAGTATTTCAGTCTCTACTCAGCTCTGGTCTTTTCATCAGAAATGCTTGAAAGTTCTCTATTCCATCAAAGATCCATTTGCCCCTCTGTAGGAAAAGTTATTCTTGGTTGCAAGCCTGTATCTTTTGTCTTTCAGAATATCATATTCCAAAATCTCTTTTGATTTACAGTAGAAGTAGCTAATTCATGTGTCATCCTGTCTGAAGTTCCTTGGTATTTAGTGTTCAAAACTACTTCATTCTGAATATTGTGGTGTTTTTTCTTTGATACGGGTGCTCTAGATTTGGATTGTAACATTCTTGGGATTTTTCCTTTTGGGGCTCGTTTAAGAGGGTAATCAATGTATTCTTTATGTCTTCACCTTATCCTCCAGTTCTAATAGATCTGGATACTTTTTATTTGTGATTTCTTGAAATGTAATCTGTAACTTTCCAATGGTTCTTTTTCTTTTTTTGTGGAGGAGGCAATTGGGGTTAAGTGACCTGCCCAAAGTCACACAAATAGTAAGTGTCTAAGGCTGTGAACTCTAGTCCTCCTGACTCCAGGGCCAGTGCTCTGTCCACTGTACCTGCCCCCTATTTTAATGATTCTTAAAAAAAAAAAAATCTCACCTTGACCTGGTTCCCAGGTCAGTTGTTTTTGACATCAGACATCTGACATATCTTCTATTTTTTCAGTCTTTTAATTTTGCTCTAATGATTTGGCTATCTCACTGATTTCTGATTAGGTTATTCTAATTGCAAAGATTTCATTTCTTAGGCAAGGTTTACCATTTTTTCTTGTAAACTATTTATTCTCCTTCCAACTCTTTCCTCAATAGCTCCTATTTAATTTTTATCTATTGCTTCATTTCTTCTTGGTATTCTTATAGTCTTTGTGAAAAATCCATTTTTTTTCCTTTGAGTTTCCACTTACCTACAATTGCTATAGAGTTATTCTCTCTTTTGAGAGATTTCTAGATTTGCAATATTTTTCCCTGCTGGTCTATGTTTTCTTTGATTTACTTATCTTTCTAGCTTTAGTTCCTGAATTAGGGCCTTGGGCCAGAGCCAGTCTCCACTCCCTGCTGTGGGGTGGTGTCCTTACTTTGTCTTGCCCTAGATCCAGAGCAGTGCTGTTAAGTGTTTAACAATTGTTACTCCAAAAAGGAAAATATACCCATGATGCACTTAGTTTAATTTGTATTATTAACATTTTTTCCATCACTTTCTTAAGCTTATACAATCAACAAAACAATAAATCAATCCCTGATTTAGAGCATTTGCTAATTTCTGAGTTGTGAATGATCACACTAGAAATTTAATGGTCGGCTGTCTTACAGATGCTGAGGCAAACAGAGGTTAAATGACTTGCCTAGAGTCACACAGCTAGTATCCAAGACTGGATTTGAACTTAGGTCTTTCTGACTCGTGGCCCAGTGCCCTTATTCACTGTACCACCTAGTTGCCCAGTAGCATTCATTATACTCTTTTAATGACACAGTAGCTCTAAGCCTGGGGCTTACAACAACCCAAGTTGAATCCCTTGGGTGCTTGATGCTGATACAGTGCTTCAACTATTCAGTGACAAGTTTTGCCTTTGAGATAAAGAATTGCCAAGTTCTGCCCCAGTTGTGCTCTCTGAAGCTCTGAGAAATTTCTCCTTCTCAAGAGAGCCAGAAGTCAATAGGGGACAACAGAGCCAAGCTTCTCTCACAGGCTGTAGATGGTGCTAAAGGGTAAGAAGCCCAACTAGCTCTTCGTGCAACAGCAGGCCCTAACTCTCCAATGAGCTCCCAGCAGCAGCAGAGCTGCTTATCAGTCCTTTCCAGCCTACGGAGGCTGGAAGCAAGGACATTTATATCTTGGTGGGGTTTTTTCCCCCCCACTTTTTCAAGTATCAGGGCATGGTTCCCTTCATCAGCTTTCCTCCTGAAGCAGCTTCTGTTTCTTCTCCTTCTTCCAAACTCTGGGTTTTCATCCTTTTATCTCCTGTGGCTTCTCATACATAAAACCAGGGCCTCCTCATAAGTAGTAATCCCTATCTTATTTGAATTGAAAAAAATTAAAATTCCTAGTTCAATCAGGCGTAACAGAAATGAACAATGTATAATCTTCCCACGGTCCTGAAACATTCTGTAATTTTATAGTTTCACGACTATGTCTTTCAAAAGAACAACAGTGCCTTATAGCCATCCCGACCTTCAGTCAATACTTGTACCTTTGATCTGCTTTCAGTTAGGTCCTCCCAGTACATTTGTCTGAGCAGCTGTATTCTTTAAGGTCCTCAGAACAGTCTCAAGCTGCTTTTCTCACAAAAACATTCTTTTTTCTACTGCCTCTTAGCAAATGAAATGTCCATTTATGAGAGGGCCAGTACCGTACACCAAAATACCAAATCTTTACCCTTCTAGAGGCCTCCGCTGGAAGACTGGTAGACAATTTCACCTCACCCCTGTTGCCAGAAAGCAAATCATCTTCCGATAGCTACCCTTTCGTTCTTGAAGCCCTTCCGGGAAGATGTTGTCCAATAACTGCTGTAATTTCACCTGAGTCATCACTGAAGCAAGGCAATCTTTTTTTTTTTTTTTTTTTTGGTGAGACAATTGGGGTTGAAGTGAAGTCACACAATTAGTGTTATGTGTCTGAGGCCGGATTGAACTCAGGTCCTCCTGACTCCAGGGCCGGTGCTCTGTCCACTGTGCCACCTAGCTGCCCCTCAAGGCAATCTTTTCATACTTCCCTCATTGATCCTGTATCCCACTCACCACAGTGGCTATTTCAAACATCCCTCCTTAATCCTCCCATGATATTCCTACCCATCCTGTCATCTGAGAAACTCACTTCATATTTTACTGAAAATATAGAGACCTTTAGTCAAGAATTCTCTATTCTCTCCTCCTCCACATGCCTTCTGCCACTACTATTTCAACTGTGTCAGGAAAACCTGGGCTTACTAGCTGTGTGACCCTGGGCAAATCACTTAACCTGTTTACCTCAGGTTCTTCAACTGTAAAATGGGGATCATAAAATAGCACCTACCTTCCAGGGTTGTTGTGAGCATCAAATGAGGTAATATTTGTAAAGTATTTAACACAGTGCTTGGCACATAATAAGTGTTTAATAAATACTTGTTCCCTTCCCTTAACCCTTCTTAGCACACTTTAACACTGTTGATCATAAGACTGCTCTGTCCAGCTTCTTCTACCTATCTGACCACTCTTTCTTAGTCTCCTTTGCTGAATCTTCCTTCAAGTCATGGCCACTAACTGTGAGTGTTCCCTAAGATTCTGTTCCAGACCCTTTTCTCTTCTTCTGTTATACTATCTAATTTGGTGATCTCATTCGTTCCTACGGGTTCAGTGATCATCTCTATGCAGGTGATTTTCACATTTATTGTTCTAGCCCTAAACTCTCTCCTTAGCTAGTCTCATTTCACCAACTGACTATTAGGTAACTGGTACCGAATATCCTGTAGACATTTCAAAGTCAACATATCCAAGACAGAACTCATTATCTTTCTCCCTAACCTCTCCCCTCTTCCAAACTTTGCTATTACTATTGAGGGTACCACCATCTTCCCCATCATTCAGGCTCACAACCTCATTGCCAATCTCAACTCCTGACTCTCACCCCACATATCCAACCTGTTGCTAAATCTTGTCATTTCTACCATGACAGTGTCTCTCATTTATGTCCCCATCTCTCCACCTATATGGCCACTACCCTGGTATAAGCCCTTGTAACTTCATGCCTGACTGTTCAATAGTCCCGGATGGTTTTCCTGCCTCAACTCTTTCTCTACCCTAATTTGTCTTCTACTGCTAAATTGATCTTCCTAACATTCAGGTTTGACCATGCCACACACTCCCTACTAAATAAACTCCAATGGCTGACCTCTAGAATCCAATATAAAACCATCTCACAACCTACCCCTTACTCCCCTTTATGTACTCTACAATCCAACAACACTGACTTGGTTGTTTAATCTAGTATAGAGAACTCCACTAAGTGACTCTGTAACTTTTCACTCACTGTCTGCCCCCCATACCTGGAATGTTCTCCCTCCTTACATTAGCCTCTTGGCTTCCTTGGCTTTCTTCAAGATTCAGTTCAAATCTCAGTTTCTGCAAGAGACCTTTCCCGGTATTATGCAAGTTCCCCAGAGCCTTCCTTCTGAGGTTACCTCTCAGTCATTCAGTCTACAAGCATTCATTAAGCACCTGTGACAGGCACTGTACTAAGTCCAGGGATCCCCCCAAAAAGCAAAAGACAATTCCTGCCTTTAAGGATTGTAAAATTGGAAATGGATTTTAATTCTATTTTTAAGGCTTAGTCAAGCTAGATTTGATATTCCCTTCCTCTTGTAAACTTCACTCACCACCCACATCCCCAGAAAAATTTCCTGAAGGTCAAACTTTTGTCTTGTAATTACCTCCACCTTTTTAACCCTACCCATCACCCACTTTCCAGAGAAATGTGAATAACTAAAAGATCAAATTTCATCGATGTAAAATCTTATAGCTACTCCCATTGCATAAAGACTACTCCAATCACCTGAGAACCATGCTGTTCCTCCCACATGATGCCACATCTCCTAGGTTTAAGCATGCTCACTGCTTGGAATTTTCTCCTTCCTCATCTCCATCTTCTCTCCATCTCCCTCCCTTCAAGTCTCAGCTAAAATCCCTTCTTCTACAAGCTTTTCCTGATTCCCTTTAATGTTCATACTTCCCTTCTGCCAAATACCTCCAACTCATCTTGTGTATATCTTGTTTGTACATATTTGTTTGCTTCCATAGCAATTGAAATTAAGGTAAACTGAGGCATACAGTTCTGATCATTATCAGTTTATTAGTAGAGTGTGAATCTACTAACAAAGTGGGTCAATGGATATTTAATAACATCAGAGACATTGAGTGGGAGCTGACAGGGTCTTTCATGACAACAAGATGACAGCAAAATTTCAAGCAACACAGATGTCTTCTTCTGATTGGCAATTGATGACATAGTCAAAATTGAGATTATATCATTTGGATTTCCCCTTCTAAAACCCCTTCAACCACAGCCAAGACAAAGGTTCTCAGGTGAAGGAAATATTAAATCTAATTTGACTAAGCCTTAAACATAGAATTAAAATCAATTTTCAGTTTTACATTCCTAAAGGGCAGGAATTGTCTTTTGCTTTTCTTTGGATTCATTACCTACTTATTGGACTCCCTCTTTGTTTCTTTTCTTTCTTTCTTTTTTTTGCTACCACAAAGAGTTTTGTTATTTTCTTACGTATTTTGGCATATATTGGACTTTTGTTTCTGCCTTTGAATTTAATCCCTTTTCTTGCATAATTCCAAGGAGATATCCAGAATGGTTGGACCAATTCCCAACTCCACCAACAGCATACTAGTGTCCCTGCCATTCCACAGTTCCAACATGAACCGTTCTTGCTTTTTGTTATTTTTGACAGTTTGCAGGATGTGAGGTGAAACTTCTAAATTGTTTAATTTGCAGACTATTAGTTATGTGTAGGCATCTATAGTTTGCAATTCGTCTTTTAAAACCTGTCTCTTCATATCCTTTTACTCCTTGTCTATTAAAGAATGGCTGTCAGTGTTATATATTTGCATCATTAATCTATATATCTTGTATATCAGACATTTGTTGGTGATATTTGATTCATGTGTTTACAGATTATCTTTTTGTTCTGTTTTCATTATTTTATTTGTACAAAACCTTTACAATATTACATAATTAGAAATTGTTTATTTTGCTTTTAATGATCTCCTTTTCTTGGTTAAGAATTCCCTCCCCTACAGTGATGGTTGTAAAAGTTACCTCCTCCCCCTCCTAATTTTTAAAAATAATGTGACCTTTAATATTCAGACTGAATATCTACTTTGAGCATATTGTTGCATATACTATAAATTATTCATCTAAGCCTAATTTCTGTCAAACTGCTTCCTGCTTTTCCTAGCAAATATTATAAAAGGATTCCTTCCCTAAGCATTTTATTTTCTTTGAGGTATCACATACTGGGTTACTATTTTTGATTGCTTCTGTTTCTTTCTTATTTAGTGAATTTTGTGATTATTTTATCCAGTTCTATAAAATATTCTCTAGTTCAGGGGTGGGGAACTTGTGGCTTCAAGGCCATATGTGGTCCTCTAGGTCCTCAAGTGCAGCCCTTTGACTGAATCAAAACTTCACAGAACAAATCCTTTTATTAAGGGGATTATTATTATTTTTCATTTTCACATTAGTCCCGTGGTAAAGAAGAATTAGAATCAATGAGAGGAACCATGAGAAGGAAGAAACAAAACAAAACAACAACAACAATGAAAGAGAGCAAATAGTATGCTTTGATCTGCATTCAGACTCTGGATGCAGGATAGTTTTTTCTCTGGATGTGGATAGCATTTTCCATCATGAGTCTTTGGGAATTGTCTTAGATCCTTGCATTGCTGAAAAGAGTGAAGTCTATGAAAGTTAGCCATTATACAATGTGGTTGTTATTGTGTACAATGTTCTCCTGGTTCTGCTTACTCACTCAGCATCAGTTCATATAAGCCTTTCCAGGTTTTTCTGAAGTCTGCCTGCTCATTATTTCTTATGATGAACACAACTTGTTCAGCCATTCCTCAATTGATGGGCATAAGGGGATTATTACTAAGGGGATCCAAACTGTGAAGTTTGGATTCAGTCAAAGGGCTGTACTTGAGGACCTAGAAGGCCACATGTGGCCTCAGGCCACAGGTCCCCCAACCCTGTCCTAGTTAATTCAATTAGCATAATACTAAATATGAAAATTAATTTAGATATCATCATTTTACTATATTGGCAAATCCTAATTTAAAGCAGTGAATATCTCTTTAATTATTTGTCTTCCATTATTTCTGTAAAGAATGAAATCTTTTGTGTCTTGGAATGTCTACTTCCAGATATTTTTATGTATTCTGTAGTTATTTTTAATGGAATTTCTCATATTACCATTTCTTCCTAGCTTTTCTTTGAACTATATAGAAATTATCATAATTGTTGTTGATTTATTTTGCATGTTGCTACCTTTCTAATGTTACTAATCATGTTAATTAGTTTCTTTGTAATTTTCTGGGGTTTTCTAAGTACATCATCATGACATTTGCAAATAGAGATAATGTGTTGTCTGCACTGTTAGCTTTTATACTTTTATTTTGTTCTCGTTTTGTTATAGTAGCTAGCATTTCTAGAACTATGTCAAATAATAGGAGGGGACATCCTTGCCCTGCTCCTGGGAAAAGTTCTTGTGTTTCTCTACTGGTACTACAATGCTAGCTCCTGGTTTCAAATATATGCTTTTGATCATATTAAAAAAAAGGACTCTTAGATCTTTACTTTTACTTTTCAAAAGTTTAACATAAATGACTGGGTCCTTTTTTAGCATAATCTCTAAAAGGATTGTTATTTAGTTTTTTTTTTACATTTGTTTATGATTCCTTTATACTCTAGCACAGATGCATATGTGTGTATGTGTATATCCTTGTTATTCCCATTTAGAAATCATTCTAAGTCAATCAACTTTAATTTTTCCAGCATTATGTTCAGCTTTATATTTTCCTTCTAGTTTATATTTATGTTCAATATATCTAATTTTGAGAGAGGAATATTAAAATTTCCTTCTATTTACTGTTTTATCACATATCTTTTTGACAGATGAAAACTTTTAGTTTAAGAACAGCTTCTATGACATTTAGTATATGTATATATGTATATATATCACATATACAGAGATAAAGATATACGGTATGTTTTTTCATTGCCTGTAATGTCTTTTAATATAATGTAATTTCCCTATTTTTCTCCCTTGATATTACCAATTTTCATTTGTTGCCTTATCTGAGATCATAATTGCAACAATTGCATTTTTAGAGTCAGCTGAAGCATGACAGATTTTTTTTCTCTCTTCATTTTCATGCTGTATCTATTAATAATTTGCATGTAGCAAAGGTCAGTTTTCAGTCTATTCTATCATTCTTTCTTTTTATTGACAAAATTAATCTATTCCTATTCAGGGTTATAATTATCAAGTTTGTGTCTTCTAATAAATATATACCTATGTTAATAAAAACATGTACATATACATGTACACATACATCCTTATCTTTTAAGTCAGCTCTTAGTCTTTATAGTTTTGTTTTGCTTATATTTTTCTGATGCTGATTTCCACCTAACTGTCCTTTGGCTGCCCTTACCTTGTCCAATTCAAAGATCTTTGCATTTACTGTCATCGCTATCCTGTCTCTTCTGTTTTATCCTTTCCTTTTTTCAGATCATATAACATTGGGTACCTGATCCTCCATGTCCCTCCCTCTCTAACCTTACCCTTTTCTATTCTTCTATTTCAGTGGCATTAATTTATGATTGTCCTTTCCATGGATATTATTTTTATTTCATCTCCTATCACATTTCTAGAATACTCTAGAATACATTTCCTAGGGAATTCTTATGGGAAGCAGCATATTATGTCGTAATCCCAGCTGGGCAGCCCAATCCTATTCTTTGCCTTTTTCTTTATTGCCAATGCCATGCATGTCACCTTCTCTTTGAACCTATGGCCACTTCTTCAACTATCCCTAAGCCATGTTCTCCTAGGGTTCCAACCACTCCTCCCCTCCTCATGGGAGTTCAAACAAATTGATTTTCTTGTAGGGCCTGGAAACTGTCCCTGAAGGAAATTGGACTAAGTGTATGACCTTCCAAGGTGACTATTTTGGAGGCAGTACTCATTTGGATGACTCAGTTCTGCTCTCCTTGCTAAAACCAAGATAATTTACTTTGCAGTCAAAATAAAATATCCCAATTTAAAAGCAAAATGGATTTGAAATAGTAATATTGCATATATAATTAAAAGGATGATAAAAGCAAAAACAAATGTTTACTGTACAACTAGACAAAAGACCAAGAATGGAATGAACATAAAGATTGGCTTCTCATTGCTTTTCTAGCCAAATTTGAAACCACAGTAAATAGGAATAAAATGTATTGGCAGTAAGGAGAGGTCTTATTCTGTAGATCTTGAGAAAGTTTGTGCTATTCCATGAATGGAGGACTTCCTCCCAGAGATATCAACCTGGGCCTTTTACACAATCAGTAAACTCACTCTACCACTCCCCCAACCCCCCCCCAAAACGGTGACGTTTGCTGGGGGGAATAAACAAGTTATTTATTGCAAAGCCATATACCTAGTATTTATATAGCACTTTATCTCATTTGAGCCTCAGAAGTGCTGTTGTTCTCCCCATTTTACAGATGAGAAAACTGAGTCACAGGTTAAAAAACTTACCCAGGGTCACATAAATAATGAGAGTCAGAAGCAGGATTTAAATTCAGGCCTTCCTGACTCTGTGGCTGTCTAGTACAACATGCAGAGCAGAGCTGTTTACTCTTTAATATGAGTACAGCTTGGAATATTCAAACATGGTTAATTATTGGACATCTAAGCATTTGTTCTGTTCCATTCAAGTAAGAATGAAACTTAAGCTCTTCTAAAAGAATCCAAATACAGCTATCAGTGTCTTTCAGCTTGCAAAAGAGACAGGATTAATATCAAACATTAACACATTCATCATATTGAGATTCTGTCTTCACAGCAACAATGGATTGTGAAATGGGACAATTCAGAGCTTAGCCATGGTCTGGGTTATTCTGAAAATCATGACTTTTTCTCTTCCATTCTACTGAATTTCAAATACTTTGGCTTAAGATTCTTTGTTTTGGGTCATATATTTTTTTTTTAATTAAGCGATTTGAATTTACTGGCAGAGATTTTTTTTGTCACTCAGTGTCCTAATTGATTACATGCTGTAGGCTGACGGTTTTCAGGCCAACAGAGATGCACAAATATATGGCAAACCATCTGCTTTGTCCAGAACCCACATAATAACGTGACCCGCGAGCCAAGAGAAGCAGAGCTGCCAGCCCAAATGTACCCGGTCCTTCCATCAGTTTGATGCCCAAAGGTGGAAAGAGATTTGTTTTGGCAGCTGCTTTGCCAGAATCTGGCATCTGGCATAGCTCCACATTGTAGTTAGTTCCAAAAACGTCTATGTCATTGGAACAGATTTCCCCCACTGGACAATTTAACCGTGCCTCCTCTATCTGACTCACTCCTGAAGAGATACTTCTCATTTGAATACATGATGACCCCTTTGCTGATCCCTTTTCATGCCTTGCCTTAGCTTGTCGCTTGAGCTGATTGCTAGATGGAATAAATGACAAGCTGCATGGGGGGTGGGTGTGGGTGCGAGCTACTCTGGGAACTGCAGATGTTCACAATTTTATTGCCTTAGAGTCAACAGGACTTTCCTCTTCTTGGATTCACATGAAAAGAGGTTCATACACATTGACCTTGTGCTGATAGGAAGTCAGGTGTTTATGATGCTACAATGCCGGTGCTTCTTGTACTTGGGTACCTTTCAAGTACATTTTATAGAGTTTTTAAAAAGTAAAAGAGCAATCACAAAAGCCCATTAAAACTGCAGGTATCAGCTGTGTTGCTTAAGCAAACTCGGTGGCCTCTGAAAAGCTCTTGATCTTATTCGGAGCCTTAGGCAACAAAGTTAGGGAAAGAGAAGTCCCGGCTGGGCCCAACAGCCCTAGTATCCAGGTCTTAGCATTCTGCAAAGATTTAGGACCCCGAGCAAACAAACTGAGCAAAACTGGTGAGCCAGAGCAATCCATCCAAATTAAGTCCATTTAGATTTTATAGTGTGAATCTATTTGTGGACTGGATTGTGTTTGTTTCTGTATGATAAATTAAGTTTCACCCTCTTTCTCATCCTTTCCACCCTACTGAAGACAGACAACCTAGAGCTAGGGAAATACAGGGAGCTATCTGGAGATCTCCAGCAAGGAGAGACTTAGTCTAATCTAGATCTAATGAGATAATCTGCTTAGGGATTGGGTTCTGTTTGTTTCTGTGAGGGAGGAATGTACTGACTGCCAATTAAAGGCAGCTGGGCAGATAGTTTAGTCTTATTAGTCCTATGACCAGAAAAGTCAGGAAACCAGCTCTAAATAAATTAAACCTTACTCAGAAGCCCCAGCAACTGAGCCTTTAGTGAAGCACACAATCTTGGCAAATAGGCAGTTTGCCATATCACAGTCAGTCTTCAAGGTTAGCTGAGAGAATTATCAAAATGGAAAAAAAAAAAGGTCTGAAGACCTGGTTTCAAGGATAAATAAGTAGGATTTTGTAGTAATTTGCAGAGTATGTTATCATATAGGGATGTTCTGGAGCCAGTTCATACTGGCTCCAAAGAGCTGATTGTTAAATTTTCAGTGTGGGTTTATATATCTGAGAAATAAGCAAACTGCTACAAATCAGGACTTGATTTTGTTGATTGTCTAGACTTAAAGTGATAGAGAAAATGTCAATAGTCCAGATTAAACTTTAAAGTGTATGGTGAGTACATCTTTTCTTCTTCTGGAGAACTGTTTGTTAAATATTTATTAGCATACCCCAGATGCTATGTTTGCATTTCTGTCAGTATCAAGTAACATTTATGTACCTGCAAAATTCAAGTTCATCTTTGTCCAGAAATAAGTGAAAGGGCTAGAAACATGTATTCCCTACTTTCCAGATCATCAGGAAGAATGAAGTGGTGAGTCAGTCAATAAGCATTCATTAAGTGCCTACTACTTGCCAAGGCAAGAGATAGTCCCTGTCCTGAAGGAGCTCAAAATCTAATAGAGGAGACAAACATTGCGGATAAATAGGAAATAATTAACAGAGGGAAGGCACTAGAATTAAGAGGGATTTGGAAAGACTTTCTGTAGAAGATAGGATTTTAGTTGGGTCTTGAAGGTAAGCTCTGTGTAAGAATGGTAGATGACCACAATAATGTGAAGGAAAACAATACTGAAATACTGTACATCAGAATTCTGATACTTACAATGATAAATCATAACTCCACTGTATTGTTGATGAAGCATTACTCCCTCCTTAATGAAGTGAGATGGTAGAAGGAAACATATCTGTATTAGTCAAGACCAATGTGTTGATTTGTTTTGCTTGGTTGTACTTTGTTGTGAGGGAGGGTTCTTTGTAGTAATATAATAGGATTGGCCAGTGACCTCAATTTTGGACTTTGAAGCATGCATAGATATCCAACCATGTGGTGAAGAGGAACCTTTTTTGGTTAGCTATGGAGTTGGAACTGGGGTGCACTCAAAACTGGCCTGGCCCTACCTTTGCTCAGTATCTCTCTTGCCAGCTACTATTCAGGTAAGGGATAAGGAGGTAAAGGGAGAGGCCCCAGACCACCTCTGAGATGAGCAAGTGGCCCATTAAAATGGACTCTGTTCTTTATCTTTTTGCATTTTTTTTTCTATTTTAAGTGAAGGAGATTGGTGATTTAGGTGAAGGAGCTTCAAAAGGACAGGAGAGTGAACCACCAATAGGAATTGATGCTGAGTTTTGTGTCCAGCTGGTCCACCATATAGGTCCTGAAAATGATCTTTGAGATCCAGCCAAGTAGTAGCTAAGATGCAGACACACACAGAAGTTAGGCTGCATTTGGATGTGAACTTGGTGGGAATGCTATGAAGAAATATCATTAAGTCTCCCCATTCTCCCCATGGTCTGAGGTGGTCTGAGAGTGTCCCCATGTGTTGGAGAAAGGAGGAGGAATGTTTTTACTTCTATTCTTACCATATCTACAAAGTAAATATCCCTTCATAAAAGCTAAGTGATGATAAATGATTAAATGGAACTGAAGTGTTGATTTCTGGCAGCTAACAGTGAGGAGAACACCGGTGCTTGATCCAACATCATTAGAAGCTACAACAGAGTGGAAGTAATTGGCATGTTTGAAAGAAAAAGAGTCAATATAGTATTTATTTAATTAATTTAATTAAAATGTTTAATGTCTATTCATGAAGCAGTTGTGAATCACTGATAACTAACTTATGGCAAATTTAAGGTAGGGAAAAAAACAAACAAACCCTAAGACGATATCTCTTAGAAGGAACAAAAATTTCCTTAAGAATTACCTAAGGTGTAAAATCTAATTTTAATCTAATTTTAGACTTCATAATAACTAGTATTTCTAGAGCTATTAAGTTAAAATATATTTTGAAGAAGAATCAAAAATTAAATAGAGAATAACAGGAAATGTCATTCAGAATTTCTAAACCAAAAATTAGCATAATGATATAAAAAGTAGTAAGATTTCAATCTCACAAGTAAACATTATAAAATTAAAGATCATAACAACAAATTTTTAACTGCTTATTCCAATGAAAGGCAGCATGATATAGTACAGTGGTTCCCATTTAGGAAAGATGATCTAAGGCTTTTGCACTAAAAATTCTGTGACGGCACCTTCAGCAGTAAATACTGCCCAATTATGTTACAAATATATTTTTCTTTTGTGACAACAAGCATGTGCAAGTTTGAAGCATTATAGGTGTGTTTCTGTAGAGATTTGAAACCATGATAATCATGTGCAACATGCTTCTAACTAAGCAGAGTATATTCTTGCAGTTTCTCAAGCAGTTATCAAATTGTTTCCAAACTGCCATGAAAGTTTGACATTTGAGTGCAAACTGATTTTCAATGAATGGTCAAACACATAGGCATAAGACCTTCATTTGTGTTCCATACACTATACTAGAGTAACTCCCTTGTTCCCCTTTGTTACCCTGTAATCATGCCTCATAAGCTGAGAAGTAACAAATGTCTGTGTTCTTGAAGTGTCAGTGGTTGCTAGGCATGTACATTTTAAGCCATCTTGAAACCATCACAGATCATCACAAATGTTCTGCAAAAAAACAAACCATGTATTGCCTCTCGTTGCAGTATTAAGGCCATTTTTCAATTTAAGCTTATCTTCTGCTTATGTTTCTATTCTTTTACCTTGTGGATTTTTAAATGAACTGGCAGGCAACACTAGGTAGTTGCAGAGTTTCTGTGAGAATGTGGCTGGTGTGCCCGTGGTAGAAGAGAAAGAAGTCACATTTGAAGAGATGCTTTCCTTACAAAAGTTGTTTCTATGTCAATGTTGTTAAAAATGAAGCAATATATGCAATTGTACTTTACATTTATCATTTAATACATAACTTATCATTAGCCAGTAGAAAAGGATATATTTTATATCCTAACTATTCATTTTCATTGATTGGTTGGGTAGCTAAAAAAAATGAATCTCCATCTCTCAGCAAGAAAGCTTGTAAAATTTCTACTGTTTCTACAACATACTTGTGTAAGCAAGCATTTTCACTTTAGTCTTGTTTGAAATCAGAATACAAATATAAACCCAATGTGGAACCAGATATAAGACTGTATTTGTCTAGTGTTGAGCCAAATGCCACAAACCTTTGTTCAAATTAAAAAGTCCAATATCAAAATTAAGTTTATGTATAATTACTATATTACATTAAATATCTTCCAAGTTGTAATTTATTTCATTAAAAATGCTATTTAAATTCAACCAAACTTACAAGATAAAGAAATTTAATGTGAAGTCTTGCAGATGATAGTAAGCATATCAAATTTAGCTGAATTACTTCTTTGAACCTTAGAGAATGCCCTGAATATAATATTCATAATTATTTATATAATTTTATCATTTAAATTTTTATAGTTATCTAAAATAAAAATGGATTTCAAAAAATTATAATTATACAATGTAGAAAAAATCTGTGATGGGGGCAAGAGGAGGATCAAATGCTTCAGGGGTCAAAAAAATGACTGAAGATGGTAAGAAGGCTGAATTGCTTTTTTTTTTTTAAATCATACTTTTATTTACATTTCTAAGGAAAATATATTTGGACTTAGAACTGAAGATATATGTGGAAGTGGTAAGACATGATCATTGCAACAGCCAACATTGAATTCATGTTACATTCAGTGATAACGAGCTTGCTATGGACCTCTAATGGGAGACGATGGATTAATACAGAGTAAGATACACATTTTAGAATGTGGTTGGTGTGTAGGTTTGTTTTGCTTGACTGTGCTTATTTGTCATAAGGAAGGGCTTACTTTTATTTCTAATTTTTGCAGAGTTTCAGGAAGAGCAGAGTTTAAGTGATAATGATGTCCCAAATAAGGAAAAAGGATCATTGAAGCATTTAAAAACACACATGGAAGAGAACAAAAGAAAATTTGGAGAGAGACCCAGGAAAGGTAAACATCTTTAACGTTAACATTAAATGTATTATATGCTTTCAAAGGGGCCAAATTGTTTGTATTAGAGACACACTGTTTCATATATAATCCTCTTTTTCTGTTCTTCTTTGCATATGGAAATATTCATGTTAATTGGTGCTTCTCCAGTACAGAAAAAGAAAAACTAAAAACTAACCCCCCCCCAAAAAAAACAAACAAACAAACCAGAAACAGACTCTGATGAGGCAGAGAAGGAAAGAAGACGCTCATACAAATTTCTGAGCTAGCCTCAATATACATTCAGATTTGGACTACCTAAAATCCAATCAGGTATTTCTGGGGCTGAAGGAACCTGCTGTGACCTGCCATCTCTGGATGGCCTAATGGACTTGGAAGGCATCTGCCTAAGGCCTTGGAAAACTTGAATTTGTGTGGATTGTTCTGGGGAGGTCAGACAAGAGCTACATTTGTGCCATCTAGTGGACTTGACAGAAAGTGTGGCAGTGACCAGTTCCTGGTCTACAAAGCTTGGATAAATTGGCCATAGAATACCTACCCCACAGTTCAAATGTGTTGTCAGAAACATCATGGGAGATTTAATCAAACTGTTAAGTCAGAAATAATTATAATAGAAAATATTGTTATTTAATTATATATTATATTATAGAATTATTATTATTTAATTATAATAGAAAATATTTCTAGAGCAGCATTTTAAATAAATCAAAATTAAGTGTTGGTTAGATTAGTCAGTCAATAAATATTTATTAAGCATCTATTATGTGTCAGGCACTGTGCTAAGTGCTGGGGATAAAAAAAGAAGTAAAAGACAGTACCTTGCCCTCAAGGAGCTTATAATTTAACAGGGAGAGGAAACAAGCAAACAGATATATACAAACAAGCTATATTCAGAATAAATAGGAAATAATAAACAGAAGGAATGATGGCATTGGAATTGAGGGGTTGGGAAAGACTTCCTGAAGAAGATGGGGTTTTAGTTTGGACTTGAAGGATGCCAGGAAAGCCAGGAGGCAAATATAAATAGGGAAAGCATTCTAGACATTGGAGGCAGCTAGAGAAAATGTCCAGAGCCAGGAGATGGAGCGTCTTGTTTGATGGAAGAATAGAAAAGTACATGGCAGGAGTAAAGTGTAAAAAGACTGGAAAGGTAGAAGGAGAAGGGTGGTGGCTAGGTTATGAAGGGCTTTGAATGCTAAACAGAGGATTTTGTATTTGACCCTGGAGGCTAAAGGAATAACTGGAGTTTACTGAGTGGAGGGGTGACACGGTCAGTCATGTACTTTAGGAAAATCATTCTGGTGGCTGAATGGAGGATGGATTGGAGCAGGGAGAGACTTGAGGCAGGCAGACCCACCTGCAGGCTATGGCATTAGTCCAAGTATGAGGTGATTAGAGCCTGCACTAGAAGGGTGGCAATGTCAGAGGAGCAAAGGAGGTGTATTTGAGAGATGCTACAAAAGTGAAATCTGCAGGCCTTGGCAACAAATGGGAAATGGTGGGGTGAGAGATAGTGAGGGGGTGAGGATGACACCTAGATTGGGAGCCTGAGGAACTAATAGGAAAAGTAGGAGTAGAAGAGAGTTAGGTAGAAAGATAAGAACTTCAGTTTTGGACATGTTGAGTTTAAGATGTCTACTGGATATCCAGTTTGAGATGTCTGAAAGGTAGTTGGAAACGCAAGATTGGCAGTCAGTAGAGATAGGGCAGGATAGGTAAGTTGGCGAATCATCAGCATAAAGATGGTAATTAAATCTGTGGGCACTGATACATGGGTGAGATAAAGGAGAATCACAAACTTTGCCAGGCAAAGTTGATTGGCTATTTGATTTAAAGACTGGTTCAATTTTCTGGCCAACAAATCTCATTTGTCCTTTGTTATTTTTAACATTTATATTATTATTTTCAATGAATAAATATTTATTGTCTATACCTTCCACTGTCCCCTTCCATTTTCCAGTGGAAGAGGGGGGGGAAGAACCCCTTGTAACAAACTTGCATTTAAGCACAACAAATTATTGCATTGGCCATGTCTAAACATGTATGTCTCATTCTACATCTTGAGGCTATCATCTCTCTATCAGGAAATGGGTAGCATGTTTCATTATCAGTTCTTTGGAATCATATTGGTCACTGATGCTCAGAATTCTGAGGTCTATCAAAGTCATTTGTCTTTACAATGTTGTTGTTATGGTTCTACTTACTTTTCTCTGAATTAGTTCATACAAGTCTCAAGTTTCTGATATTGTCCCTTTCACCATTTCTGAGGGCACAAGAGCATTCCATTCATATACCATAACTAAGGTCTGAATGGGTCAACCATTCTGCAATTGGTAGGTGCCCCTTTAGTTTCTAGTTCTTTGCCTCTTCAAAAAAGAGCTGATACATACATACATACATATATTATATATATATATATATAGTGTATATATGTATGTATGTATATATGTATGTATATGGCTCTTTTTCTTGCTTTTTTTCTTTTGGTGTACCGGTCTAGTAGTAGTAGTAGTAGTATCACTGGATCTTACTTAATAAGATGCAGAGTTTTACAATTGGGGGGCATTGTTCCAAATTGTTTTTCAATGTTAGTCTAAACCTAATTTCTGCCAGAGTGCTTTCCAGTTTTCCCTAAAGTTTTTGTCAAATGGTCTCAGGGTCTTTTGTCAGAACTGTTATATTATGGGACTTTCTAGGAGAGAGAGCAGAGCCAGCAGAAAGATAAGGATAGAGAGTGAGGGCTACCAGAGACCTTTCTAGATTCAGACTTATATCTTATGTCAGTAGTACCTGACCCGTAATTTCAGATTTCATTCAAATTTTGTGGTGTTCTGAATTTGGCCAGATGGCTTTCTGCTAAACTATGTTTTTGAAGTTACCTCTTCTTGGAGTATTTAGTTTCTTTAACTTTTCAGTGTGGAGAGGCAGCTTAATATATTGCAAAAAATGATGCATTAAGGAGACCTGAGTTGAAACCCTATCTCTGCCACTTTGACTATTGTGTTGCTCTATGCAAGTCATTTAACCTTAGTCTATTTCCAGATCTGAAAATGGGGACTCTACTGCTTGTGGTACCTATCTCCCAAGGTTGCTATGAGGCTCAAATGAGGCGATGTATATAATGGTACTCATTACATTTATAACGTACTTTGCAAACTTTGAGCCATATAAATAATCAATTATTTTATTCTTTAGCCTTATCCCAATTCCCTAACTTAAATTGTTCAGAACTTGCTTTCTAATGCTTTATGGTTAAGTAAAACCGCCCCGTGAAAATTTCTCTAAAGATTTCAGAATTTGCATAAAACTCTTCCACCAGAAAGTGTGATCCACTTTTAGGCATCATGAGACTTTAGTACATAGTAACGTACTCCATTTGCACAATATTGACATTTGCACTTGACAAATTTACTTTTCAAGTGTTCTTCAACTAGTTTCATATACCCATGCAAATTTCCCTAATCAGATTGAAAACTCATTGAGAGTTGGGACCACATCTTCCTGTTTCTTTAATACTCCCTCAAACTGCCTAGTACAAAGCATGGGAGTTCATAATTGTTATTGGTTGACTTTCTCTTGGTCTTCTTGATAAAGAGCTACCACTTGTTACTGGGGATGTCAGGACTTTTTTTTCTGGTAATAATTCATATGTATTATAGCATGTTGAGTGGCAGGGAGCTGAGCCTGGAGTCAAGAAGACCTGAGTTCAAATCTGGTCTCACTGAATGACCCTGTGCAAGTCTCTTGATCTTTTTACCTCAGTTTCCTTTACTGTAAAAAGGGAATAAAAACAGCATCCACCTCACATAGTTGTGAAGATCAAGTGAAATATTTTTAAAGCACTTAGGATAATATCTAGCACAGAGTAGCCACTACATAAATGTTTATTCCCCTCCCCTTCCCAGGGTAACAGTGATTAGAGGACTACCCTTGAAATCAGAAAGAAATGAGTTCAAGCCTTGTCTCTAGCACCTGTAAGCTGTCACTTAACCTCTCAGTGTCCCAGGTAACTTTCTAGGATTATAAGAATCAAATGAGCCGCTGATCTATGTCACGGGAGAGTTGTTACAGTAGGAATCACCTATATGGAAGTTTTGATTTTTCCTACACCTTACCAAAAATACAATACACTTCCATACCCACATATGTATATGTAAACACTAAGATTTACTAAACACTTTCTCAGCCATGACAGTCCTGCTTAATTAGGAAGTACAAGTCTTTATACTATTCCCATCTTACAGATGAGGAAACAGAGAAGTAAAATGACTTGCTCAGGGTGACACAGCCAGTATCAGAACTGAAATATGAGCCAATGTCTCTCGACTTCAAGCTCAGCTCTTTGAGCACCACAGACGGCTGCCTAGTAGAGGGAGAATGCTTTGGTATAATACTGAACTTGGCCATGAAAGAAGTGTGCTTAGAATGGTGGAAAATTTCCTCTTTTGGTGGTACCTCTTACTTTAAAAATTGGTGACTTATCAGAATGGATGCTTATTTTCCTGATAAAGATCATAATCCTGTATTTTGAGTTGCTATGGCTGAAAAAATCATCACTGCAGACAATCTCCTGAACCTTTTCTGAACATGGTTAGGTTGGATCTTAGATGACAGATATATGGTCTGAAATTGAAACCATTTCCAGATTGGTAGGAATACCTAGCAGTTCTTCACTTGGAGTCTGTGAACCTATTTTTAAAAAAGATTATTTTAATACCTGCATTTCAATATATTTGGATTCCTCTGCAATTTGATTTTATTTTATGAACTTAAAAACATTATTCTGGGAAAGAATTCATAGGTTTCACCATACTGCCAAAGGGGACTATGACCCAAAAGAGGTTAAGAATTGTTCTAGAAATTGTATTTTGCTGGCCTAGCCCCTCAAGAACTTAGGACCAAGTTGATGCCAAGATGAGGCACTAGAATAGGACTTTGAATTAATTTTAATTTTTATTCAGACATTGTCTAGTTAAATGCACTGAACCCAGGCAAAATTAAAATAAAAACATTAAGGAAACAGGCGAAGTACAGAATTGGAGAGAAAGTAAATTTTGATATTTAAATAAAATTACTGAGACCATTCACTTTTTTTTTTTTGAGACCATCCACTTTTAAAGTCCTACTCTAGTGCCTCATTGGGGCATATAGTTGACCATGTATTCTTGAAAAGTATGCTAGAGGATTACAAGCTCTGGAAGGTCTTACCAAAAAACTTTGAGTATAGGCCTTATGATGGACTGCATGTCTTTCATCTGAGGACCTAATCACCAAGTAGGCTTTAAGTGATATTTATATATTTCAGCTTCAGCAATGGTTGAAGAGCATTTGTAAAGTCACAGTCTGTGGTGTTGAAAGAATTACCCCAATAAGAAAAATGAAAGATTCTTGAGATATATACAACAGGTACTTGAAGTATATATAGGTAATACAAATATCCTCTAACTGATTGGGATTCCTGGAGAAGCAGGAGAAACACACTCAAAGGCAAAAGAGTTGCTGCTAGTCCAACAGCCTAGATGAGTTTGGAGTAAGGGCCAAACTATTACATTAGGGGCAGCTAGGTGGCGCAGTAGATAGAACACTGACCCTGGAGTCAGGAGGACCTGAGTTCAAATGCAGCCTCAGACCAGACACTTGACACTTAGTAGCTGTGTGACCCTGGGCAAGTCACTTAACCCTAATTGCCTTGCAAAAACAAACAAACAAACAAAAACAAACTACTACACTAAAGAGTGGCACTCCCTAAGAAAGTTTCAGCATAGTCCTACCCTGTACATAGAAGTAGAAAGGTAGATGGATTCCAAGGATGCAGACCCAATATGTATTCTCTGAGAGAAGGTGAAGCCAGTGTGCTTAGAGATGTCATGTGAACCTCATGTAGGTCTCATGTTAAGCCAGAAGTGACCATGAGGCCAGTTTTTAAGCCCTGGTAATATTTGTTATCCATCTGCCTTAAGAGAATGTTTTTTAGTGGTAGAGTTAAGCAAAGTGGCCACATTGTCACTGAAAGAAAAAATAACATTAATATTGTAATATTTTGATCTAAGTGCCCACCCCCATGAAATACATTTAATGTGTCCCCCAGGGATTTATATGTCATTCAAGAAGTATTTTTTGATAAGTATATGCCCAAAATTTAATAGCCAATGTCATTGAGAGGTGCAAACATTTTCAAAATGGGAATGATTGGCGATGGTACAATTCTGTTCTTAGGACTACTGATCTATGAATTATGAGTCAAGATGGCCAGAGAATTTAGGTCATGGTGAGTTTATTGTCCATACAGCATACCTAATTGCATCCAAAACCATTTCTCAAATCCAACTTCAAACTAGTCGGAAGAACAGGTTATTCATTTTAAAAACACTGAACAAATCAGCCTTCTTAAGAGGCAATCAGCTACATGTCACAGTCTGATCCAATAAAGCAACCTCATATACTTTTCTCCAGGCTTTGTTCACATGGAGCATGTCTATGGCAGCACTCTAGCATCCCCCCACCTCTAAAACAACCATGCCTCTTAAAGAGCCCATTGTGAGAGAAGAAAGTTGAAATGATGTGGCATCACACTCATTAAAGCAGAAAAAAAAGTTCAAGACCGGAAACTCTGCAACTGAGTTAACTGAGGTACGTGGTAATGGAACATAATGGAAAAAATCCAGTGGCCTAGTACTTGATGGGAATTTAAGAGTTGCCAAATTATGGGCAGTGGTCAGAAGCAAGAAACACATCTGTTTTATTAAGGGTAGGAGCTTGCTAGAATATTTAGGATGCTGTAAAGAATATAATCTTCAAGGACTTTTTGTTCAACCCTTTCTCCCACCAAAGTGGGCTGTATGGCAAGGGTAACCTAGGGCTACAAGATCATATTTATTTCACAATGAGAAGCCAAAAATCAACAACATACAAAAGCATGGGAGTAGTTCTTGTCGAATTGAAGATATTAGGTTGTTTAGAGTCCATAATCATTTGATGCTACAAGGTAGATGGAGTAATACAATTTCTCTTGAATTCATGCACCCAATTTTATGTAAATAGATATCATCTCCAACATCCCTTGAAAGATGTGTTCCGAGTTTCATACTAGCAGATCTCTATTCATTCTATGCTGAATATCATTTCTGGAGGGAGTAGGGAGAATGAGTAAGCTTTAATGTACCCCCTTTAAAGCTATGCACCGACCACCGGCCCTGGATTCAGGAGGACCTGAGTTCAAATCCGGCCTCAGACACATAACACTTACTAGTTGTGTGACCCTGGGCAAGTCACTTAACCCCACTGCCTAACCAAAAAAAAAAAAAAAAAAAGCTATGCACAAGGTTGAACTATTTCAAAGGCTGAACTATACCAGTAGAAATTCTGGTGTCCTGGAAGTCTGGTCAATTTCAAATTGGCTTGCTCAAATATTCTGTCCATCCTCATCTTCCAACCCAATGTTTTTTAACTTTAGAAGAGTAATATTTACATGTTATAAGGTGCAATTGTTCATTTTCTTCTCAATAGCCCTACTCAGGGTCACATAGAATGAGATTTCTGCTTCCTCTCTAAGAAAGTCCTCGAACTAAGGTACTACAGCATCATGTTATCTGTTGTATGGACATCAGGACATAATCTAAACAGATTCTTAAGGTCCTGAACTAGGCAAAAACACAGTTTCTTCTTGAGGAAACCCCAATATGCTGCAAAGAGCATATGGTATCAGAGCCAGGTCTATCTTCTGACCTGGTCATTTCAATCTCTGCCCTGGGGACACATCCCTCTTGGCCCTCACTGCATCCAGTGAGAGGCTCCGACTTAGCTAAAAAGGGAAGCGGACAAGGGTCTTTCCTGTGGATTAAGTTGACAGACTAATTGTAGACATTGTAAGCTGTCTGACAGTAACTCCCCAGAGCAGTTGGGCTTCCTTGGTAGGCATTAATCTTTTTTTCCCCTTGGGTAGGATTCCTGTATGTGTCTGTGGTGGTGGGGAGAATCTCTACCTCCAGGTTCCTCGGCTTTTATGAACCTGTATTATATCAGATTATGTTATTATACTGTATTTGGTGTATTTTTAAAGTATTTTATTATACTGTATTTTTTAAGGATTTGACTACTGGATGGAAAGCACCATAATGCAAAAAATAAAAAGTCTAAAAAGCTCTCAATGGAGAGGAAAGAAAGGAAGGAAAGGAAGAAGGGGAGGAGAATGGATAAAAGGGGAAAAAAACTACTGGTGGCACAACTCCTTTGATGGGATTAAAGGACAAAGGAATAAGCTAAAGTTAATGGATAATCTGGAGCCTGGAACAGAAGCTTCTCTAAAAGAAACAGTGTCAAAGGAGAAAGAGCCAAGGTTTCTTAACCAAGGATTCTTTTCTCTGTATAAGTGTGTTTCCTCAAGACAGACTTCATTACGCAGGACTATATGATATTAAAAGGAAAAAGGAAAAAGGAAAAACTAGCACTAGAGTACTGGGGCCGGGAAGAGAGGGGCGGAGGTTGAGAAGTCCCCAATTTCTTGCCCCTTCCTCATTTGGACACTGTTATTTCGAAGTCTCTTCACTGTGAATTTTAAAACAATCCTGTCTCACATATGTGACTATCCTGCCAAAAATGAGCATTTAAATAAATGGGGACTGGCTTACTGACTGGATTTTCAGCCTCCATCTTAGAGATGAGAGTTCCCCCTAAAAATTCCTTTTCATCAAAGCATCTTTCTGTAAGCCCAGTGTGACAGAATCATTCACCTATGCAGAAGTCACCTTTAGAGGGAAGCAGTATATCTTTCCTTCTAAGATTTTGGGGAAACAAATTCTAATCACTGATGACTCTTAGTGAACTGGTCCTTTAGGTTTATTCTAGTACCCTAAGCTATCCCAAGTTCAGAATGGGTAAATAAAACGTAAATCCTCCGGGTGAAATTTGCTTAGTACCCACTGGCAAAGGGCCTAGGTTTGCCAGTGGTAGGAGGAATCATCCCCATAAAATTACATTCGAGGTTTGGTGTTCGACATTTAGTGAGCCAGAGATTGGGGAACTGGGGAGAGACCCTCTGCAATAAAAGACCCTGCATGAACAGATTGGTTAAGGGGAAGGCTTTTCTCTTTAAAGGCATGCAAAATATAGATTTGCAAACAAGCTGCCAAGATTCATTTTTATTCTCTCTTCCTGACACCTGGTCAATGAGGGCAAACCAGACTTCTAAATCCACTGCCTTGTTGCTGGTGCATAAATATATGCCCTAGAGGGATTCCCTGGGGTTCAGTGTATTTTTTCCACTATGATGATGAGGATCCTTAAGTCAAAATGGGAGCCTAAGTCAATGCCCTCGTGGTCAGAAATGGTTCTCAGGGAACAAGCTGCCCCCTTTCTAGGTTAAAGTAGCCCTGTCTTCTTTCTGAAGGAAGAAGAGATCAATTATCTCCCATCTCCTCTATCAAGGATATATGAAAAGGCTCCCCAGCAGAAGGTTGTGAGGTATTAGGAAAAAAGAGTGTGAACCTTTTATTTTGTATCCAGTAAACCTGAGGTAAAGTAAATGCCATTTTTGCAGAATATGAGCAGGAAAAAAATGAATACACTATCAGAGAAAAACAAAAGGTATACACGGGCTTTTCCAGTAAATCACAGAACTTATAAGCTCAACTTAACCACCTGCTTCAGGATTTGAAATTTAAGCAGTAAAATAATATATTATCAAAATGTTTATAAAATAGCAGCACACTCAGTGAAACATTACAGCTAAGTACTGTTAATGTGGATAAAAATGAAGGGTCGTAGCTTCTTAGCAGCGCAAACAACAACAAAAAAAAAACCCCAAACAGATAAAAACAAATGAAAGATACCCTAAGATTTTTAAAAATTGCATTTTCAACCCTCATATTGCCAGACATAAGTCTGTTTATAAAATAATGCTTCAAAGTAGCCCATTATGATTTCTTTTAAAAAATGCAAACAGTATTTCAAACAACAGCTTCATATACCCCCTAAAACCTGTTAATATAACTGTGCAAATTTTTTTTCTGCTGCTCCAACTCCTTTCCTCCCTCTTTGAAACAAAGTGGAAAAAAAATTCAAGTACACTGAATACAATTTTGTAATAAAATTAACCACCCCCCCCCCAAAAAAGGAAAAAACAAAACACAACACTGCGCCTCTGGTGTTCAGTCACCTGACTTTTGCACTAACAGTAATTTTTCTTTTAAGGCCCAAAGGAGAAGTGTGCAGGTAGGTGTATTAAGATCCTTCTGTGACACAGGAATAACATTTTTTTCCTTTGGAATTTCATCAGGAATGTTGTGATGGGAATGTCACCTGAATTGGGTGTCTCTCATCTTCTAGCATTAATGTAGGGGCTACTGAGAGAGTATATCAGATGCAATATAGAAACAATACTACAGACTGGGGAGGGGGGGAGAGGAGGACTGCATTTTTTGACCCCTCTCTATCCTTTATTCCACATGATTTTCATAAACCATCCCATTTATCCCTCAAGAATAATTTTCAAAGTGCTTTTTGAATGGAATGGTTTATAATAATGCTGAGCTGTGGATAAGAAATGTTCATCAGTCCATGAATTAATTTGGACTGGTGAAGGATATGAAGACCTCATCACCCTTGTTATTGCAGCAATTCAGACTCTGGTTCTGTTTTTCTGCACTAAAACACAACCCCTGGGCATGGCCCAAAGTTGGGCTTTCCCTTACACCAACAGTGTGGTACGGCTGTCGGCGGTGGAGCATGTTTAAAGGAGAAGTAGCACATCGCACCCAGGAACCAATCACCTGTATCTGCCTGGCAAAATAAAGCATCTTCTCTCTTTCCTTGGCAGCAGCTGCTGCAGATGGGAGGAGGCACAACTCACTCAGAGAAATCCAACATACATTTCCAATTAAACCAAAGGCGACTTAAGAGCCAAAGAACTTTTGCATCCACAACGGTTCAATTGCATCAGAGATAATTATCTTTCTGGGTTGCCCCCTCATTACTTCCTCATTTCCCCAACCCCATCAGTTCATTGCTTTGCAATCTAATTAAACCATGAATCACATAATTCTTTTCTCCCATCTAAATCGGGGATGTATGCACTAGTTCATAATATGGAAAAATAGAGTATAATCTGCTTTGTTCCCACATCTGCAGGCATACGTTTTCTCTAGCTACTTTGTATGCTTTCATATAAGCATTTTACTATACATAACCAAACAGTAACCTGTCACAAAGATCATGATTCCCTTCTTTTTAACATTATAGGCACCAAATATTTTTAATAGTTCAATTTTTTTTGTAAGCTTCTTTTCTTCTTTTCTAAAAGACCCTTAAATATTTCTAGGTGGGAGTAGATTAAAAAAAGTTTTGTTCTAAAACACACACACACACACACACACACACACACACACACAAAACCACACGAAGTAAGAAAACGAGCAAGTACTACTCTCTTTTTCTCTTTCTTCCCCTCTGCATTGGCATCCTCACAGGTTGACGTCCCTCACATCTGTGGGGGTGCTGGCTTGGTCCAGTTCATCCACCGTCTTTGCAGGATTCCTCTGCTGCTCCTCTTGTCGAACTTGCCTCAGATTGTTCACCAACACAGCCTCAATCTGTTCTTGGCAGGCTTTCAGGCAATCCTAGAAGAAAGGTGATTTGAAACTGAAGATAAGTGAGTAGATGATACCTCGCTGTTTGCCATGAGCTCAAGTCAGTAGGTCCAGATAAGCCCTATCCAAAGGCATTTAAAGAAGTGACAAATGACTGCTTAGCTACTGTCAGAAATTTTGAAAGATCATGGTGCCCAACAGTACGAGGGCAGGAGGGGTTTTCATCTTCAACAAAAGGAAAAGTCTGCAAACTAAAGGGCGGTGGGCTTGACCTCTCATCTTGGGAAAATTCTAGAAAACTTTATTGACTGGATAGTTTGTG
The DNA here is from genome assembly GCF_900497805.2 of Vombatus ursinus. Taxonomy (NCBI): domain Eukaryota; kingdom Metazoa; phylum Chordata; class Mammalia; order Diprotodontia; family Vombatidae; genus Vombatus; species Vombatus ursinus. The sequence goes on from NW_020951209.1 coordinate 5,117,553, forward strand.
AGTATTTAGAAAGGGCAGCAATAATCACTAAAGCTAGTTTGGCTTCTTCAAGAACAGGTCATGCCAGACTGAGCTAATTCCTTTTTTGGGGAATGTAACGACATTGGCAGGTGAGGGAAATGTTCTAACTACAGTATACCTAGATTTCAGCAAAATATATGACAAAGTATTCTAATGGGTAATGTGGAGAAAGGTGGTAATAGACGATGGTACAGTTAGAGGCAGCTGACTGGATGAAGGAACACAAAGGACAGCCATTTCTAAATGGATGTCGAGTGGGAGGGAGGTCTCTTGTTGTGTGTCCCAGGGTTCTGTCCTTTGCTCAGAGCAATTCAACATTTTTATCAGTGGCTCAGAAAAAGCAACAGAAAATATGCTTGCCAAGTTTGCAAATTACATACTAATAGACAATATGGTAGGAAAAGGAGAAATTAGCATGCTAGAACAATGGGTCAAGATAATAGAAAATGAAGCTGGAATCTATTCATAGATTTCACACAGGTTGAAAACATCAACTCCACAAGTATAACAGAGGAGGCATGGCTAGAAATAGTTCCTATAAAAAAAAAATCTGGATTTAGTGGACCGAAAACTCAATACAGGACAGCTAGGTGGTACAATGGACGGAGCACTGGGCTTGGAATCAGGGAGACTCATCTTCATAAGTTCAAATGCAGCCTCAAACACTTTCTAGCTCTGTGACCCTGGGCAAGTCACTTAACCCTCTTTGCCTACTTTTCCTCATCTGTAAAATGAGTTAGAAGGACGGAAAACGCATGCCAGTATCTTTGCCAAGAAAACCCTCAAATGGGGTCACAAAGTCAGAAGTGAAATAATATTGCATATAAAATGGGCATGTAAAACCTCTATATTGACTAACATTAGAGAAAAAGCCTCTTGTAGGGAAGGGAAAAAGCATTTATTAAGTGTTTTTTATGTGCCAAGCACTTTACAAATATTATCTCATTTGATCCTCACAACAAATCTCATTTTATAGTTGAGGAAAGTAAGGCAGACAGAGGTTAAGTGACCTGCCCAGGGTCACACAGCTGTCTGAGGCTGAATTTGAACTGAGGTCTTTCTGACTATTAGCTACTTCTAGGGAAAACGCTTTCTTTCTACACCTTATTATAGAAAGAATGCTGGGCTACTGGGTTCATATCTTGCTTAATGCATTTAGTGGCTGTAAGACCATGGATAAGTAGTGTAAGCTGTCTGAGCCTTAGTTTCTTCATCTGAAAAATAAGAGTACTTTCTTCAGTCTTCCCTGCTGGGGAAGAGAGGGGAAGAATGCGTAAGTCAAGCCCCTGTAAAGATTATGTAAAGGCTATAGAAATGTCAGACCATTATGAATTCTTGTCTAGGAATCATGACTTAACGGGCTGTGGTAGTTTTTTCTGAGATGATGAATGGGGGGTATTGCTGGGCAAAACTCCAGAAGGCAGATCTTTATTTATTAGCTGGCATGTGATACTGTGAAATGTTAACCGCACCAACTGTAAACAGCCCTGACGGCTGTGACCCAGAGATCTTGCCGTCGAGGTGACAGAGAAACCAATGCCAAAGCAGAGTAGAGCAACAGGGAGAGATTGTCCAGGAGAATGGATTGGCAGTTTCAAGGAAGAGAGAGGAGAAGAAGTGAAGAGAATTAGGGAAAAGTAGATGCAAACATCATTTTAGGGATGAAGAAAGACACTTCTTACTCATCAGGAGCAGACATTCTATCAGAGGGAAATTGGGAACAATGGGAGAGATTTACCCAGAGGAACATTTTGACTTGATCTAAGAATCAGAACCATCCAGAAATAGAATGGACTGGTTTCTCCATCATGGAGATGTTCAAGTCAAGGCTAGATGATGACCTGCCAGCCATGTAGACAGGAAATTATTGTTCAGGTATGGATATGCCTAGAGATGGTCTCCTAGTCCTTTCCAACTCTGAGATTCCATAATTTTAAGTGGATGAAGTAGAAAGAGGAAAGTTCAGGTCTAAAATTAGGGAAGGGGGAGAAAGTTGATACCAGTGACTTCACTCTTCTGGGCCTCAGTTTCCCTATCTATAAAATAAGGGGGGCAGAGAAGCTTAGATGATCTCTAAGGTCCCATCCAGCTCTAAATCCTAGGGAGTGAATCACATCGTTACAGAATTTTCAAGCTATGGAAGGAACCTTGGAGATTAACATCCCTCCCTCCCCCATTTTAAGAGATAAATTAAGAGGGGATGAAGCTGGGATCAGAACTCAGGTCTCCTCCTTTGGTCCAATACTATTTTCACTACCTCACTCTGCCCCTCTTTCAGCCTGCACATGTCAGCTTGGACAGGTGACATCTACAATGCCGGGGACTCAAGGCAAGCTTCCAACTCTCATGATCTCAGACCCCTGCCCCCCAGCCCCCTTCCTTTTTCACCCCTCCCCCCATCTCTCCCCTTTCCCTCTCTAGGCTCAAAGCCCTGACAGAGATGATGTTTGTGATCTCTGGTTCATTACATGGGCTTCTCACTTCCTCTGCTTGCTGGCTTCCCCTCCGCCCACGAATGGGGATGACGGAACTTTACCATTAGCCCTCAGTGTTAACTGTGTCTCTTCATTGTCATCACACACGCACAGCACTCCACTGGGGAACAAAACCCTGAATAAACCCCCACAGCAGCTGCCAACTCGGGCAAAGACAACTTAGGAAACTCTTTTTTTGCCCTTTTCTTCCGAGGTTGATTGGCCTGACGTTCCCTTGCATACAAAATGTGGCCCAGGGGAAAAATAAGGCAGGAGAGAGAAACCTGGAGCTCACTCTCCCCGCTCCTTACCAGTCCCACTCCTTCTGCCCCCCCTCCCCTCCAACTCCCCCCAAACCTACTACACCCATGCCCTGGAGAAGTGTGCTCTGTGTGTGTGTTTAATGAAAGGCTGACTATACTGGGGGGAAAAGGTCCCCCAATAAGCTTTCAGGGACCCACGTTCCCAAATGTCCTGAGGCACAGAAAGAAACAGGGAAGGCCATTTGTAACATAATATGGCCCCCTTCAGCCCTGTGACAGATACATATCACAAAGGGGGGGGTAGGAATGATGGGAGAACTCTTGAAGGAGATACTAGGTCAGCCAATGGGGCAGGACCATGGATGGTCAGAATTTAAGAGTCCATTTTTCCCCATTGCTGCTTTAGTTCACAGAGTTCATCTTTAATAACTTCCTGATTACATGTGTGTGTATACATACATACACACATACATACACGCATACAGACAGACATAATATAATATTTTGGTTTAAATATCTACATTTATTTATACATGTATGTGTACATATATACATATACACACATATATATACACATATGTATACATATACACACACATAAATGTTAGCTATTATTATTATTAACTGAAAGAAAGAGCCACAGAGCTCAATACGGGCCAGGGCTTTACAGAATTACCTTTCTGAATAGCTAACATTTATATAGTGCCTACTATGTGCCAGGAACCATTCTGAGCACTTTACTATTATTATCTCATTTTATCTTATGATAGCTCTGGAAGGTAGGTACTGTTATCCCCATTTTACAGATGAGGAAAACAGCTAAGCAGAGGTTAATTGACTTGCCAAGGTTACCCAGCTAGTAAGTGTCTGAGTTCACATTTGAATTCAGGTCCAGTGCTCTATCCATTGCACCACCTAGCGGAAGATGTTTAAAAATGAGACATTTTGGTCAGTCCAGGGGCTGAGTATGTATAGCTTAGTTCTGAGGTAGGAGCAAAATGTTTCCTGGTGGGATAGATGCTTTGCCTTTCTGCCCTCCCGTTAGTTTTCATTTCCACTCCCACACTTTTCAGTTCCACAAATTGCAGCCCAGAAAGGTGATAGTATTTCTATAATACTTTAAGGTCTGCAAAGCTATTTACACATGTTAACTTATTTGGGCCTTCAACAACCCTGTGCAGTGAGGTGCTACTATTATCACTATTTAACAGAAGGGAAAACTGAGGCTGTGACTTGCACAGGTGCACTGATGATCTGAGGCAGCTTGAACTCAGGTCTTCCTAGTACCATGTACCTTGCTGCCTCCCCCAAAGTCAAGTCAGTGTGACTTCTGGATTCAGATGTCCTTATACGCCTGACTAATCCTAAGAGTTGCCTTTTCTCGGCTGGGGGAAAAAAAGGCCAAAGGTCCTTTCTCTCTCCATTTGGATAGCAAAATTACAGTGTTGTTCCAGGGTGGCAACAAAAGCAGTCTAATGAATATCTATGAGCATTAGTTTTCCTATCTCCCTCATTTGGCTTTGGGGGCAAATGAGGCCCATGAAGAGGACACATCCCTGAAGGAGTCAGGGGGTGGGTAGAAGGCCTAGTGTCCTTACTATAGAACTTGGTAACTGTCCAGTCCAACGCACCCTCCATAAGGAAGCCTCACTTTAACAAGCATCATCTAGCCTTGGCTTAAAGGCCTCCACGGACAGGGAACCCACTGCTTCCTGTGGTTCTGGCCCATTCTCCTTATGAATAGCTCTCACTGTTAGGAAGTTGTCCCTCTTCTTCCTCCTCTATCCATGGTGGTTCTGCCCTCCAAACAGAACCCATCTAATCCCTCTTCCACACAAAAATCCTTCAAAGACTTCATGGGAGCTATCTGGTCTCAGTGAAATCTTCTTTTCTCTAGGCTTAACAGCCCTAGTGTCTTCCATGGCATGGACTGGAGGCCCTGTGCTATGCTCCTCTGGACTCTAGAGATGTGCTTCCTTAAACTGTGACATCCAGAACTGAACACAACATTCCAGAGGCAGCCTGGCCAGGGTAGAATGCAGAGAGGTTACTGCACCCCTACTTCTAGAAGCTATGTCTCTCTTAAAGCAGCCTATGATCACACATTAGTTTTGGTTGCTAATTATGATGTTGCAATATTATATTGCTATTATATCATAATGCTAGGATGCCGCACTTGGAATCAGGAAGATCTGATTTGCCTCAGAAACTTCCTTAGCTGTGTGACTCTAGGAAAATCTCTTAACCCCTCCCAGCCTCAGTTTCCTCATCTGTAAATTAGGGATAATAATAGCTCCTACCTCCCAGGGTTACTGTGAGGATCAAATGGGACAAACTGCTTGGCAAACTTTAAAGGGTTTTATAAATGCTAGCTATTATTGTCATTATTGAGCTTCAAGTCCACTAATACCCCAAGATCTTCTCCCCACCAAGACACTGCTGCTGTTAATACTTTCCCTACTGTGTACTTGTGAAGTTGACTTTTTGAACCCAAGTGCAAGTGTCAAACTTTACATTTATCCCCGTTAAATGCAATCCACTTAGATCCAGTCTGGTGCTTTAGCCTATCAAAATCTTTTTGTATCTTGAATTTGTCATGTAGGACATTAGTTATCTCTCTCAGTTTGGGGTCATCTGTAAGTGGAAAGGGATGCCATTCATATCTAAAACCAAGTCCTTGATTTTAAAAAGGCCTCAATAGCTCAGGGCCCACCACAGACTCCCCAGTGAACTTTACTCAAGAGCCCCTGCCAAGCAGACACCAGTGTTTGAACGACAGCCATGGAACTGGGTCTGAATCCATTATCTTCTAGCTCATATCTCTCTCTTTCATAAGAACAACATGAGATACTTTATCAATTTTTTTTTCTGAAATCAAAGCAAACTCTACACTTTCCTCATCTTCTAGTTATTAACCCTGTCAAAAAAGGGAATAAGGTTAGTCTAACATGAGCTGCTTTTTTAGAAAATGTCTTATTGATGACTTCTTAAAAAAAAAAATAAAAGAACAAAACCCGTGACTTGCTCTTAATGAAGACATGCTGGACTTCTGTAATCACCGATTCCTTTTCTTGATGTTCACTAGAGTCTTTCCAGGAATTAAGCTCCTAGTATAAATCATACTCTATTCTATTCCCTTTATTTGAAAAAATGGGACAACATTGCCCTTCTCTAGTCCTGCAGAATCTCTCCTATTGTCCATAATTTTTCAAATATTGCTTGGCAATGGCTCTAGCAATCACATTCACCAGCATTTTTCAGTATGTGATTTATCCTTAAATCACTGTTTTGAGAGTATTATTAGGTATAGGAAAAAACTACTTAAAATATAACATACCAAGAGACTTTTATTCCTGATAAAACTGTCAGGCTTCTTACTTAGCTTTTCACTAGAATGAAATATTTCTTGTTTATTTTGGCAACCAGAGAGAGCCACAAAAGCCCAACTTTCCCAGAGCCCCCTTACTCCTTTGTTGCAAAGACCTTTGCCATTGCCTAGGTAAAAAAAAGAATTCACTTGACTTCTCTGAGGAATTGGTGGTACAGTAGATAGAGCACTGAGCCTGGAGTTAGGAAGATCTAAGTTCAAATTTGGCCTTAGATATTTACTAGATGTATAACTCTGGGCAAGTCACTTAACCTCTGTTTGTCTCTGTTCCCTCGACTGTAACATGGAGATTATAATAGTACCTATTTCCCAGGAGTGTTGCGAGGATCAAACCAGGTAATATTTGTAAAGCACTTAGCTCAGTGCCTGGCACATAGTAACTGCTATAGAAATGCTACTTCCCTTCCCCTGAGCCTCCTGACTGGGTGATGCTAAAGGTCCCTTCGAGGTCTAAAAATCTGTGATACTCAGATTAAGTTCTGAGACACTTTACAACACCTGGAGCACACCTAGCAGTTACTATGAGTGACATACCACATTCAGAGCCGTGAATCAGAAACCTGGGTTCCTGCTTCTCCTGAATGAGAGTCACTTGAGGAATGTTACATAATCCCTCTACCTTGATCCTTTGGGCCTGAGTTTCTTCTGTATTTGACAGGTGAACATCAACCTGGAATAATGTCACAGAGTCTCTAGAAAGAGCTCCATGTTCCACATCATCTGTGGTCTGCCAATATATCCGTGCTCCTCTAATCAGGAGTCCTGGCCTCAATGACCTCCCACAGTGCCAACAGCCTCTACCACATAGCTCAGTGCTTAATTAGGAAACTTTCTTGAATTGTTCACTCTAGTCTGGGTATTTAAGCCTTCTCTCTCCAGCTACATAATAAGGTCCTTCAAAACACTGGAAGTTATCTTACATTTCTTCTGTATTCTCTCAGGGCATCTAGAACTGTTAAGCATACTAAAGATGCTCAATACATACATGTTGGGTGATTAATTGGGAAAAAGCCCTTCTGAACCTAAAATTTCCCCCCATCTTAGGTGCTTACACTGTTCTCTCCCCCTCAATTATCAGACATTTATTTTTTCCTTCCAAAGCATCTCTTCTCCCATAGAAAAAGAAAAAAAAACCCCTTATATCAAGCAAGTAGAGTCAAACAAAAATATTTGCTAGTACTGCAGTATTGCTATGAGAAAAGCATCTTGCAAACCCACAGAACATGATGTACATTTGAGGTATCATCATTATTATTATTCTTTGATCCCAGGCCCACACAAACCCTAGCTCTTTACCCAAGACAGACTGTCAAGCATGTCAGCCTCTAACCTCACCTGCATCAAGTGACAATGTCCAAGCAGTACAATTCAACAGCAGTCTACCTCATCAACTGCAATAGACCGGACACAAAAGTGTTTATGAAGGGAAAGCGGTCCCAGAAGGATGACAGCCAGAAGGATCAGACTGGTTTGAAGGTTGGAAACACCAAATTGTGATCCAACAGAAATCCATAACAAACAATTATTAAATACTTGGTGTGGGCCAGGCACTATGCTAAATGCTTTGTCCATAAGGTGACGCCCATATGGGGCAAAAGAGAGACGATCAGAGACAAAGGCTCAGTGCCAAGCCCATCAAAGTGGGTCTCTGTATGGAGAAAAGGGGATATGGTATCAAAAAACAAAACAAAACAAAGCTTTGGGTTCGCACTCCAGCCATGGGAGTGACCATCTTATCTCTGAAGAGATCAGGGCAAGAGCAGCTGCCTGTTTGGCTGGAATCTGGATTGCAAGAGAAGGAAAATTCGGGAAGCAATTCTTTTCCAAACAGGTTAAGATTTATCAAAGTTATCTTCAAGGAAAAGGAGAGTATTTGCCATTCTGAGTCTTTATTTCCTCATCTCTGAAATGAGGACATTGGACTAAATGATTTTTCAAATCCTTTCTACCTCTGAAATTCTGGGATTCTGTAAACCTAATGCAGGCACTAGGTTAATCAATAAAAAACTGTCTACATGGTACTAGGGGTATCTGGTTAATATTTTGGAGCTCATGCTAAAAAAACAAAACAAAAGAAACAAAAACCACCATCCACATAAAGAAGACTTATTCCTTAAGAGGCTTGTTGGGTAGGACTTTAAACACCACCTTTGGTCCTCTGCATCTTTACAAGACAATCTCTAAAACCAAAGCTACAAAGAGATCCGGGTGGCCACCTGAGGCTCCCCTTCATGTGAAGACACTAACTTTAGGGCCCAGGGTGCCCCAAGGCAGCCATTCCCAAACTAGAACATTCTCAAAGCCCTTGGTATGTTTGGAATGTGTCATGGTAAAGTTTTCCTGCATTCTTGCATGTTGTCATGGTGATTCTCAAGCGCTATTAAAGACAAATGTTCTTTTCTCCATGGTTCCTAATAACCAGGGGTTCTGAACCTGAAGTCTGTGAACTATTTTTTTCCTTCTAATAACTATATTTCAATAAATTGGTTTCCTTTCCAATTTTTTTTGCATTAAGAAAAATTATGTTCTGAGAAGGGATCCAAACATTGTATCAGATTGCCAAAGAAGTCCATGACCAAAAAAAAAAAAAAAAAAAAAAAAAAAAAAAGAACCCTGCTATGTATCAAAAAACCTTTGAAGCAAAGTGATTCCCACATGGCACTAAGCAAGAAGCAGTTAGGGGACCTGGGTTCTAATTCTGTTTTGTTTTTAACTAGCTGTGTGCCTTTGGGCAAGTCACTACATATCTCTAGGCTTTGGTATCTCCATCTTTAAAATGAAGGGCTGGGGGCAGCTAGGTGGCACAGTGGATATAGCACTGGCCCTGGAGTCAGGAGGAGCTGAGTTCAAATCCGACCTCAGTTCAAATCTGGCCTCAGACACATAACACTCACTAGCAAGTCCCTTAAGCCCAACTGCCTCGCCAAAAGAAAAAGAAAAATAATTCCATAAAATGAAGGGCTGAAGAAGATGGTTCTTAATAGTCAGAAATTCTAAAACATTCCCCAATTACCCAGTTGGATTTCAATGTCTGACATGACCTTAAGGGATGTGACTCATCACATTTCTTCATATGGGCTCAAAGCAAAAGTCTACCCCTGAAAAAAGTGCTTTGGGGGTACAAAAAGAGAAAAAAAAGAAATCAGTGTTTATAATAATGTTATGAAGATAATACACCTTGATCTGGGGATGGGGGCACTTCGTAGTAAGCTGAGCCTATGCCTCAACCCCATCTGACTAAAAGTCAAGTGCAACCAAAGGCTCCCCATTGGTCCTCACAATGAGAGTCTATGTTAAAGATGATTGCTGACCAAGCAGAAAGAACTTGCCCACTCCGTACTAAGTTTTAAAAGGAGAAATAATTGCCATTCTTGCTCTCCCTTTCCTTCTTTTGATAGGCTTGGGACTTGAACATCCAGCTATATGGATACGGCAGCTATATGTGACAGTGAGCACATGTGCTTGTCTCGGTGAACCTGAGACTGGATTCGAAGTCTCTGGCTGCCTGTCCTGCTTTGCGTTTCTTTCTTCGATCATGGGGGACTGAATACTGATCTTGAGATCGATGTTTCTATAGCCTTGGCAGCACTCAGGGTGATAGTGGCTCTTCAGGAAGTGCTCTCTTTTAGGAGAAGGTGACCACATCCAGGAGAACGAGTTGGGTGTGCCTGGCTGGCCAGAAGATCTAGAACCTGAATAGTCACTGGACAGTCCATATGGAGAATTCAACTGTCACACAAGCCTCCTAGAAGTCTTTCTTTCCTACCTCCTGGTCTTCTATAATACAGGCAATATTTGTGTTTTTAAGTAAGTTTTAATGCAGGTGTATGAGACTCTGAGCATTTCTTTTGTGGTGGGACAGAAAGCTAGCTATTGTGATCCTGATATCTACTACTTTGTACAATAAGTAACTGTTCTAGAAAGGATCTTATTAATCCTTTTTGGGGAGACAGCCCCTGGAAATGAGACTCATCTAAGAGATTTTATCTGGGGCTCCAGGGTGTGGGCCTAAAGAGCTAAAGAGTGTGAAAGAAAAGCCTGCCTTCTCCTTTGGAGTGAGGTTCCCACAGGACTGAACCTGATCTACATTAATCCAGAGCTGAGGACCCTTATGGAAGGTCCTCCTCCTTCTCCCCACCATGAGATGCAGGTGACAATAGTATAACTTTTCATTCTGTATAACAAGTTATACTTTACACAGCATTTACGTGTGTGTGTGTGTGTGTGTGTGTGTGTGTGTATGGGTGTGTGCGTGTCCCAAAAGTCTCAGTGCAGGCTTAACTGCAGTTTTGTAATCTCATGAATATAAATGCTACACTTACAAAAACACCATCTGAAAGCTTGTTCCCTTTATACTTCTTTAGTATAAAGGTTATTGTATATTTTGAATAATATAATTTCATTTTAAAGACAGCATGCCCTGTCATCATGCACTGAATATTCTGGATGATACTTTCTCAAAGTGACAGATCAGCAGAGAAGGTCCTTCTTTGGCCACCTGCTCTACCTTCATTAGAATGTTTCCTCAGGGGTCATACCAAATGTTGTGTATGCATCAAAATCTCATTTTTTTGATGACCTTTAGCCAGAACTACAAATGTAATACTTGCAGTCACTGAGAAGCAGCTAATGAAAATTATTTTAGAAAATTAGAAAATCAACTGGAGTGATGATAGTGCTTATGTGGGATTTTAATAAGAAGTATCAATTTTAAAAAATTTCTCTCTCTCTCACTTTGATACTGAATGGGTAACACCAATATATTCCATATATATGGAAGCTAAGAAGCTGAAGGAATCACTTACCCAGGGTCACACAGCAAGACAATTACCAGACCTTCTAAGTTTGAATTCAAAGTTCTTTTCACTTAAGCCATGTTGGAGGGCTTCCTGGTTTCCCATACGTACCCATGATCTCATACTGCGCCTCACTACACTCTAAACTAATACTCGAGGACCTCAATTTAGCTGAAAGTTGTGTTCCTAAGGGGTTAGGAATTGATCATATTTCTACAAATTAAATTATATGTATTAACGAAGCTGGTCATTTAAAGGAAGCCTTTTGTGAAATGAATGAATCACTGTTAATTAATCTGTTTTGTAAATGGTTGCATATAAAGATAATGAGTTCCCCATCACTTGAGATACTCAAATAGAATCTGTATAGATACTTGTTTGGGTTATTGTAAAAAGGGTCTAAATTTTGGGTAGGGATTAGACTAGATTAGATATATTCCTTCTAGCTCTAAGATTCTGAGTCATATGTATACATACTAAGTTTTCTTAAAGTAGGACATGACTCTAAAACACAAAAGATGAAGTTTCAATCATACCACTTTTTCTCTATATCCATTTTTAGAGAAAGGAAAAAATATAAAAACACACCCAACTTGTGGGTATGAAACCAAACTTCCATTTCCCTGTGTTAGAAAAGAGAAATTCCCAGCCTTTGGGGATGGAGGAAAGGCTTACATACCACATCTGTATTTGTTATCTTCGCCAACAGCTCTGTGAGATGCTCTGAGAGGGAGTTGTCCTCACTGTCAAGCTGGAGGCCACAGATGGCTGCTCCCACACTTCCAGTTGCAATCATCGAGGGTGGGTACATGGCAAAGTTAAAGTCTGTGCATAATGAGAAAGGGCAAGGAGATATTAGGACATAGGAAGAACTTGAGGGAGAAGACCTACTAAAATCATCTTGGTATGTACTGGTGAGGGGCTCAACAAAGATACAATCCCAACCTTATTGGGCAAGACGGGCTGGGGAGGGTCATGTGAAAAAAATGGAACCTTATTCAATGGGCTTCCCTACTTTTGGTGTCTTCCACCCACAAATACCTGATTTTGAATCCCAATTCTGCCCCCTGGGTGACCTTAAGCAAATCACTTCATTTCTCAGGGTCTTAATTGACTTGCATGTAAAAAAAAGAGGGTTTCAGTGAACAATTTCTAAGGTCCCTTTCAGTTCTCCATCCTATGAACAGTCTAGGTATTTCCTGGAGTCCAGTACAGTCAGTCCACCATTAGTGGTAAGGGAACGGAAGAACAATGGTAAGATGGAGAAGACATACAACTTGCCCAAGAGGCCACCAACTGAGCTAGAGGAGAGCCCAAGGTCTTCTATGCTTAGTTCCAAAGTTTTAGCCACTCATCTTATGCCTTCTCCATAAAAACTAGATGGAAGTATGTCAGCCTTTCTGCATTGAGCAGCAAGAATTAATGTGTTCATTTTACAGGAGAAATAAGAACTCTAGAGAAAGGAGCAGTAGGGGAGCCTAAATCGACAATCAATCAACAGATATTTATTAACCACCTACTATGTGCCAAGTACAAAGAATAAAAATAATCCCCACTCACAGTGAGCTTGCGTTCTAATGGAGAAACAAGTACTATCTATCTACACACACATACATATCATACTTATACATATGCATATATTGTTTTATGCATATACACATTTCCTATATATGTGTGTATGTGTGTGTGTGTGTATATATGTATGGATGGATATATCTATGTTGCATAAATATAAAGTTAATAAGTACAAATTAATTTGGGATGGAGGCTACTAGTAGTTAGGGTGATGATGGTGGTGTTTCGATAATCACGAAAGGTTTTGTGTAGTCCGACCTGTAGCTTAAAGGAAGAGGACTTAAAAGTGACTTAAAGGAATGCAGACACATTTCAGTCATGGGGAGGAATGGCCACTGCAAAGAAAGAGGCAGAAGATGAATATTATGTGTGAGGAACTGAGCAAAGGCCAGTTTGGTTGGATCACAGAGTACAGGAGAGAAAGCTGTGTCTAATGAGGTTGGAGAAAAAAAATTGAAACCACGGTTCCTGACCTTTTGCAGTGAGTACCTCCAATACAGGGGCACAAAGTGGTGAATTTTGAAAGGTGATTTTTGTTTGGAAACATGCTTCAAGTACCAGTGTCAGGATTAGTTTGATTGATTTAATCACGGTTCCAGAGCTGGACAGGGGTAGGTTGCATCAGCAGGTAAGATGGCCAGAGTGTACAGTGAAGCATGGCTAGATTAGATATATTGAGCTATATGTGTTATTATATACCCTTGCTAGAATGTAAATGCATTTAGGGTAGGACCTATTGTATTTCCATTGTTTAGACCAGTACTTAACACACAGTAAGCATTTAATAAATGATTTCTTATTGATTGATTGATTCATTCAGGAATCTAGGTCTTCTAAGTCAGTACTCCTACCCCAATGGTAATAGCTTATCTACCAAATCTCAATTACTAGTATTCTAGGGGCAAACTCCTAGAAGCTTCACTCCAATTCAGCAACTCAACATTTACTAAGTACTTATTAAGTACAAGGCTCCATATAACTTTGGGGGATACAAGGCCTCCAGTCCCAATCCATAAAGGAGTTTACTAATTCTACTTGGTGAAGAGGAGGCAAAGACATTCCTAAATACAAAGAGATTAAGTATTTTTAAGGTAAAGCTATTGATAAGAGTAAAGGAGAGTTTTTAAAGAACAATGCAAGCTCGCTAATTTCAGGAAGACTATGGAGAGTTTCCCATATGTAGAAGTGGTAGCCATGTTCTAAATTATGACTCCTTCTCCACATCCTAGCCCTCTTATCCTTCATAAGGAGATACTGCAGGAAAATTCAGGTCTTTAGCATCCTCTGAAACTCTTGTTAATTTTTATTATATTTATTTATATTATTCATATTTTATTTTACATTAAATAATAATAATAATAGATTCTGATATAGTAATTCACGTGTATTACTTCATTTGAGCTTTACAACACCTGTGGTGAGGTTAAGTACTGTATTTATAATTATCTCCATTTTACAGATGAAGAAACTGAAGCTCCCAGAGTTAAGTGACTTGCCCCTGACCATACCTATATTAAATATCAGTGGCAGGGCTTAAATCCAGGTCCAGCTGTCTTTCTACTATGATACCACGTCATGCAACATTTTCAGGTGTATAGAAGGTCTTTTCCTCATAAAAACCCTATGTAAGCATGACCACCCCAAAGAACAGGAGTGAAGTAGTTTGCCCACCAAAATTCCCTCAAAGAGAAAGTATGGGAGCCAGAATGGGAGCCTGCCTGTCCCCAGATTCAGTCTAGAGCTCTTTTCTCAAGGCTAATATATACAACCTCTCTACTAGTCCACTAGCCTCTTATGAGCCCTTAGCCAGGGAACACAGGGGTCCCCCACAAGGGTTCCTTCATCTACATTGATCTAGACAGCAGGTCTTTTTCCCTTTCCACCTTCTCTGCCCACTTAAGGTTAACTATGGTCTTGTATAAAAGCTGCACCATCCACCCTTCTAACCTGTTCCCTTCCCCCTCTGCCCTGCCAAGCTGGATGAAAGAGTGCCCCTGCCTCCATTTAGCTCTGCTGTAGGTCTGCTTCCACATGGGTCACATGAGAGTGTTTCTCTGCCCAATAACCTCGTTAGCTCCCCTCTGTGTCATTCACAATGCAAATGAGACAGACATCCAAGATCCATGGAGGCCTCTGGCTGGAAGCATCTGGGGGCAGGGAGAAGAGAAACTAACTCTGGCCCTTCCCTGGCTTCTGCCACAAGCCCCAGAACCAGGGCTTTCAAAGCTCACAAATGTCTGGACTTCACTGTGTATGGTGAGCTCCTATTAATTACATATTAATTGACTGATTGAAACAGAGCTGCATATAGAGGGCGAGTGTGGAAGGAATTCTGAAGAAAGCACGAAGCAAGAAAGTTGAAGTATACCGTCCAAATTAATTTTTTGCTAATTGAGGGAGGCTGCAAAGAGGGTTATCTCCAAGATGGGCATTTAACCTGTTAGCCACAAAGCATGAGGTTCATGCCTGCCAAACTAATTTGAATATTCTGATTCCCTTGAGAAATGTGAGCCCCCTCAGGGCAAAATCTTTTTTTGCCTTTCTCTGTATCCTCAGCCCTTAGTACAATGGCCGGGTACAGAGTAAATACTTAATAAAAGCTTGTTGACTGACTGATACAGCTTCTTTATGGTCAATCTTACACCTGGATAAATGCAAACTGTCTGCTGCTGGGGCAGATTTTTCCAGAGGTTCAGGTCACTGCTGGTCTCCAACCAGCCAGCCTTCTCCAAAAAAAGTAATAAGTCCCTTCTGGACAGATGTTCATTTGCTCTCTGGATGACAGACTACTCACAGGGGATTTAGGGCAGGAAATGGAAAAGGAGCCAAGGAAATGACTAAGAGGCAAAAATCCTTGGAAATGTTCTGTGAAGGCCACCACAGGCTCACAAAGTTTGCCAATATGGGGTATGAGGGCACCCAAGCTGGCAGCATGGTATAAGAGAAAGAACACAACTTAGAATATGAAGAACTTTTAAGAACTTGTTTGGTTATCCCCTAATCGATGGGCATCCCCTTAATTTCCAATTCTTTGCCACCAAAGAAAAAAAGAGCTGTTATAAATATTTTTGTACATGTGGATCTTTTCCCTTTTTCCTTGATCTTTTTAAGGTACAGACCTAGTGGTGGTATCTCTGGGTCAAAGGGTATGCACAGTTTTACAGATCTCTGAGCATAGTTCCTAACTGTTCTCCAAAATGGCTGGCCCAGTTCACCACTCTACCAACAGTGCAAAGAATTGAAGAACTTTAATCCTGCTTTACCACTTATTAACCAGTAGGCTAATGTTCTGGGGTTATAGGAAGAACATTCCATTGGGAGTTAGGACAAGGATTCTACTGCTCTCTCTTTCTCAATAAATGTGTGCTCTGGGGGCTATCACTAGTCTTCCAACTGAAAAACAAAAAAAGGTACTTAATGCCTATCCAATTTGTAAAATTTTATCTTTTTACCTTAAGTAGCCTCAAGATAAACACAAAAATGAAATATCAATCGAAGGTGTCCCAGTCAAAAGGACCACTCATTACAACAAAAGAGTAGCCTCTTTACCAGATTGAGGGAGAAAAAAAAAGATGAAAAAGATAGAGCCTGGCTCGTATTGTCTTTCATAATAACAGTAATTCACTTAAATCCCCGCCCCCCCCCCCAAGAAAACACTACTTCAGTTATAAAGTACTTGACAAACATGATCTGGTTTGACCCTGGCAACAACCCCACTGAGGTCAGCAGCAGTGCTTCCTGGCCTTGGACTAACCCATCAGCCTTTGCTCCCTGCATAGTCTCAATGAAGAAATGACCCCTTGCCCTCAGCTCACTTGAGCATCCCCACCCTCACCTGTGATTCCTTAGATAGGGACTCTGAAGGCAGGATGACATTAGCTACCCTCAAACAGGCCAGAAAAACCACAACACGGGACATATGGAAACATTCCAAGGGGCCTTGGGCAAAGCGCCAACTAGCAGCTTAATATTAGCAGCTTCCTTAGTCAGAAAGAATGGGATGATGTAATAAATTGTGGGGTAGTTCAGATGGTTGAGTTCAGAGAAAAGAGAGTTCAGTGTGAGCTGGAATAATCTGAGAAGATTTTTCGGAAGAGTGGGACTTGAGTAGGATTTGATAGAGAGGAGGGATGAACTAGCAAAGCTTGGAAAGCAGGGCATGTATGGGGGGCCAGTAAGGGTGTATACAAAGGGAAAGGGGGCTCAAGAACGCCTCTATCCCATCCTACCAAGCAATAAACAAGCATTTTATTAAATGCCAACTGCTGGGAACCCAAATACAAAGAAGGGAACCCAAATACAAAGAAGGGAACCATTCTTCTTCTCAAGGACCTCTCCTCCCAAGGTTCTGCAACTCAATGGGAATGATAGTAGGAAATATTTCATAAAGCTCTGGGGTCAGGGTGAGGTTTCGCTCCTGATACAAAATTCCTCTTCTGGGTCGACAAGAGTACAGAGAGCTACATACCTTTGGGGAATCTCAGGGAGAAACCTCCTCCTCCACAGTCATGGTGGCTAGGGGTAGGGGCAGGAAGAAGGCACATAGCTACTATCTCCCACCTTTCTAAAATGTATACAGTAATGTTCCAGAGAGAAGTTAGGGGACTTCCCCTCTGCTCCCTCCCAAGAAATGGATGAAGAATTTCCTATTTACATCCCATTTACCTCTGGGAGTAGAGCAGGAATCTTCCCTAGGAGATAGGGGGTGGAGGTGGGGAATTCTCTAGCATGTTCCTGAGATTTCTTCATTTTTTAGGTTTTAATCAATTCAGGCCATCAGAACTCACAGAATGGAGAAGTATTCTATTAATTATTTGGGAAATCTATGTTGAAATATGACTACTTCCTTAGATCAAAGGTTCTTAATGTGTGTGCATATGTGTGTGCTTGCGTGCGTGTGTGTGCGTGCACGCACATGTGTGAAAGAGAGATGGGCTCCTCCGGCAGTATGGTATAGCTATGGACCCTTTCTCAGAATAATTTTTAAATGTATAAAATGAAATAACCATTATATTGAAATGAGTTATTACAATACATTAAAAAAACACTCCAAAAGAAACCAAGTTCACCAAGTGAGGTTAAGAAGCTCTATAGCCTAAATGAAATGCTAATTTATTAGCATATATGGGGGTGGGGGTAGGGGAACTGAGAAGGGAGAAACACTTCTTGCTTCAGGTAGGGGTTAGATGGGATTGCTTGCAGGTCTTTTCCAACTTTAAGATGTGAGTTTAACTTAGTGAACATCTGTGCCATGGTCAGAGAGGAGAGCTCTCGGGTTCTTACTGACCATATTACTACAAGAAATCGAAGCAGCTGGTAGATAGTACAGTAGATACGGCACTGGACTCAGGAAGACATGAGTTCCAGTGTGGCTTTAAACACTAGCTGCGTGACCATGGGCAGGTCACTTACCTTCTGTCTTCCTCAGTTTTCTCATCTGTAAAATGAGAATAATAATAGCACCTACCTCCTGGGGTTGTATTAAGATGACAAAATGAGATAACATCTGTAAAGTGCTTTGTAAATCTTAAAGCATTTTCTAAATCTTATGGAAACCTGATCCAGTACCTATGGAGGAGGATCAGGATAGACCACCTTTTGCTTTCTGATTGGTATCTGGAAGCCCTCCATCCCTCAACAGGGCCAAGTTTTTCTAGAACCACCATCTTCTGCCCTCTTTGCAGACCTCCTCCTTCTTGCCACAAAGTAGGCCTTCCAGTCTCAGAGGACATACCATCACCATCTATTAGAGGTGACAATTGTGAACTTTCTAATCACTTGCCTCCCTCAATGGACCTCAGTGAATTTAGTGCCTGGTTCTCCATCTCCCTGTCTACTCCAATTTCTGTCCGTGTATTAGAGGACTCCAACATACATAGTGATGTTCCCTCAACTACCTCTAACTTCCCTGTTCCTCCCATGATCTACTCCCCTACCCCACTTCATCTACACACAAGGATGTTCATATAACCTTGATCTTACTACCATCCAGAGGTGTTTTGATTCTATGTTATGAACTCTGATATACCTTTATCTAATCAAAATCTTTTATTATTCCCTATTTTCCTATAACTTATGACCCCTAACTCTGTTCTTCATTCCCACTTCAACCCTAGTACTTTCCCAGGCTATCACCCCTCCCCTGGCTACCCTCTCCTGCTCCCTTTGCAATCTTGACCTTTTGGTGAACTCATTTCCACACTACATCCCTCTACTCTCAAAACTTTTGCCCCTTTGTTCTCATGCTTTGCAATTACGCTGATGGGGCACACTACAAATATTTGTTATCTCATTTCAATTAGACCTTCACTGTAGCAAGGCAATTATACTATATTATTTTATTTGTTATTATCTCCCCAATCAGTTAGCTATCGCACTCAACACAGCTCCCTCAGGCATCCAAAGCACCACTTCCCCATATCCTCCTAGGTGCCCCATAAATAAAATGATAGAAGGCCACACATTTTTATTAAGGACTTGTACTAACCCCTTTAAAAATGTTATCTCATTTGATTCTCAAAACAACCCTGGGAGATAGGTACTATTATTCTTCCCATTTTACAGGTGATAAACCAGAGATGAAATGACTTGCCCAGGGTCACATAGCTTAGTAAGCATCTAAGGCCATATCTGAACTTGGGTCTTCTTGACTCCAGTGCCCCTTAGCTATGTCTAGGCAGCCTGAAAAAATTGAGACCGTTTGCTCAGAGCTCCCTTTTCTCCGTCTCCTCATTTCACATCCTTCTGACACTATTCCCCACAATTTCCTCCTTTATCCTCTAAGTCTCTAGTAAGTCCATTATGAAAGATGGCCCTTCCCCTTGTGAAGGCAGACCTCTGCATGCATACCCCTCAGCCTACTGCTCCTGTCTTCTCTAGCAGATAGTCCCCCACTACCATTCCCACTTTAACCTTTAATCTTTACTTAGGTACTGGCTCCTTCCCTGCTGCCTACAAACATGGCCATCCTTAAAAACCCCACACTTTATTTATTCTACTATACCCAAGAGCTATCCTCCTATATCTCTCCACATTTTCTCAGCTAACCCTCAAGAGAAAGTCATATGTATTTGGCACTTCCACTTCCTCTCGAGTCTAAACCCTCTGCAATTTGGTTCCAACCTCATTATCCGACTCGTTTGACTTGAATCTCCAAAGTTACCAATGACCTATTAACTGACAGATGTTGCATCCTTCTCTAAGCCCTCATCCTTCTTGACTGACTCTCTCCAGCCTCTGAAACCACTGAGTCTCTCTTCTCTCTGGATTTCTGTGACACTGTTCTCTCTTAGGTTGCTTTTTAATCTGTCTTAACTATTGCTTAATTTTTTTTGTTGTTGTTGTTACTGTTGAGGATCTTTATCCACAGAATGACAACCAACCAAGGCTCTGTGTTGGGCCCTCTTCTCTTTCTCTCTCTTATCTCAAAGTTCCAATGGATTCTATTATCTCTATGCAAGTCATTCTCAGATCCATATAGCCAGCCTCAGATCTCTCTCCTGAGCTTTGGCTCCACACTGCCAACTGCCAAGTGGATATATGCTAACTAGATGTTCTAGAAGCATCTCAAACTCAACATGTCTAAAACAGAACTCATTGACTTTCCTCTGAAATTCTCTTATTTTCCAAAATAGTGGGGGCACCACCATTCTTCCAGTCACCCAGATCCAAAATCTGGGTGTAGTCCTTCACTTAACACATATATGCAATCAGTTAACAAATTTTGTCATTTCTACCATCTACCACCATTTATCTCCTCTCCATTCACATAGCCATCATCCTAGTTCAGGTCCTCATCATTTCTTGCACGTATACTGCAACAGCCTTCTAATTGGCCTCCATGTCAAGTCTCCCCTCCATTCCAATCCATCTTCTGCATGGCTGCCATCATAATGGCATAAGCATAGGTCTGGCCATATGGCATTTCTACTCAACAAACTCCACTGACTACCTCCAGGATCACTCTATGATAAAATATGAAGTCTATTGTATGGCATCTTCACAACCCACCCCCTTATTCCCTTGCCAATCTTTTTACACTTATATTCTCCTCTAAGAAACCCTGTAGTTGAGTCATCCTGGCCTGTGTGCTGTTCCCCAGCACTCTATTTTCCAAATCTATGTCTTTTAATTGGCTATTCTCCATACTTTAAGAGGTCTCACTCCTCGACTCACTTTTTTGAATCCCTAACTCCATCTGATAAGTGAATTTTAAAAAAATATGTTGAGCCCTGTGCCAAACACTGTGTTAAGGACTGGGAACACAAATGGAAAAGGAAGACAATCCCTATTCTCAAGTAGATCACATTCTCATGGGAGGGGATAATATATAGAGGACATTCAGCATCAATCAATTAGTATGGATCTTATAGGTACCTATTCATTTACATGCTAAATCTCCAATTAGATCATAAGCTCCTTGAGGGCAGGGACTATTTTATGCTTGCCTTTATTTGAACATAATGTAAATGCTTAATTATGGAATGAAGATGAGGAAGGACAATTGAAAAGACTGAGGTGCAGAAAGATGCTAAGAATAGGAGGCCAAGCAAAATACTTATTTCCTGGAGTACCTTCCATTCAACAAGTTTGGTACATGTTGAAATTCTCACTGCAATCCACCAATTAGCCCCTACAGCTTCTGTTTTATAGATGAGAAAACTGAGGCCCAGTGGTGAAGTAACCTGCTCAACGGCACATAGACAGTGGCAGTGCTACGATTAAGAACCTGTTAGTCCGATGGTTCCCAGTGTTTCTCCTACACCAGAAGTT
>NW_020951209.1:5138851-5245752 GCF_900497805.2 Vombatus ursinus
AACCTGTTAGTCCGATGGTTCCCAGTGTTTCTCCTACACCAGAAGTTAAGCAATTTGCTCAAGGTCACTTTGGACAGCCCATAGAACCAAGCTTTTTTTATCCGCTGGATCCTCCAGGCTCTTATAACAAACAGCAAGGTCAAGTCCAAAAGTTTATTTCCATTTTCCCTTTACGGGACTGGAGACCGTGTGATGTCTTATCACATTGATTACAGAACTGAACCATAGAGACAGACAGAACTGTAGCTCAAAGTCACTCTTTAGGACCCAAGAAACACTGAAATCCTTGAGAGTAGGGATTGTTTTATTTTTTGCATTGGCATCCATGGTACCTAGTAGATGGTTCATAAACGCTTGGTGATTGGTTGAATGCTGTGCCTCTTGGACTCCATATTAAGATTAGTGTTAGTATATCGATTTAAGTTCCATTTTTATGACAATACAAATAGAGTAAAGACACAATTGCACTTAGGCCATTTGCTCAGATAATAATTATGAAAATTCTAAGATCCAAAAGATACTAAATTTTAAAATTAAATACGAATGATGATTACCCCACCTTGAAAGGAAATGACACACATACCTGCTCTGCAATAGGTAACCACTAAGAGACAACAGAAACCACATCCTTGAGAAAGGCAGGGTTGGAAGAATAAAGCTGGTACCAGTCCCATGCTCCCTCCCACGGGCTCCCAAATGAAGTTAATATAGATGCTGCCATGCTGTTTCCAAGAGCAGGATCAGAAACAGATCCCAAGCTGAGGTATTGCTACCTTAACTCGGAGGCACAAATAGAAGTTGGGGCAGGGAGAAAGAGAAGAACCAGGATGTTCACTTTATACTGGCTCAGATCACAACAGCACATTAATTACAGCCTGTGGAGTTTTAGAGATCACTAGGTCCAAACCTCAGGCTTTACAGATTAGAAACCTGAGATCCAGAGAAGGGAACTAACTACGTGGTCTGAGGTCACATGGCTAGTAAGAGGCAGGGCTTATCTTCTGTATTCCTGGGAATGTCACTTTAGAGTAACAGTGTTTAGAAGTTCAAGATTCAGATGGCACATGCCATAGATGGGTGGCGTTGACTGGAGAAGGGATGAAAAGCTTCAAAAGCAAAGCAAATATGGCAGCACAGGGATGGGATCATGGTGCCCTAAGGGGTGTGAGACTGTGTTGATGGGCTTTGGAAAGGGATTGTTAATCACCTTCTCCTTTCCTCCCAATGTTGGGTTCAAAAGGAGATGTTATTGGTTCTTCTACTCTCATTGGAAATCTATGAACATTACATAAGAAGTCAAACATCACCAAGCACTTAATTAGGATCCTGAGTCATCTAAAATTACCTTTTTTTATTTGTTTTGTTTTTAAAGAAAGAACACTGAATTTAGAGCTAGAAGACTGAGGTTCAAATCCTGGCCCTAGAACCTTCTTGTGTGACCTTAGGAAAAATCACTCAATGTGAGCTTGTTTCCTCATTGGTAAAATAAGGTGGGTTGGAATAGATTACGTTGAAGGTCCTGTCTCATTTAAGATCCTATGATTCCTTTAATCTGAGACCTATTGACATGTAACAGGTCCCTTCCAAGTCTAAACAACTTATGATCCAAGGGACAGTTAATATTAGATATGAAAGCACTTTATGTGTGTGATATAAATATGAGCTGTTATTATTGTTGCCAGATCTGGAAATATGAAGTCCAAGAGCTGACTGTTCAGCTGCTGGGGGATATGCCTTAAGGGAGAAAAGTGCCTGGCCTTACTGGTTGTTAAAAAGGCATTCACCCAAGGGCCTTCATTCATCAACGGTAGATCTAAGGATGGCATGTGGCTTGCGTCAGATCCCACTGGGAATCCAGATATCTTGAAGCCAAATCTACTTTGATGGCCATTTAAGGCCAGGCCCAATCGAGAAATGAAGGAGCTTTTGTGTTGGTAGGATCTTACTCCTAAATCATATATACTGGCAGAGTTCTCATCCCCCTTCTGCTGGCCCCTCTGTTCTCACTCTCCCTATCTTGCCCTTTCACACACATATACTCTCTAACACCACTTACTGAAATCACAACCAGTTCTTTTTCACAGCCATCCATTCCCATGATCTGGCCTGATGACTGGCTCTGAGGTCAACAAGTGGTTCAGAAGACCCCTCAGCCTGCTGATGGTCGACCACAACCACTGATCCACTATCTCCAGGTAGGAAAGGAAAGTCACAAGAGCAACAAGAAAAGAATGAACTAGTTAAAAAGTCTAGGTTTTGATATATAATTTACCTGAACCTCAGCGGGTGTGTGGTGCCTGCATCCCAACTACTACATGCAAAGCATAGTGCTAGGGGCTCATATGCTCACCCAACGATCCCTAGGATCTGGAATCATGGAAGGCTGATATCCTGGGCAAGGGGCCATCAGTTTTTTTTCCTGATAATATCCCTAAATTGTAAGCCCTTAGTCCTGGTCAGGGATGTATCTATGTAATATCTTGCACAGATTAAACACTAGAAGACAATTAAATCAAAATGCTATAATACGATTACTTCCATGCCCAATAAACTTCCCCTCCATTAAGCTTTCTGAGATGAATCCTACCCAACTGAACACTCACAGTTTGCACAGTATTTATTTATACTTGCTAATAAGCCTTTTCCTGTTTACGTCCCTTTCTTCCTAAGCAGAGAAAAAACTCCCTGAAGGCAAAACATTTTTGATGGTATTTCTCACAACAGGTTCTATCTGAGCTGAACCTATTGTTTTGACTCAATAGGTTATCGTTTTAGTTCCGATGAAGAGTTAAGTGCAATCAGCTAGCTAAGGAAGCCAGGAAAGGAATCCTATATTTTAGGATAGGTGTGAAATTAAGGGGTCTGTTCTTTGGGGAAATTGCCCTGCTCCCTGCAATCATAGAGATTAGCATTTGGACCTGGAAGGGACCTTACTGATTTAATCCAACTCCCTCATTTTTATAAATGAGAAAACTAAGACCCAGTGACTTGCAAAGGTCAAATTGGAAGAGGATCTATCCTAGAAAAAAGTTAGTAGGGATATAAGGACAATATGGTTCTTTGGCTCCTGACAGCTAGGCAATGAGAGAGCTTAGAAACTGGGGTCAACCACTGTAGGATCAGAGAAAGGACAAGTTAACCTCACTCCCATGGTGCCGTATGATTAACGGAGAGCAAAGGAAGAGTAGGACCTGAGGAGAACAAAATAACGAGTCACTAAATGAGTCACTGAGGGATTGACCTCCATGGAACGAGCCAGAAAACAGAAGGGGAGAAAGGGGAAAATGATTTAGTCTAAAAAGATGGTTCAGTCTAACCTGTCAGGGCTCTACAGAATAGCCCAGCGGGACTACTGGAAGAGAAGCTAATATCTCTCAACGTTAAACATAACAGATATATTTTGCATTGAATAGGTTAGGACATGAGGGAATCAAACCCTCAGAAAACTACCGAGGAAAATGAGAACTTTATACTATGGAATGAAATGTTGGGAACCTGAAATCATGGAGCTATGATTCCAAACTCTGCATCATACAAAAAAAAGATATCAGAAGATGGCATAGCAGCATCCCTTAATCAGATTTAGGGATGACAGTAATGCTTATAAGCCTTTTTTTTTTTTGACTGGCTCAGTGATTTCACTGGTATAGCAAGCTCCTCTACCAATCTTCTACTTTACCTACTGACTTTACTGGCTTCCTTTGTGTCTCTTCCCAAATTCCACCTTCTATAGGAATCGTTTACCAAACCCTCTTCATTTCAATGCCTTCCTTCTGTTAATTATTTCCCATCTGTCCAACATGTAACTTGCTTTGTATATATTTGTTTGCATGCCATCTCCACCATTAGGTTGTAAGCTCCTTGAGGGCAAGGACAATCTTTTGACTCTTTTCATATTTCTAACACTTAGCATAGTTCCTGACACATAGTATGAGCTTAATAAATATTTTATTCATTGATTAATTAGAGGGCCCCTAACCTGCAATTTCTAGAGAGTTGCCTGGTCATGAGTGGTTAAGTGAGTTACCCTGGACCACACAGTCTGAATGTGTGAGAGGCAGGATACTAACCTAGACCTTCCTCACTCCAAGGGTGGTTCTCAAAGCATTACATGCCACTGCCTGTCTGTGAGCATGTATAACAAAATGAATATGTAAAATGGTTATCTAAAGCAAGTGTTCTTAACCTGACGTTCCATGGACCTCCTGTGGGTTTGTGAACTTAAATAGGAAAAAAAAATTACATTTCTTCAAATTCCTTTGTAATACCATGTAATTTATTTTATGCATTTAAAAACATTATTCTGAGAAGGGTCTATAGGCTTCACTAAAATGTTCAATGGGTCCATGTCAAAAACAGTTAAGACTCCCTTCTCTCAATATGACAGAAGTTAATTCCTAAAATACTGACAGCTATGCAACTCCCCTTCTGTGTCCAGACTGAGCCAAAGGAACCATATCCTCAGGCAGATCTGCCCAAATGTATTTTATATGTAAAGTGATGCTTTACCATCTCAACTCCAAGCCACCCTCCTTCTCCACTGGAAGGTTGAGCTTCAGGTACTAAATGTGGCCTACTACAAAGATGAGAACTGAACAATGGGAAGGATACCATTCAGAGAGATGATGACCCATCTCTCCTCTGGTTTCTGTGTCCACTGAGGGAAAAGGAGCCCAAGAGAACTAATCATCTGATGTGGTTGAATATGCCAGGCTGATTTCTAAAAGTTTTAAAGTAAAGAATGTGGTCACTGTCCCCATTTTCACAATGCCAAGAGCCAAGATGCTTCAGTATAAACTCAAAGAGGAAAAGAAAACTCAGCTAATTATATTCTCCCAAACTCCCAGACCTCCAATGTTCTCATTTATTAGAATAAGGAAAATCTGTACTTTGACATTATTCCTTTATCCTCCATTTAAACCCACTCTTCAGTTTCCTTTCAGCTCATCTGCAAACTATTCTCCCCCCCCAAAAGATTAAATATTTAAACACAATTAGAAGTCAGTATATGCAGTTTTCAAAGAGCATTTTAAACACCATAAAGAAGACTTTAAAGGGCACTATTTTTTTTTTCTATACCACACCTGTTCTCATAAACCATTTATGAGCCAGAAAAAAAAAGGAGAAAGCTTAGATTAAGTACAACAAAAAAATCACAGCAATGAAACTGAGGATATTCTAGGATTGGGACACAAAAAGTTGTTCTAAACAACTGAGAGACACGAGGCCTATGTGAACTTCTCTAGAAGTGTGGTTTCCCACCCCATGCTTCTCAGGCTCCTTAATCCCACAAAAACACAAAACCTACCCTTACCTGTTGCACAAAGAGCAATAAATGTCTGTGCATGCTTTCGGATCAAAAGCAGCTTGTCCTTCGGCAGGGGCAGCTTCCGTAAAATGTGCTCGATGAAGTCGTGAGGGGTCACAGCTGCCAGATTCCACTTCAACTTGCCCAATACCACCAATTCCCACTCCTAGGGGAAAGGAAAGAAAAAAAAAGGAATACAATCTGAACATACTGGAACGAGAGATGCAATAGATTCTAGTGAATGGCATTAAATCCCTGCTAAGAGTTTAGGTCTGAACTCTTTCTCCCCATGCCTTCAATGCTTTGTGGAACTGTCTTGTACTGGGGAACCTCAGAAGAGTAAAATGCAAATGCAGGTAGCTTATAGCAGGAAGTAGTAAAAAATGGTTTGTGGTTAATATGGAAAAGAGTCCCTCAGGAACCTGCCCAGGCTTTGTAGCATCTTTATCTAGGACTTGGGACTACAACATGACTTATAAAATTTACAGGGGACACTGAGCTGGGAGGGATTAAATTAACTTCAATTTACATTCCTGCTATATACAAAGTGCGGTGAAAAGACTTATATTCTACCGGTGAGATACAACATAAACACAGGCAAGTCAAAACAAGGTAATCTGAAGCTGGAACACTAACAGCAGCAGGACTGGAGAGTCTGGGAGATAACACTTGTGTGAAAAAAAAAGTAAGATTCTGAGAGACAAAATTGAGGAAGATTAAATATGAACTGCTTGACGATTTTGTAAGGATTCAAAAATTAGCTTGATAGTATAGAATGCTGGGCTGAATTTGTTAAAATGGAAATAAATGTAAAATCCTAATCTAGGGTTCAAAAAAAAAATCATTCCTGTGGGGGGAGGGGGCTAGAATTCTCATGAGCTCACTCCATGAGTGCAACATAAGGACCAGAAAAAAGAGCTGCATTTAGGCTGCATTTAAAGAGGCAAAGCCTATGACAGAAGGTGGTTAGATTATACCCAGACTACTGTGCTACGTTTTGGGTGCCCCATTTTAGGGGAGGATATATTGATAAGCTACACATAGTAAGTTACACATAGTAAACCAGAATAAATTAAAGGAAATGAGCCTGGGAAAGCCCAGGTGGAGACAGGGTGGCTATCTTTAAGTATCTAGAAGGTCATCATATGGAAGAGGGATTGGACTGGTTTAATTTGACCCTAAAAGGCAGAACTGGAAGGAATGGGTAACAATTATAGAACTCTAGATTTGACTGGATCTTACAAAAAAAAAAATCTCCATCAACTGTAGCTATCCAAAGTGGAATGGGCTACCTACATAAGTACTGGGTCCTCCATCACTTGAGGCGTTGTTTGGAAAAACAGAGGCAGGCTGACTACTCATTGGGAAAAGTATAGAGAGTATTACTGTTGACAACGGCTGTCATGTAAGATTTGCAAAGCTCTATACTATTACTTCATTTGATCAGGTACCAGTTGGAAAACATGGCCTCTCAAGTTTCTTTGGACTGTGATTCTGCGAAAATTGTTGATTTTCTACTTATGTTAAAAATGCAAAGCATTGATGAGTCTAAGGACCACCTTCCCTGGTATTTATTCTTTGCCAAGATTCTACTTCTTCCTTTTGTCCCAAATCCAATGCTGCTGTTTTCCCACCTAGAAAGCTTAACCAAAACTTTGGAGGGTGCCAAGGTAGCTGTGGTCCTTCAGTAAAAATTTATTTTTAATGTCTGTGTCAGTGATGTTTAGTAATTAAATTACTCATGGAAAAATGAAGATAGAAATAATGTTCCTTGACCTTGCTCCTTGGCAACCTGCATCTTGCAATAGTCTGATTGTATTTTCCTAGGCCATGCCAAAAGTTGCCATACTTCTCTTTGTTGAGTTAAAAAAAAAAAAAGATAAAAGTAAAATAAAATAAAAATCTTTCCAGGCAAATCATGCATCAATTTTGGAAAAATGACACTTTTAAGACCTAAATGTGCTGTACTAGGGACTGTAATCAGCAATCTCATTTTTCTAGGTGGCATGATTTAAGGAAAGATCAAAGAACCATGATCTCAGAGTTGGAAAGGACCTCAGAGTCCAACTGGTCCCTGAATAGTTATCTCCTCTATAATATACCCCAAGAGGTTATCCAGACTCTGCTTGGATTCTTCCAATGAAGGGGCGTCGACTACTTCATGAGGTTTTTGTTTGTTATTGTTCAGTTTTGTCCAACTCTCTGTAACCCTATTTGGGGTTTTCTTGGAAAAGATACTAGAGTGATTTGCCATTTTCTTCTCCAGCTCATTTTATAGTTGAGAAACTGAAGCAAACAGGGTTAAATGACTTATCCAGGGTAACACAGCTAATAAGTGTCTGAGGCTGAATTCGAACTCAGGTCTAAGGGACCCCAGGGCCCATTGCTCTACCCACTGCACCACCTAGCTGCCCATTAGTTAAGGCAGCCCATTCTATGTTAAGACAGTTCCAGTTCTTAGTATTGCCTAGCATCAACCCTACATTTGAAGCTTTTAAACTCTCACTCACTGTCCCTTATTATCTGCTATCCAGGGCCAAGCTGAATAAGTCTGCTCTCTTTTCCACATGACTTCCCTTCAAATATTTGGTTCCTACTATCTTGTCCCTAAGCCTTCTCTTTTCCAAGCTAAATATTTCTAGTTCCTCCCCCGATCCTTATATGACATCATCTCAAGGCCCTTCCCCCTTTTGGCTCTCCTTCACAAGACACCCTTCCAGCTTATTAATATCCTTTCCAAAATGTAATATCCAGAACTGACCACAAAACTTCAGAAGTACTTTGACCAGGACAGAGTACAGAGGGACTTTCACCTCTCTCATCCTTGAGATCACATCTCTCTTAATGAGCCTAAAATTACTTTTTTTTTTTTGGCTACCATATCACAATAAGGATTCATTTTGAATATGCAATCCACAAAAACTCAGACTGTTTTTTTAGATGAACTGCTGTCTAGCCACAACTACCCCATCTTGTACTCATGAAATTGATTTTTTTTTAAAAACCTCAAGAGTAAGAATTTGTATTTAACCTTCATAAGTTTATTATTTGACTCAACATTCTAGCCTAAGTTCTTCTTGTATCCTCACTGTCATCCTCGGTGTTCACTCTCCCTTCTGCTTTGATAAGGCTGCCTTTATTACTCAGTCAAAGGGCTAAGCATGCAAACCTTAGCTTTTCTAAATCTCATACGTTCAGTTCCTTAAAGATCAGCCCTCACTGAGCTCATTCAGGGAGTTCTGTCCAAAGTGAAACTGACTAAAAAGGATACGACAGCTAGAGGAAAAAAATTTACCACAAGGACATCATCAAAAGAAAGGAAAAGAGGGAAAACCCAACCTCCAACACCACTACCTTCACATTTGTCCTGAGAAATCCAAATCTCTCTTCTTTGTTCAGTTTGAAGACTGTTCAGAATGTTGTCCTAACTCCTTAGTCTGGAAAATTAAATTTTAGTGGTGTTTTTTTCCCCACTAACTAGCTCTTTAACCTTGTGGCACACGTAATATTTCTGGGCCTTGATTTCTTCATGTAGAAAGTGGCCTGGACCCCATGATATTCAAGATTCCTTTTCTAGCAATAAAATTAGCTGCCTATGATATGAGAATGGGGAATGGTATAATGTCCCTTAAGGATGGACTCGATAACCTCAGAAGAAGCTTCCAGTCCATGTCTTCAGGGAACTCCGAAAATATCTTGTGTATCATGGTTTAATCAGTATTATATTTATCTGTGAATACATTTCATCAGCCCTACTCAACTGCAAGTCCTCGAGGTCAGAGACCATACTATTTTCCTATGGATCTTGCCCTGAACTGAACATCTCCACATTTGTCCTCAGCAAGCAGAATATCTTGCCTGTTGAATCTAAAGACATTGTACAAAATGTTAGCCTGGCCCACTGGTTTGGTGTCTTGCACAGAGGATATGATTAAAGAATATTTGTTAAATGGAACACATGACTTATGACTTTGCCAGTGTGTTGAAATGAATGGAGCTGTCACTGATGTTGACATCTTTCTTCCGGCTCTTATGAATTGATATGGGCACATTCCATTGCCCACAGAATAATAGCCTGGTCCCCAAACCCTACAGTTTCCCCTCCATAAGCTCCAAAGTCAGCTTCAACTATTTTTGGAAACTGGTGAAATCCTGAGGTCTTACTGCCTACAAAGTGAGATTGAAACCCCAGCATCTAGTTGTATAAAAGGATATTGGTGCAAGAGCCTTTTCTTGCACAATTTAAAGAAGAGATATCTCTCTAGAGGAAACCACTTTTCTTCAGCCTCAGAGAGGCAGCTGAAATCTGGCAGTGTTTCAAAGGTGAAGTCATTCACTGCCTCGGTATATATATCCCTTGGCAAATCCTTCCTCCCACCTCTACGGTTATGAATTTCTGTCACTAGGTGGCAGCACAGCCCGAGTAGGAAAGGCCCCCTTTACCAATTAAATGAAATCTCCTTAGGAGAACCCCAAACACTTTTTATAGATCAAGGCCACTATGGACATCACAGAGCTGAAAGAGACATAGATCTAGTTCAATCCCTGGTACCTGAGAGGCAGCTTTAGGGAAAAAGAGAAGGGATGTTTTGTATAAAAAGGAGAGAGGAAAAATCTTCAGCCCTCTTACTAATTTGGGGGGGGGGCAGAGAGGGTGGTGTCTAATAAACCAAAAAGTTCCATGACAAGGATCACTGTAACCCCTCAACACTCTCTTCCCTTCTCCTTCCAACCTGGTGCAAAAAATATCTCCCCCCCACCCCCCCCAAAAAAGTCTAACACTTCAATGATACTAAAAACTGAAGGTCAAATACTGAATAGTCTACTAACCTAAGGTATCATTGGGACCGTATTATGAAATACGGTCCCAGCTCTCAAGTTACTCCATCATTGCATGCCTCAGTTTCCTCATCTTTAAAATGAGGAGGTGGGACTGATGAAATAACCTCAGAAATCTCTTCTAGCTCTAAATCTACAATCGAGTCAGACTCCACCAACAGCCATCATCTGGAGAAGTTGGATCATTATTTTCTCAGTAGTCAAGGATTAAAATTAAATCTCTGCAGAGCAGAAGACCCCCATCATCATTTCCTTCTCTCACCAAAATACCTACTATTACGAATATACAGTATACATTTAAACAACCTAGACTTACACCTTCTTTTCTTGATATGAGGAGAGAGAAAGTTTTCGGTATAAAAGAGCTAGGGTAAATGAAAGAATCTAGGAAGACGAGAGACAGGAAAGGCGCTAAGGCTAAATGGAGAATGAACAGAATTGGAGGGAGGAGGCATTAATTACCAGCAGCTCTTGGGGTTTGACAGAATTATCGGTATAAATGCACAGTTTCTCTGCAGTAAGCGGGATTGTTTCCTTCAGCTTAGAGGCCAGGAACATGCAGACAGCACCCAGAAGTTGTAGACGGCACTTAGGAGTAGGCACCCCAGCTAAGAAGCGGTCCAGGTAATTCATGGCTAAAGGGAAGACCTCTTCTTCGCACTTCTGCTCTTCACAGACCTATAATGGGGGGGGGGGGGGGGTGGAGAAGAGAGCATTGGAGATACAGAGAAAGAGGGAGAAGCAGAATACAGTTAACCAACTCAAACGATTTCATTTTAGGGGGTAGGGAGGGCTGCGGATGTGATGGAGTGATAAGATTAGAGGCAGAGGAAGTTATAGACAGCTGACCAGGTATCTGACATCCCGATTCCATTAAAGAAAAAAATAGAAATGAATTAAATAAAACCCCAAAGTCAAAGTAATAAACAGTAGCCTGCCTATCCCACTTTCTCTTGCTACATAATTCTTTTGCTGGCTCTCACCCCCTTTTTTTTTAATTTCTTCGTATTAAAAAATAAAATCAAAATTACCCAGGCAACTGGTGGGCAATACTTGGACATATTCAGACCCCACGACCCTTGGTCTATCATTCCTTATACTTGAAAAAATGCTTGGGGAGGTAGAAGAGGGGTGTATTTCGTGGCTCTGAGATCCAGCAGTTGCTAGTGGGGTGGGGGTGGGGGTGGAGGTGGAGAAAAGGGGGGAGGGAGGAGAGGAAGAGATGTCGCAGTCTCAGCAGCACAGAGCTGGAGAACTTGCCGTGGCTGCTTCAAAAATTTACTAAAAATCGAGGAATAATCCTAGAGAAGTCTTTTGAGCACGAAAACCCCGAGAAGGGTTCCAGCTTTCCAAATCTGTGTGTTGGGGGTGCTTAGACACTTTTATTTCAACTCTTTGGAATACTTCATGACAGAGGTCCAACTAGCTCAGAGGCAGTTAAGAACGAGCAAGTGACCGCTAAGTCCCGCTGGGCCCCACAAGGATGAGAGCAAGGGAAGGTAGTGGGGGTGGGGTGGAGAAACAGGGCTGATGTGAAGAACAACTGAGGGTCGGCAACCCTCAAATGACTTTTTCTAGGGGTGTCCTGAACCCCTTTGCCTTCCTTCCGTACCCCACCCAAATTTCCTCCGCACAAAGCAAACTGTTAAGCTGAGCTCTTTTAAGTAATCCTTCCAGGGATGTGGGGTTGGGGGCCGAATAAAAACCCTTTAGAGGGGCGCTGGGGTTATAGGGGTCTTCGAGAGGTGCGGAGTAGTTTCAAGCTTCTTGAACCTGAATTTGCAAAGCAACATGGCGAAAACCATGGCAGGTCCAGGGCTATGCATACGTGGGCACATTGAGAAACTTACTGGGCAAAGTTTTGGGTGGGGGAGGAGAAAGTGTGTATGTGTGTGGGGGGGGTCATCTCTGCCCCCCTCTTTTCTGTGCAGCGTCTGGGGCTACTTAATTCTCAGCGTCTCTTCCTTCTCCACTCCCCCTCCCCCCAGCCAACTCTTCAATGCCAACAGTGGAGCCCCGACCGCATGCGGAGACTTGGGGCTGAGATGAATTGGCTTTTTACACATTTTTTGCAGCTTTTCTGCTCACATACCCATACACACATACAAGCACACGCGGGCGCGGACACACACACACACACACACGCACACACACACACACACACACACACGCTGCACAGATACGCCGAAAGCAGCCACCGCAGTTTGGGGGTTGGAAGCAAAGAAACACATGCGAACCTGCACACGCGGGCTGGCTCAAAAGCCCACAGCCTTACCCTCTGTGGCCGCCACCCTCATTGCAAACCTCACCCAGATTCAGCCCAATCTCCCTCATTTTCCCTCCGCCCCCGCCTCCAATCCTGCCTAGCGCAGATCATAAAAAAGGCCACGAGTCCAGCAAAGGCGCGCGCGGAATAACCGAGCGTAGGTTAAGAGTGCGCGGTGCAAAATCTCTAAGGTCCCAACCCCTCTGGGTCCCCGAAATAGAGGTGGGAGGTGTGTGTGTGGGGGGAGATTTGCTATGGAGAGGGTCCAGACCAACCTCCAACATCCAAGTCGCCACCATTCTCCTCATGTAGGGCTGAATGTCCTTTTGCACGCATTTGAAATAGGAGCACTGGGGCAGATAGCGTTCCTCGATGGTGAGCAAGTTAAGCAAAACACGGTCGTCGAACAAGAGGCTGGGGTCCGGCACAGCCCTCCGGATGGGGTCCACCTCGCAGCACAGCAGCTCCATGACGTTCCCAAGAACCTACTCTTCTTCCCTCCCCGCCCCCCCTTTCCTCAAGATTAGAAAAGGTCTTGGGGGGTGGGGTGGGGGTTCTTACCTCCTTCTTTTAGAAAAAAGAAGGGGGGGACCAGAGGAGAGAAGCAGGATGAGTAGATGAGGAAGAGGCTTTAAGAGGGCTGCCCCACTCACTCCTGCTCTCCCTTCAAACTTTTCTGGTCTGTTTTAGACTCTCTTTCCTCCTACAGAGGAGGCAGTGACGTAAGCCGGCTGGGCAGTTAGCTCCCCTCCCTCTCTCCCTCGACTCACTCTCTCCTCCCCCTAGTTCCTCCTCCGCTCCTTCTTTCAGCCTCTCTCCCTCCCTTCCCTTCTCGTTATTATGGAGAACAGCAGCTGGTCAGACGTAACATCAAACGCTCCCCCCCTTTTCTTTTCTCCTTTGCCCTCTCCCTCTATCCGCTCTAGGAAAAAGGAACCAGGGGCCCACGTATGGGGTAGCCCATAAAAAATGACAGCTTCTCGTTTCACCTTCTTCCTCCACTTTTTTAATGAATCCTATTATACAGTGTCCCAAAAGTCTTAGTGCAGTGTATGTTTGGAGTTGGAGTGAGGGGGTTCCCATTTCCCCAAACAAAACCCAGCCTCCACTCACTTTGGCTTTTCCTATATCTATCTCCAGATCCTTGGATAGTGAAGGATGAATGCAGGGGGGCGGGGTAGTGGGCAATTTTGAAATTCATATTTAAATGAAAAATTCTTCTTTCGGTGCACTTCAGATAAAAGTGCTCAGAATACAACGTCCAGTCCCCGCCTCCCGTCCGAGTCCCGCGCGCGCGCTTGCTTAAACCACCTTCTTTTCCTCTAGACGAGCAAGAGAAGGAAGAGGAAGGGTGACGGTTCCTGGGAGGGTGGATGCACCCCCAGCAGACAGGAACTCCAAGAGGGAAGCATTCTACTCTGGGGGATTGTGTGTGCCTAAGGTGGGACGGGGGGGGGGCATGATGAAGCAATTGGCCAGAGAGGATGGGGAATATAAGGATAAGGAAGGTAGGGAAAGAAAGGAGTTTGGCAGAAGGCCTGAATAAGACCCAGGGATTCCCCAGTAGCAAGCATTCAGGAGTTAAAGCCCCCTCTAGCTCGACTTTGCCTCTATCTGCGGAGAAGCAGCCGGAGGTTTCTGAACAAGGCCTGACCACACAGATACAGCTTTCTAGGAAATAGAGGGGAGGTGGAGGAGGGGACTGATTAGATTTAGCTCCCCTCCCCCCACCTTTCCTTCATCGCAAAACTGACAATCTCCGCAGTCATTTGCGTTCATCCAAATTGATTCCTCAGGATGCATTGCTGGCAGCCATCGTTTTCTTTCTTTTTATTAGCTATTAAATGCACAGACCATGTCTGTCTCTAGGCCACTGCTGTTCTCTACTGCCGCACCCCCCTCCCCAGCATCTAATATTAGGAGAATGGGATGTCATCTTTGCTATCTCGTAGCCACGCCCGTTGGGCAGTTAGCACGTGCTGGTGGGTACCGGGTGCTGCTAGCTTTTTCTCCCACCCTATAAGCGGAGGTAGAATGCTTTGCAAGCTTTAATAAGAAGGGACAGGAGAAAGGAAGATGTGAGGGCAAAGGGGGTGGGTGGGGAGAAGGTGGTGTGGTGTGGTGCGGAGGCGGTGAAGTTGGATGAAGTTGTTCAAGAGGTTTTCAAGACCAAGAAGTGCAGTACCAAAGGGTAGGTAGAAGTGGAGAAAACCCAAAGTACTTGCAATTAATTCAGCCCCTTTAAAGGAGGGTGGGGCGGAAGGGGTGGATGGTTGAGGGGAGGGGGCATATCACTTTAAAAGGGTGAGTAAGAGTTTGGGGAGCTGTCTCTCCCCTCCCTCTATTTGCATAGCCAATAGCTCAGAGACTCTTGCTACTGCGCGCTGAATGTTACTGGGCAGATTACTTTTTTTTTTCTTAGTAGGAAGCATTCCCCTCTATATCAAAAGAAAGCAAAGTTGGCGAGAAGCTAGGAGGGGGCTGGGGAAAGGAAGGAGGACCTTTCAAACCTAATCAATAGAGGGGAGAATCGGTATCCGATTTACTCTGTGTGAGGGCAGGAGTAGAAGGATGTGTGACTGCTGATTGGAAGCCATTAACTTTGTAGAAAGAAAAAAAATTAAAAGCTCGCTGGCAAACCCAACTTGCAAACTTGAAACTTTTCTGCGCCACAGATGACCCTCGGTTTGACTGTAGTATTACTGGGAATACAGTAAATTCTTTTAAACTATTGATTTTAGTCAGCTTGGAGTTTCCGACTGGGGATTTGAGTCACTCTGGATAAATAAACATCTCTATTTTTAAAAACCATTGAGAAATAATTCAAACTTCACCTAACCTACAGATCAAACAGCCGTGGTCTGTGTGGGGGGCGGGGAGAGAAAGAAGAAGGGAGGTGCATTTTAAAGAAAGAAGATATGTAATTGGGTAATCAAGGACAGAAGCTTGGGACAATTTCCAGCCCAGCAGTGTGTCATTCATATTTTGCATTATTTGATAACTGGTCACCGTCCCCTACCCTATCTCCATGCAAGAAGATGGAAAGTACCGTTCTTATAGATGCACTGTGGTGGGTTGAGACAAGTCTCAGTTCCCCCAGGCCTTACTCACTCCGGGGGAGGGAAGCTGGGGTGAATAAGAGTCCTAGAGACTTTGGGGGTGGGCTAAGATGATAAGTCTACTGTGCCGCCCTTCCCCCTTTCTGTCCTAGCCGAGGCTTGCTTTACTTTGAAATACCAGCAAAGGGAGGCTGAGGAGAAAGGGGGAGGGGAGAGGAGGGACAAGAAAGAAATCTCCGATTCTATCCTTCATTCATTAAGATCGTGAGCTCGGGCAAATTCCGTTTGGCAGGCTAAGTCCATGAAAGCCTCTTTAAAAGTTTCTTCACTCCCTTCTTCCCATTACTGACTGTTCCTGTACACTAGCAGCGCTCTTTATCACTCTCTGGTCTCCAATTTATCTTAGTGGGGGAAGGGGGTTTCTCTACACGAGCCGTGTATATCACTACAGAGTCTAAAACGTAGCGTTAAGAACAAAAAAAAATTTTTTTTAAAAAGGACTACAGTGCTAAGAAGAAAACACTTTGGTTTCTAAGCACACACACAAAAGCTTGTTTTGGGGAGGGGGTCAGAAGTTTATTTGTACCTTTAGCTAAAAAGTAAGCGCTTGGGTTTGACTTTGAGGTTAAAACAACCTCTAGGATCAAGGTGTTTCTCGGTGTATGTTCTCCCTCTAGCAACTCAGCTCCACAAGGAAAGTGTCCAGTAGTTTCAAGGCTAAATTTTGGGGAATGCAAGTTCTCTGGTCTCTCTACCACCCCCTCCCCGCCCCTTCTCCATGTGTTTGTGTAGTTTCGGTTGGAAAGTGTACAAAACGCTGTAGGGGTAGAGACCAGCCCGGTGTTCCGAGCCGCGTGTAACAGCGCAGGAATCCGCAGTAACACACTCACCTGGCAAATACACCCCAGCCAGGTGAGCGTGGAGCTGGGTTAAAGTTTAGAGGCACGTGTTCACAGCACGGACCCAATTGTAAACCGTGTTCCACTGAGCAACAAACTTGGAGATCGGGGGGCATTTCCTCCGTTGGCCAAACTAGGAGGTTGAGATGGGGTGGGGGGAGGGGAAGAGTAATCCTTTCTTTGATAGTAGGTGTTTAATTATTTCATGAAGGGAAAGATGGTCAGAAAATTAAAATCCTAAGGTCATTTGAAAATTAATCTCAGCACATTATTTCTCTCCTTCAGAAATTCTTTGAGTGACCTAGGAAGTGAAGAAGGGGAGGAAAATAAAAGAAGCACGGAGGTGGGAAAGAGGAGGAAAGGAAGGGGAATAAGAGTGAAAGTAGAAATGAGTCAGTGGTGGGCACGGGCTGTAGACTAAAGCCACAATGGCAGTTTGTCTTGCCCGGGGCGGGGGAGCACAGGTATGAAGGTGTAGTTTGAGTTTCCCGGGGAGCAACCCCTTGTTGGATCCCCAGGGCGTTTCAGGTGAGAGGATGGGTCGAGTCTTCTGTGTGTGTGTGTCTGTGTCTTTTTCTGTCTAATTATTCTATTTATTTACTGTATTTTGATGCAGACTCGTGTTTTCTTCCGGACGCAACAGATGCTGCAAGTGCATTTTAAGAGGCTACCGCTTGCCTTATGTTCACCTACTAGCGCCCCACTCTTCTTTCCGGGAAAAGTAAAGATAAATAAATAAAAGGTCAAAACTTTCCATGGTTCTCTTGCCTGATTCAGCTTTTCACACTTCTCACAGGGCCGGGAAATTTATTACAGCTTTATGGAAATTTATTTTCCAACAATATAGGTGGTGGGAGTTCTCCTGGAAGGAGTCACCGCATCCTGGAGTGCCCCCGACTCCCCAGGAGGAAAAAAAAACACCTATCTTCCCCACAGTTTTCTCTTCTGGGGCGCCCTCCTGGCCCCAGCCCCCCATCCATTCCAGTAGGGGTAAGGGGGAGGGGGGCACAACCTTGGCAATCACTCCTCTGTAGCCGCCACGCGGCTTTTTCGAGGAATTTTGACGTCATTCACACGTGGGGGGAAGGGGCTGGGAGAGCAAGAGGAAGCTGTCGGGGAGAGGGGGAAGGGTGTGGAGGGAAGCCGCAGCTTGGGTGGGGGGTGTTGGCTGAAGGGTCTCCCCACACCACTTCACCCCCAGCCTTCTCCATTTCGGCCAAGCTGAGCTCTTCGTGGTCCAACTTTGCAAGACCCAGGGTTGCCGACAATTCTGTTTGCAGAAATTGCCATTGCCTGAATCTTCTTAGGCAACTCGGATTCAAAGTTGCTATTGCTTCTCGGCCTGCAGCTCGCGACCCTTCCCCGCCACCATCTTCACTTCCCAAGAAGTTTTTTTTTTTTATTATGAGCTCGGTAGCAAGTTAATTCTGCTGAGGGGTAAACCCCCTACCCCCTAGCGTTTTTCTGTTGCCTCTGAATATCGAGATATGCCAGTGATCGCGGTTGTTGTTCACGACTCTACTACGAACTGCTTCTCCTAACTCCAGTAAAAGCAAAAGGAGCTTTAAAGGAAAGCCGTATCTCTGACCTAGGGACCTTTGGACTAATGAATGAGTGCGTGTTCTTCTCTTGTTCAGGTAGTGAGTTCTAGATTAAGTTTCACAAAAGCAGTTTTCATGCTCAATAAACTCCTCTCTCCACCGCCCCTTCCCGTGCTCCCACATAGAAGAATGGGGGCTTCAGTGGGGAGGGTGATTACTCGCAGAGTAAAGCCGTCAGTGGATATAAGCACTGCTGCTTGTACTTTTCTTAGACTAGCTGTCTACTTACATCGGTTTTCAAATACACCACTTGAATTAGTTCCACTGACTATGGGCAAACGATGCAAGAAAGTTGGGGGTGGGGGAGTGGGGGGGGGAAAAGGCTATCCAACTGGTATCCGGTACCTGGGGCTATGATTTCTTAACTGTAAATTTAACCAATAATTTATTACCTTCTTTAAAGTATTGCTGATCCTTTTTAACCTTTCATTTGGAGTGACATTGGAGTAAAGGTCCTTTCCCGAAGCCAAGCTGGAAAATTTCTGACTTTATAATGAAATATAGTGGAAGAGTTTAAAACTGGGACATTGGAGGGGCTTGAGATGTGAGATTTAGGGGGAAGGTACACACAACCAAACCACAGGAAGTAACAATGTAAACTCGTATTTATATCCATAGGCAGATTTGTTGTACCATTGAGGAAATGGTTTGGAGCTGAGTTTAAAAAAAAAAAGGGGGCAGCCCTGAGGTAAAATCATTTGTCCCAGATTGGGAGATGGAGGATTATGGAGTACCCTAGTTGGGTATCATGGGTATTATGAGGTAGCATGAAGTGTAGAAACATTATTTTTAAAGGTTGTCAGAGTTCAGTTATGAAAGTGCTCTTTTAAAAAACATTTCTACTTTTTTTTCCTTTTTTTAATCCCCTTTTAATAGCTGCTGATGTGACTCAAGCAAGTATTTTATAATATATTACCTCTGAAGAGTAACAACTAGTAAAAGTTACAATTTTTAAAATGTATTAACATTATTGGTGGTTGATTGTGGTTGATTTGCATTATGGTGCCTGATTTGACCCACACTTGATTTGTATGTGCAAAGGTAGGAAGTAAAATGATTTAGTAAAAAATGAATGAAGAAATTTTTAAAAAGGAATGTAATTTTTAAAAAATGAAGGGGCCAAAGGAATTGTTTGAGGGGTTGAAAAGTCATATGTCTCTAAAATTTTATTTAGATTCATTATTGAGTTTCTGAGAAGTTGAGCCAAGTCCTTTTTAAATGAAAATTTTTACTAGTTTGTCAAGACCATATCCAGAGATTGTTTTATAGAATAATTGCAATTTGTTTTCACACTTAGTTTTAATCAGAAATTACAAAAGAAAATCATCCTCATCCTCCAAAATCTATTTCCTAGTAAAACTGAGTCTACTTCTGATTTTGTAGTTTTCTTTGTCATTCATCAGTTAAAACAAAATTAAACCTGGATATATTTTCAAATAATTTCACATTTTGTTTTTAAAACAAAGTTTGTTGCCTTGTTAGTAGAATATCCATAAAATTCTTAAGAAGGGTGAACATACTGATATTGCATATTACAGTCATTTTTAAATCAATGAATAAAAACTGGGCAAATAACTAGTATTTAGTTTTCTTGATTTGTTCTTTGTTTTTGTGGTAAAATAATTTTTAAGTCTTTCAAAGTCGTTTTCCTTTATAATGTTATAATCATATAAATTGCTCTCCTGGCTCTTTTCAATTCCTTCTACATCAGTTCATGCAAGTGTTCCAGGTTTCTCTGAATCCATATATTCTTAATTTCTTATGTTACAGTAATATTTCAGTCCATTCCATATCACAAATTTTGTTTAGCAATTATTTTCTTTAATGCTTTTTGCAGAGGTTAGGTATATTGAAAATGAATAAATTTAAAGATACAGAGCAAGTTGTTCCCAGCATTTTGTAATCTCCAAAATGTACAATGAGCACATCCCCAATGTTTTAGGACTGACCTGAATATATACATTTTACATTCTGTCATACATAGTAGAAATCAATCCACTCTAAGAGATGTTATTTCCTCTTCATTTAGCTTTAAATAAGATCATCTATACTTATGTTAACTTGAAACAAGGTTTGTGCCTACACATAATCAAAACAGATTAGAAAATCAACTCTTCTGCTTTGTTGTTGTGTGTAATTGAAGATGAAATTAGAGTAGAAAATCCAAGCTAATTGCTAATGTGATCTACCTCAAGTCACATTTTCATTATGGCTGGATGATCTCTGAGTCAAATAATTCTTTGTGAGGTTTAGAGGTGAATTCCTAAATGGGCATCAAATGTGGGAAATCACAGAGCACAGTTAAGATGTAGTCATGGCAAATAATACTAAAGTCAGAAAATTATACTTTAACATGTCACTGGTTTGGGAATTTTACTGATGTAGATATAGCTTTCTTTCATTGCAGAAGATACTGATATTCAGGCAGTAGTAATAGAACTGCCTTGCTGGTCTGTGTCCTGTTCTGAACCTCCTTCTGCTTTCTTCTGGAACTTTTTTAAATGTTTGATTGATGTTTATTTCTGTTATTTATTTTTCACATTACTATCTCTGCCTACCTTTTTCTCCACATAGAAGCCTTCCTTTGTAATAAGTAAATACAATCAAGCAAAACAATCACTACATAAAGTATATGTCTCATTCTGAACTTCTAGTCCATCAATGCAACTTGGAAGTATGTTTCTTTAGCAGTCTTTTGACATCATGATTGGCTATTGTATTGATTAGATTTTCTTAAGTCTTTTTTTTAAATAATAAGATAATTTATTCAAGCACTTTTTTCTGGAAGCTGCAAAATGACTACTAAATGCTTCTCGGTAAGTTTGTTAAGTCAACTCTATATATCCTCTCTTTTGTGCTTGTGTTTTTGCAAAGACCTTAGTTAAATCTAATCCCTCAGCTCCTTGTTCTTTAGCCTGCGTAGTTGAGTGTCCATGTGGATGAAGCAGGTGATACATAATGACCAAATTTGTGGCATCATCCATTATCTCTCTCTAAATATCTACCCAAATCTCTCTGAATCTGGTCAATCAGCATACCAGCAATCTTTTTCTTATTTACCAGATACCACATCATTCCACCAAACTGTCTTGTTGAACACAAAAGGTCATATTTAACATGCTTTTCTATATCTTCATATGTCTGGTGATTAATTTTAATATAATCAGCTGAATCTGGTTCAAACTGTGCAACACAGAGATTGAGGATATCTTCAAGATGATGTTGACTGAACAAAGTTGGAAGATTTTCTTCTTGGAACATTAGGGTGGAAAAATCTTACTAACTTCTTTGGGGAAAAAGACCTGGATCATTCTGTCTTGGTCTTTCCAGGAAGTTTTACATAGAATACCACTTGGTTCCCTGACAACAATGAAATACTCATGATGGAAAATGCTAAATGTTAAATCAGTAAATGCATATTTGGCAGTAATCAGTTTTTTCAAGGATTATGTCATTTGCTAATACACCATTTATTGGCTCTCCTTTCAGCACAGGAGGCATTTTAAACTGTTCTTTAGCTGCCTCAATGGCATCTCTTTGGCCCTGACTAGTTGTAT
Source organism: Vombatus ursinus (assembly GCF_900497805.2). Taxonomy (NCBI): domain Eukaryota; kingdom Metazoa; phylum Chordata; class Mammalia; order Diprotodontia; family Vombatidae; genus Vombatus; species Vombatus ursinus. Next base: position 5,160,381 of record NW_020951209.1, read on the forward strand.
TTCTGTCATTAGCTTATATGTTGGTGGTTTAAGTTGTTGTTTAATTGGTTTAAAAACCTGTAAATCCAAACCAGTCATCTTGGTGAGTATATTTTGAACTTCCTTATCTATGAATTATGGCTTCTTTGTCACCGACCAACAGGAGTTAGCCTTGGAGCGCATCCAATGACAAGATGGCCCCCATCCCGCAGTCCCCCACCGAGAGCAGGGGTTGGGACGGAGGTCTGATCCTCAGAAGCCCTGTGCCCCAGGATGCCTCTTGGCAGAGCCAAAGGGAAGCCAGCACCCTGAAGGCCAACATCACTCCATTGGCCATCTGCCTCGGCCTTTCTTAAGTCTTTTAAAAGTTGTTTCCTTTAAAATATTGTAGACCAACAAATTGTTTTCCTGGTGATAATTAATTCACTTTGCATCAGTTCATGCAAGTCTTCCAGGGTTCTCTGAATCCATCATATTTTTAATTTCTTAATATTCCATCACATTCATATGCCGTAATTTGTTCAACCATTCTCCTATTGAAGGATACTCATTTTGTTCCCAGTTTTTTGCTGCTATAAATAAAGTTTGTGCACATGGCTACAGTATTTTGCTTCTGTGTTTAACTTCTTTGGGGATCTGGTTCAAAGAATAGACCCAGTTTAGTGACTTTTAGTTGCAAATTGCTTTCTAGAATGGTTGGATCAATTCAGAGCATCAAGCTTCTCTAACTTTTTTCTATAGATTCATAATATTGAGAGCTGGAAAAGACCCTAGAAATGATTTAAACCAACCTTATTTTACAGATGATGATACTAAAACCCTAAAATGTACAGTCACTTCCCTTAAGTCACACAGGCAGTAAGGAGGAAAGTCAAATTTTGAACTCAAGTTTTCTTACTCCAAAACTAATATTCTTTCCACCATGCCTTGAGTTCCTTGTAAACAGTTATACTTTTAAGATTTTTTAAAAAGCACTTATGATTCAAGCTTGTCTTAAATTCAAAACCACTGTTTTATGAAAGAAAATGTTTCTATAATCATTTTATTTGTTTATTTTTATTGATGCCTTTTGTTTTTACATTACCCTTGTTTCTAGATATATACCTCTCTATATTCCCTCTTCAATGAGCCTTCCTTTGTGATAAAGATTAAAAAAGAAAAGAGAAAAAAAAGTAATTCAGCAAAATCAACTAATGTGTCAGCCATATTTGAGAGTATATTCAACATTCCACACCACTAGTGTCCCCATTGGTAGAGTGAGAAGAGTGCATTTTTTTTTTTTTTTTACCTTTTCTAGGTTCAGGTTTGGTCATTTTAATTATATATAATTCAGTTCCATTTTTTTGTTTTTCTTTTTTGAACCATTGTAGTTATTGCATTTTTCCTGGTTCTGAATCAGTTCATTTAAGTATAATGGTCAATGTATTTTGTTATTCTTTTCTTTTTTTGTTTTTCATTTTTGTTTTTCTTCTCTACATTTCATTTCATTTTTTATTTTAATTTAAAATTTTCAACATTTTTTTCAAGGATCAAGCATTCATTTTTCTCTCTGCCACATCATCTCTCACTTAAAAAAATACAACACCCTTGTAACAAATAGTCAAGCAAAACAAATTCCTGCATTGTCTACATCCAAAATTATGTCTCATTATGCATATTAATATATCATGTCTCTGTTAGGAAATTGGTACTATTCTTCCTCATCTGTCCTCTAGGATCATGATTGATTATTGGGTTGATAAGAGTTCTTAAGTCTTTCAAAAACTGTTCATTTTTACAATGTTGTTGTTAGAGTATAAATCGTTCTCCTCAAAGTTCCATTCACTTCACTGTGATTCAAGCCCTACATATCTTCCCAAGTTTCTTCATTTCTTATAATACAAAAGTGTTCCATTTCATTTATATACTATCATTTGGTTCAGCCCTTCTTCAGTTGAAGGGTACTCCTTTAGTTTTAAGTTCTTTGCCACCAACAAAAATATCTACTATAAATATTTTTGTCCATATAGGACATTCTGCTTTTTCTGATGTCCTTGGGGGCTAGGCCAGATAGTAGTACTGCTGTGTCAAAGGGTATGCACAGTTTAATGATTTTGGGGGCATAATTCCAAATTGCTTTCTAGAATGACTATACCAATTCACAGCTCCACCAGCAGTGCATCAAAGCATCTATTTTCTGTGGTCCCTCCAACATTTGTTGTTATTCTTTTCAAAGAAACAATTTTCAGTATTGCTTATTATTTTGATAGCCTTTTTGCTTTTCATTTTATCTCTTCTCTAATTTTCAAGGTTTCCTTTTTGTTCTTTTGAGCTTGTGCATTTATTAACTTTCTAGTTCTTTAAATTGCATTCTCATTTATTAATCCTCTTTTATTTGCATTTTATTGATGTATGTTTTTCAAAGGTAAAATTTTTTCCTTGGAGTACTATTCTAGCTGAATACCACAAATATTGGTATGTGATCTCATTGTCATTATTGTTCACATAGTTATTAATTCTTTTTATGTTCTGTTCTTTGACCATAGATAGAACTGTTTTAATTCCTAAATAAGTGTGTCATTATCAAGTCTCCATTCAAGTCTGTATCTTTTGCTTGTGTTCCTTGTATTAAGTACTATTTTTATTGGGTTATGGATACTTTTAGTATTTTTGCTTTTGTTTACTTATTTATAATTTCTCTGTGCCTTAGTGACGGTCTATTTTTTATAAAGTACTATGTGGTAATGAAAAATATGTATGTTATTTAATGTTCCTATCCAGAAGATGACTTAAGTCTTTCAGATCTAACTTCAACAGTTTATTAGATTCTGTATTTTCCTTTTTGTTGATCTTTCTGTCAGATTTATCCAAATCTAAGTGAAAAACATTAAAGTCTTTTATATTTGCTGTATGTCTTTTTGCAATTCAGTTAACCATTCCCTTATGTATTTAAATTCTATGCCATTTGGTGCATATATATTTAGAATTGATATTGTTTCATTGTATTTGGTTTCCTTAAGCATACAAGTAGCTCTTCTCATTTCTTTTTACTTTGAAAATATTTATTTTAGGGTTATCTAATAAAATGATTTCAAATATTGGAAATTGGAACCATTTGATATTTAGACAGCTTTGCTATAGCTCCTCATTTTCATTCTTTACGTCTGTTTATTTTTAGATGTGTTTCTTTTATACAAGCAAATGGTTGGATTTTGTTTTCTTATCCATTCTGCCATTTTTCCCCATTTAATTTAATTATTTAATCCATTTACATTTAAAGGTATAATTGCAAAGCTTATGCTTTCCTTTTTTTATTTCTCTTATTTTGATTATTTTTACTCCCTTTTTTAAGTCAGTATTTTGTTCCTAAAGTTGGTTTTGCTTACACTATTATGATGATAGTCTTTTCCCGTAAGTTTTTTTCTGTCCCTTTTTACTCAATCTATTCCAAGTTCCTTGAATTTGCTTAAATTGTTAGTTTTTTGTTCTTTCATTTTTTCTTCTTCTTTTGACTCATCTCTTTCCCTGTCTAGTTAAATGTGTGTCAAAATCTCCCCTCTGACTTTTCATTGAAGTAATATTCTTTTGCAGTGCCCTTTTTGAAGTTTTCCTTTGCTTTGTCCTCCTTATTTCTCTTCCATTCCATTTTGTTTTGAATTCTATTTTCCCATTCATGGGTTATTATACCTGTACTTGTTCCTTCTTTATTCTCTGTCTCTTATGAAGGTAAAGCTTCTAGAGAGCCCAATTTTAATTCCTTCCTCTATCCCATTTCTAAGTAATTACCTTTGTAAATTTTTTTTTAATCTATTTTACTACAATCTTAGAAATATTGGTTCATGAAGGAAGTACTGTTTCATGGAAATACAATATAGTGCCAATTATTATTTATCCTAGTGTGAGGCCTAGTACTAGCTCCTGTCCTCATAATAATCACTTTCCATTCTAAGGCCCAGTTATCGTATCTACGGTTCTATGTCTTTCTTACTATCCCGGGTGCTGGCTGCCCTTAGGGATTGACCTCTCCTGAGATGTGACGACTTTCTAGGCACTAAAACCCTTTGTAAATATTTCCCCCTCCTCCAGTTCTTCAAGATTGTAAGATTGTTCCTTTCCCCCTCTGGGACAATACTCTTTTCTGCCACTTCCTTCATTCCAGACCCTACCCTCAATTGCTTATATCCTACTCTCCCATAGTCCTAACTCTTAGTAAGGAAATTATTATATTTTCTCTGTTCACTTATTGATTGGGTGGGGAGTATATACAGGAGTGTGCTGGTAAATGTTTAACGGCTGGTTCTAGAGCACCAGCCCTGGAGTCAGAAGGACCAGAGTTCAAATCTGACCTCAGACACTTGATGCTAGCTGTGGGACCTTAGGCAAGTCACTTAGCCCCAATTGCCTTACTGGAAACAAACAAACAAACAAACAAACCCCCCAAAACCATCTGGCTCTCTGGGAAAAAATATACACACAACATGCTCTTAAGTTTAATCTGCATTATTACCATCTCTATGACTTTCTTAAGTCTATACAATCAACAAAACAATAAATCAAGCCCTGATTTCTGAAGTATAAATGCTTACAACTGAAAATTTAACAATCAGCTCTTGAGAGTCAACTCAAGATGGTTCCAGTACACCACTGAGTGAAACTTTGTTTCTTCTTCTCCTTTCTGCATTGACTCAATCTCCCACTGTATTTTCCATTCAACAATAGATATTTCTTTACTCATAGTGACTGTAGGATTTAGGCTATGGAATATTGAACTTTCCCTTCTTTTCTTTTTCTTTAAATTCCTCTCTGTCTCTTGATCTGTTTCTTTTTTCTCTTTGTTTTACCCCTTTAGTTCAATTTATTATTTTTTCTTTTTTTAACAATAGACTATAAACATAAGAGAATTAATTTCATTACTTTATTTTAAAAATAATTGTACTTATTTTTCTTGTATTTTTCTTATTTGAACTATTTTAAGGTTAGGTATTTGGCTCACCTTTGCTTTTTTCTTTGTTTTTGCAGGAGTGCTTTGAATGCCTCTCCTTAGTTGAAAATCCTTTTTTTTTTTTTAAATTGATAATTAGGCTTAACTTTTTATTATATGCTACTTTTTTGTTGTACAGTTTTGAATTATCTTTTTCTATCATTTTCTCTGATATCTTCTGACTATAAGTGATCCTGGGTCATTTAAATTGGTGTTCATAGCTGAAGTACTTGCTCCTGAAGTTTGCAAAATTCACCTGTTATTGAAATTACAAAATTTAAGCACTCTATGTCTTTGCATTTCAAGCTTAGATTTTTCCAATTTTTTTCCTGGCAGTGATCTTTGGATTGTTTATTCAGTGCTTTATTGCCTGTGTTCAAATGTTCTAAACAGTTTTCTTGTATTATTTCCTACAGTATGGCACTCAAGTTTTTTGATTCGCCATTTACTTCTGGGAGACCTAACATCCTTAAGTTACCTCTACATTCAGTCTACAAGGTTATTTTGACTTGTATTGATTCAGATATTCTTTTAATGTTTTTGCTCTTTGATTATATTCTGCCAAATTTCCTTCCAAGTCTATATTTTTTGTGTTCAAAGCCTATCATTCTCTCTGTTCTTTTGAGAGAATCTGTCATATCTTCTATACTTTCCCTAAACCCAACCTCTTCCTAATGTTCCTATTCCTTTGAGCAGCACAATTCTTCAGCTCACCTGGGTTCTCAACCTTAGAGTTATCTTCAACTCCTCAACCCAACCCTCTCTTCGACCCCATCCAATAAATTGCTAAGTCTTATTAATTAACCTCTTCAACTAGACCAAATGATTAGTTACTGGCTCACTCAACCCATTCACTGTATTTACGGCTGGCCCTAGACACTAGAATATGCTTCATATTCACATCTCATGGAACTATCCATCTACCTAGGCCATCTTACCATTTACCTGCCTCTCTCCACCTTGACCAGCACACTCTACATCAAACCTGGATCTCTGGACCTATGCAATCCATGCCCCAAAGACTCTAGGGAAATTAATCCATTCATCTTTGTAACTCTAGTCCTAGGACAAAGCCCAGTCGATTGGTGGCTAAGTGAGTGTAAACTAGTCCATTTAGTGTCTTGCATCCACTGCCATCCCTACTCACTATACCATTCTTCACCTTCACATCCCAACCATCTGTCTACTCAGACAGTCTTACCATTTACCTGCCAAAACACAAATACCTTCTTGTCCATCCTTCTCTCCATTCTGTTTTCCTTCCTTTCCCCCTTCTACCTCTTGTTCTGGATACAGTGATCAAATAAATAGTAACGTTATTTCTGGAAAGGTTATATTAACTGACTGTTCTTTATCAACTTGCCATCTCTGGATAGAGATCATAACAGATCAAAATCCCCTTTCCTGGCCACCACTCTCCTTTTTGAGTTGCCTTCCCCTATTGGAATATAAGCTCTTTGAGGCAAGGATTTTCTTTCTTTCTTTTTTTTTATTTTTTATTCTTACTGTCTAGCCTAGTGTCTGGAACATAGTAAGCACTCGTTCATTCATTCCACAACATCTTTCGCGTGTCTCCGTTTTTCCACTCATAGAACCACCTCCCTAATTCAGGTCCTCATCATTTCTCACTTGGAGTATTGCTGTAGCCTTTTAAATAGTCTCATTGCCCTCAAGTCTCTTCTCTCAAAACCATCTTTCTTGTAGCTGCCAGAATGATATTCCTAAAGCACAAGTCTGATCGTGTCACCCCCCACCCCCCATCCTGTGAGATTGCCTGTGCTGCCTGCCTACAGTGTGGGTTGGGGTGAACAGTGGAAACATTGAGTGAGAGCTCTAAATATCTTTGTTGTTTAATATTGCTTCATCTTGTTTTTACCTTGCCTTGGATTACCTATGCCATTTTCTGCCTTTGTCCTATTCATGCACTGCCCCATGAAAATGGAGAAAATCATGAAATCATGCTGGTTGATCCCACTACAAATAATGTTGCATATTTTCATCTGGGTTCTCATTGAAGCAAGGCAGTCTTTTTTTGTTGTTACTTAATTGTTTTCAATTGTGTTTGGCTCTTTGTGACCCCATGTGGGGTTTTCTTGGCAAGGATACAGAATTGGTTTACCATTTCCTTTTCAAGGTGAGGAAACTGAGGCAAATAGGGTTAAGTGACTTGCTCAAGGTCACACAGCCTATCTGAGGCTGGTTTTGAACTCGAGTCATCCTGATTCCAGGCCTGGTGCTCTATCCACTGTTCCTCTATCATTTCCACTCTCACTAATCTTCATTCCTTCCCTGCCTACTGGCTGCTTCCTTACTGCCTATGTCTCTCCCATCCTCAAGAAACCCTCACTTGATCCAGCTATCGTTGCTAGCTATATCATCCCTTTTTTGGCTAAAGTGTTTGAGAAGCCCATCTATAATTCGAATACTTCTACTTCCTTTCTTCTTAATTCTTTAGTCTGGTTTCTGACCTTATCATTTAACTGAAATTTCTCTCTCCAAAGTTACCAATAATGTTTGGTTATTTTCTTTTGGTTTTATTATAAAATCTCTTTATTTCAGCTCTAGCCTCAATTCTCGATATTGTAAAATCTTCCCTATGGCTTTTAACTTTGAGCTTATCTCATTAGCTCAATAAAATGTCAAATGTAGGGACCAAAGTTTAATGACTCAACAACAACAAAACCTAACAACCAGACAGCATAAAACATTTAACAGTGTTCCATTAAAATTGGAGCAACCCTTCCACAGAGCAGCAGATATCAGAAACACACAACTTCAGTCATGCTGAAATAGCTGAGATGCCTGAACTAGAATGGAATCTCTGGGAGTACCAATCATAGGGCCAACAAAAGCTAATTCTAGTCCCAACCTGTACCTGACTGAGAATTTCCCCTACGGTACTTTTATCAAATGGTGACCTGGTCTTTACTCAAAGACCTACTTCCCATGGCAACCCATTTCACTTTCTGGATAGTTCTAATTGTTAGGAAGTTTTTCCTTATATCGAAGCAAAATCAGTCTCTGCGAGTTCCTCTCAGAGCTCCAAATTTTGCCATCTGGAACCAAACAGATCTAGTCTAATCTCTCTTCTAAGTGACCCCCTTTCCTATACTTGAAAACTATTCTGTCCCTACTGTTTTTTCTTCTCCAGACAAAACAACCCAATTTCCTTCAATCTATCCTTGCAGGGCATAATTTTGAGGCCTTTCTTTATTCCAATTGCCCACCTCTCCAGCTTATGTGTCCTTTCAAGATGTTATTGGTGCCCAGAATGGAACATTATTAATTCACTCTTTACCTTGTGTTTCTTTTAATGCAGCCCAAGAACGGCTGGCTTCCCCTTAGTTTTGATCTCCTGCTCTGGTTTATTCTACTGCAAGCTTATGCATGGGGCTAAAGATCAGAACTGAGTCTCCCCTCTGCTCTTGGGCTCACAGCCACGCCCCTGTGGCTCCGAAATTTGTTCCTTCCTTCTTGTACAGGTAGACCTCCTGCTCCGTGACCCATTTCTCTCCACCCTGGAACGGTGATCCCAAACTGGGTAAAGGACGACAGAGCTGCCAGATGGCACCCGTTCCTGCTCCCGTCATTAGTAAAGAGGCCTCTGAGATCCCTTTCTGCCCAGGTGTTCAGTCCCCTTACTGCCTGTGGGTGTTGGGCTGTTGCCCACATAGTCAGTGTCATTTCCTCCTGCTGCTATAGTGCTTCTACTGTGCTCCTGGATAGCCCAGACCCCAGTATCTGAGGAACTTTCTGTCCATCTTCCTAAGTTGCCCTGCACCAGAAAAATCATTCGCTATGACTTTTACTTGACTCCCCGATCAGAATTTGATTTGAGGCATTTCCTAGGTCAATGTTGAGGAGGTCTGGGGGCAACTAAGGCAAAACTGTGACCTCTCCACCATCCTGACTCTGCCCCCATTTCTATTTGAATTTGACAGCACTGGTTTAAGGCATTCCTATAGAAATCTATCTAAGCCATAAACAGTTATTCTTTAAGTACAGCCATTCAGCCCCTCCTAAAGGTACTATCTCCTGCCCCACATTTCTCCATCTTATCCACAGGGAGAGCATGAGATATTTGGTCAAATGCTTTGCTGTTCTCTATATTCCCCTGATCTACTAGTCTAGTAAATGCTCCCCCCCCAAAAAAAAAGAAAAAGAAAAAAAAAGAGAAAGGGATTAGTATAATCTTACTTGTTCTTAGTCAATTCATGCTGGTTCTTTACATCTTCCTTTTCTGAATGATCATTAGTCATAATTTTAATAATACATTTAAAAATTTTGCCAGGAATCCTCAGCTTAATTTATAAACGAATTTATAGATTTGACTTTCTCTCCCTGTTTGAAAACGAGGGCAATAGTTGCCCCTTCCCAGTCTTGCAGCATCTTTCCCATTCTCCATGAAAATTTAAAGATCAATGATCTATCAGTTTTTTCAGGACTTAGTTCATCTGTACTTTGTGACATGAAGTCATCAAGGGTAATTTTTCTATCCTTACATATCTCTGACTTTTACTTACAATTACTATTTTCTACTGTCCTTTCCAGGCCAAAGATTAATTCTTATTGATAGTGAATGAAGGAAGAAAGAAAAGGAGGAAGGAAGGAAGGAAGGACAGAAGAAAGGTGAGAAGGGAAGAAGGAAGGAAGGCAAAAAAATTTTATTAAGCTCTTGTGCTAAGCACCTTACAAATATTATTTAATTTGTTCCTCACAACAACCCAAGGAGGTAGGTGCTATTATTATCATCCCCATTTTACAGTTGAGGAAATTGAGGCAAACAGGTTAAGTAGCTAGTAACTGTCAGACACCATATTTGAACTGATTCCAGACCCAGTGTTTATCCATTTCACCACTTAGCTTCCTAGAGAAGCCAAGAAACAAAATAATCTGAGTAGTTTTTTCATCCTTTAGTTCTTTTCTATTCTTTCTAAGCAGTGATACTATCTGTTCTCCAATCTTTTTTCCTTCTAATACAGAATGATAGTGAGGGTTAGGTTAAACTTGGTGAATATCCCAGTGCTGCAGTAGCAATAGCTGTCCACACCAGGCTTGTTTCCCTGTTTTCTGCAACTTAAAAAAAAAAAAAAAAAGCAGGCTGTCACTTAGTTAAATTGTACTGTCAAGGGAATGTCATATGTATTTTGGCCACTGGATGGCACTACTCTTAAGCCACTAGCCAAGTGGCTTTGCCAGAGGGTATTTGGTGTGCATGTGTTGGCTATCTCAAAGGCAGCAGTAATTATACCACACCAAGCAGTAATCACACCAAAGAGCATTTAATTTATAAATTCTCAAACTACTCCCACTTCATCCACCTACCCTGAGTTCTCTGGTCTCATGGGGCTTTTGTACTGGTCCTGGGTTCAACATAGATCAAGAAGTATGACATAGACTATGTTTTAAGAGTATTAAATTAGAAAATATCTTATCTCTGCTCTTAAATCTCCATCTGTGATTTTGGAATATTTTTATTTATGGTCTCCCATATTCATTATCACACAGACAATCCACACCATAGCCATCCATACTGTATTATATGAAGAAATAAACTGAGAGTAGTCAAGACCTATTCTGTGGAACACTCAACCAATCTTCCTGAGCACCCTCACTTCTCCTGGAGCATGGGAGCATGGTGGGGATGTCTATGGCTTGGGAGAAATTCCAAACTCCCTTTCCTGTGAAGGTCATGACAGGTTTAGAAAGAGAAGTTGCCTCCAAATCACTAGTAAGAGCAATGTAAATCAAAACAATTCTGAGGTTTCACTTTATACCCAGCAAATTGGCAAAGGTAACTAAAGATGGGCATAGTCAATGTTGGAGGGTTTGTGCAAAGTTAGGTAAACTAATGCACTGTTTATGGAATTGTGAGTTAGTTTAACCATTCTATAAATCATTTTGGAATTATGTCAAGAAACTTACCAAAACATCCAAAACCTTTGACTCAGAGATTCCCTTGCTAGGCATATACCTTAAGAAAAGCAATGATAAAAACAAAGGCTGCATGTACACCAAAACTTTTTGTAGTAGCAAAGATGCCTGTTGATTGGAGCATGAAAAAACAAATTGTGGCATGTGAATGTAATGGACAATTACTGTGCTATAAGAAACAAATGGTGACTACAAAGAAGCATAGGAAGACACAATATATATGAACTGATACAAAGTGAAGTAAACAGAACCAGGAAAATAATATACACAATGACTACAATAATATAAATGATAAGACCACTACCAACAACAAAAAATCAAAACTGATGAGTTGGCCACCAAGAACAAATATGCGAAGGTACCCTTCCCACTTCTTTGCAGAGATTTTGAACAATGAATATGTCAGACTTTTTAAATGTGTTGGTGAATTATGCTCGGTTTCTTTTTAAAGGGACATCTCTTTGGGAGGTATTTGGAAGATGAATATCCTGGAAAATGTAATTGATGTAAAACAAAAAATATCAATATATTTTTTTAAAGAAGAGGTTGTGCCTCTGGCCTTCGGCAAAACTGCTCCAAAGAACAGTATGAGGAAGACAGAAAGTTGTCCTACCTAAGGGAAAGAGCAGTGATTCTTTTTTTTTTAAAATTTTAAAATTTTATTTATTTATTTTTTATGGCAATTATTTATTTATTTATTTTTGTTTTCAACATTTACTTCCACAAGATTTTGAGTTCCAAATTTTCACCCCATCTCACCCCTCCCCCCATCCCAAGATGGCATGCATTCTAAGTACCCCTTCCCCTAGTCTGCCTTCCCTTCTATCTCTCCCCCCCTTTCTCTTATCCCCTTCCCCTTCAATTTTCCTGTAGGGCAGGATGGATTTCTGTACCCCATTTCCTGTATTTCTTATTTCCCAGTTGCATGTGAAAACATTTTTTTTAAACATGTGTTTTTAAAACTTTGGGTTCAAATTTTCTCCCTTCCTCCCTCCCCACCCATCCTCATTGATAAGGCAAGCAACTAAATATAGGTTATATATGTGCAGTTATGCAAAACACTTCCATAGTAGACATGCTGTGAAAAACTAACTCTATTTCCCTTAATCCTATCCCACCCACCCATTTATTCTATTCTTTCTTTTGACCCTGTTCCTCCTCAAAAGTATTTGCTTCTGATTACTCCCTTTCCCAATCTGCCGTCCTCTCTGTCATTCCCCTACTCTCTTGTCCGCTCCCCCCCATTTTCCTGTAGGGTAAGACAGATTTCCACACCCAATTGAGTGTGTAAGTTATTCCCTCCTTAAGTCAAATCCTGTGAGAATAAGATTCACTCATTCCCTCTCACCTTCCCCCTTTCCCCCTCCGCTGTAAGAGCTTTTTCTTTTCTGTTTTTTTTTTTTTGGTAGGATAATTTACCCTATTCTACCTCTCCCTTTCTCCTTCTCCTAGTATATTCCTCTCTCACCCCTTAATTTTATTCTCTAGATATGACCCCTTCATCTTCAACTCACCCTGTGCCCTCTATCTATCTATCTATATATACATACTTATAATTCTTTCCCTCCAACTACCCTAATACTGACAGAGGTCTCATGAGTTATAAATATCATCTTTCCATGCAGGAATGTAAACAGTTCAACCTTAATAAGTCTCTTATGATTTTCTCTTTCCTGTTTACCTCTTCATGTTCCACTCGAGTCTTGTATTTGAAAATCAAATTTTCTATTCTACTCTGGTCTTTTCATCAAGAATGCTTGAAAGTCCTCTATTTCACTGAATAGCCATTTTTTCCCCTGCAGGATTATACTCAGTTTTGCTGGGTAGGTGATTCTTGGTTGTAATCCTATCTCCTTTGCTCTCCAGAATATTATATTCCATGCCCTGCAGTCCCTTACTGTAGAAGCAGCTAAATCTTGTGTTATCCTGATTGTGTTTCCACAATACTTGAATTGTTTCTTTCTGGCTGCTTGTAATATTTTCTCCTTGACCTGGGAACTCTAGAATTTGGCTACAATATTCCTAGGAGTTTTCCTTTGGGGATCTCTTTCAGGAGGAGATCAGTGGATTCTTTCAATTTCTATTTTGCCCTCTGGTTCTAAAATATCAGGACAGTTTTCCTGGATAATTTCTTGAAAGATGATGTCTAGGCTCTTTTTTGATCATGGCTTTCAGATAATCCAATAATTTTTAAATTCTCTCTCCTGGATCTATTTTCCAGGTCAGTTGTTTTTCCAATGAGATATTTCACATTGTTTTCTAATTTTTCATTCTTTTGGATTTGTTTTACAGTGTCTTGATTTCTCATAAAGTCACTAGCTTCCAACTGCTCTATTCTAATTTTTAAAGAAGTATTTTCTCCAGTAAGCTTTTGGACTTCCTTTTCCATTTGGCCAATTTTGCTTTTTAGGGCATTCTTCTCCTCAATGGCTTTTTGGACCTCTTCTGCCATTTGGGTTAGGCTATTTTTTAAGGTGTTATTTTCTTCAGTATTTTTTTAGGTCTCCTTTAGCAAGCTACTGACTTGTTTTTCATGATTTTCTTGTATCACTCTCAGTTTTTCCTCTACTTCTCTTACTTGCTTCTCAAAATCCCTTTTGAGCTCTTCCAAGGCCTGGGACTGATTCATATTTTTCTTGGAGGCTTTGGATGTAGGAGCTTTGACTTTGTTGTCTTCTTCTGCTTGTATGTTTTGATCTTCTTTGTCACCAAAGTAAGATAATAATCTGACTCTTTTTGTACTGTTTACTCATGATCCCGGCCAATTAATTGAGTTTCAAACTCTTTGTTAAGGTAAAAGTCTGCTTCCAATGTGAAGAGTGTACTGTCCCAAGCTTCAGGGGTTTGTACAGCTGTTTTCAGAGGTACTTCTAGGGACCTGTAAATTTTCAGTTCTTCCAAGGTGCTACGATAAGGGGTGAGGTGTTTTCTGTCCACAGCCACAAGCTCCACTGCACCAGCATTCCTCCTAGCCCCAGGACCGCCCCTCAGAACTGTGACCCAGGTCCAAGCACTGGTAAAGCAAGAGATTCCTGCCTCAGCACTGGCAAAGAGATCTCTATAATCCCCCTCTGATCAGCCACTCAATTACCCCTCAGTCTGTGGGCCGGAAGCTCAGGAAAAAGCTGTGGCCCGGGACCGCGCTCGGGACTTGCGGCTGAGACCTATCTCCTCTCTCACCGCAGTCACAGACTTTTCCCACTGACCTTCCACATTGTCTTTGGAGTTCCTGAGTTGAGAAGTCTGGAAACCGCCACAGCTGCCCGTGATTCAGTCCTCTGAGGCCTGCGCACCCACACCACACTGCGCTACTCTCCCAGCCCGGCGCAGTATACCTTTTCCGATCAACCATCCAGGCTGTCTTTGGATGGAAATTTGTTTCACTCTGTCTTTTTGTGGGTTCTATTGCTTTAGAATTTGTTTAGAGTCATTTTTTTTAGGTATTTGGAGGGCTTTGGGAGAGACCTCAAGACAGTCACTGCTTTCCCTCTGCCATCTTGGCTCTGCCCTCAAGAGCAGTGATTCTTGTATCAGAAGACTCGTGTTCAAATCTTACCCTTGATGCTTATTACCTCTGTGTGTGGGCAAGTCTTCTAATTTCCCTGGGCCTTGGTTTCCTCATCTGTAAGAGGACAGGATTGGACTAGACAGCTTCTAAGGCCCCTTCCAGCCCAACAGCTATGACCCTATGACCCTATGACCCCGTGATTTCACCCTCCGCTGAGCTTTTCACCTGAATTCAATAAGCTGAGTCTTACTCTCATCTTTGCCCATCTAGGTCATCTCTCACCCCAAACTCCTTTATACCATTTCTGTTCTGGGTCTCTTTGAGGCCACAATTGCTTTACAGAACCCATCCCATTGTATCTATTGCTACACCCAGTCTAGGCTGTGGACAATGAGAACAAAGGCAGGAAACGATCAGCGGACGCTAATATTTATATAGCACTTTAAGGTTTACAAAATACATTACATGTATTATTTCATTGATCTTCACACCAATCCCATGAAATAGGTGCTATTATTATCTCCATTTTTACAGAGATCCAGCATTCATATAGCACTTTGTGATTAACAAAGTGCTTTACGTATGTTATCTCTTTTGATTAAATGAAGAAACTGAGGCTGAGAAAGAATGAGTAACTTACCCAACAGTACACTGCTTATAAAGATCTAAGGAAGTATTTGAATCCAGGTTTTCTGGACTCCAAGTCTGGTGAACAACAACTTAAGCTGCCAGTGGTGTCTGACTCCTCCCACTGGTAGCATGGAAAGAAAGGCATGGAATGGTCAACTGGAAGGTTCATCCAGGGCAAAGTGACAAGGAAACTCAGAGATGTTGGGAAATGTATACTCTCACACATTTCCTACCTTCCTCATTGTCCTGGTGATCTCTTTTCCTAGTCAACTTCTAGGAGACATTAGAAACATCTGCTGAAATAACAAAAAAGTATTCTTTGCCAGCCTCAGCCCATTTTGAGCTTTAGCAGGCCTGGTACTATTCTTACAAGACCATGATACACTTTGTATATTCAGTAGGGGCAACAGTCTCCCCTTTTATACATTCATCTTCAATTAAATGGCCCTTGTTTCCATCTTACATACATCTTCTAAAAATCCAAGGTGGTCCAAGTTCCCTGCATTCCCTGCATGAGAACCCACATTTTTCTCTTTTTCCTATTTATCAGAATTTTTTGTCTTTATGTCTTGAGAGTTACCCATCCCTTCTGAGCTGATTTTCCCTCTATGATTTTAGGCTGTAGGGATCTTACATACTCTTTCTTTGAACCATTTGAAGTCTTCTTTCCCAAATCAAGGTGGCTTGTCAGTCTATGCTCAGCTTCCCTCTTCACTATCACAAATTCTAAGATAGAGTGATCATTTCTCCCCGAAGTTCCTATCATCTCTACTTTAAGAAGTATTTCCTCTTTGATCAGATCCAGCATGGCACTTCCTCTTTTTGTTTCCTTTTTCTTTTGAAGGATAAGCGACTACTAAGGCAAATACAGAATTTATTGGCTGTTGTGACTTTGGCAAGGTGAGAGATCCAACATATCTGTATCATTGAAGTCCTCTTGTCACTACTGCAATATCACCTGAGAGCTTTCTCAACTCACACTGCTACTGGCCAGTTGGGTCCCCAAAACGGTGGCTATTGCTACTCCCAGAGTTCTAAGGATAACCCTATGGGGGCTACCCTACCATACACTAGCATATATGCCCCCACTGGTGTATTTTCCCTTGATATTCATCAGATTTTTAGCAAAGGCCTTTACTCAAATGGCATACCAGTAACAGTAATATAGTTTCCTCTCAACATCAGGGGTACATATCCCCACAAATATACCCAGAGTCCAGGAGGCAGAAAAAAGTAGGCAGAAACTTAAACTACCATGGCATATATGTAAATGACACATGTGACAAAGACAACTCACAACTCTGGAACTTTAGGACTTTGATATCCTTCCTCTCTCTGGAAGGTCCTCATGAAGTTCATAATGAATCACTCCATTGTTCAGCTGAGCTGGTTCTTTGCATATCATGGTGTTTCCACTGGATAGGAGATTCATCTGGGATTTATCTTCCTTTCAGCTGGATGAATCAATCTGCTGCTGGGCCAAGCTGTTCACTCACTGACTATACTGGCTCCTCATCACACTCTCTGGCTATTGGACTAGGCTGGGCAGTTGGTGGGGAGTGACTTCCAATTGAGGTCATGATTCATGATTCAGTGATACAACAGGAAATAAGAACAAAACTAAAGAACTGAAAAACTAGATCAGATGAAGTATCTATTATCAAAAATAATGGACTTGGAAAACAAGATAGATAGCAATCACTTAATAATTATTGAGTTCCCTGGAAACTACCCAAAAAACCCCCAATAATATATTTCGTGAAATCACCTAACTGCTTAGAACTACTGAAGCCAAAGGATGAAGGCAAAATAGAAATAGGAAATTCTCTCATTTGAAAAAAAAAGAAATCTCTAAGGTCTTCTCTGTCTCTCATAATATAGTGGAAAGTCAATAAACAATAAATAGTAAATAAAAATTTATTAAATGCTTTCTATGTGCCAGATACTGTACTAAGCTCTAGGGATACAAATACAAAAAAGAGTTCCTTACTTCAAGGAGCTTAAAAATCTGCTGGGGGAAGACAGCACAGAAAAGGAAGTTGAAAAACAGGGGAGAGGCTCCCGATGGAGGAGCATAGTAGAGAAGTAAGAAAAAGCTGAAAGTAGTATAACCAGGTGGGAAATGAGGAGATGTCTGACCTGAGCCCCCTGTTTAAGTGGAGTTAGTGGAGATGATGGCTCTGCCCTTCAATCAGAAAGTCAAAGGGTGGTGATGAGGTGATTTGATCTTGCATAATCATGAGGTTTCCCAATAATGAGGTTCCTGGGGCAAGGTGAAGTCAGAAGAAGCTCAAAATAATAAAGCCAAGTGAGAAATGAGCAGAAAGTGGGACCTTAGCTGAGGCTTGAAGGAAGCCAGGGAAGCCACAGGGCTAACATGAGGAGGGAGAGAGTTCCAGACATGAGGAGAATGAAAATGTATAGATTCAGGAGATGAAGTGTCTTGTGTGAGAAACAGCCAGGAGGCCAGTGTCACTGGACCATGAAGTAAATGGAGCAGAGTAAGGTTTAAGAAGATTGGAAAGGCTGACAGGTTATGAAAGAACTGGTGGCTTTTTTCTGTACACACCAGCTCTCTTCTTGCTTAGTGACTCCTTTATATAACGGAGAGAATATTGAGATTATCTTTGCGTATTTTTGCAAGGCGTATGAAAATTCATCTCAGCTCTTCTTTCTGTCCCTCTTCAATCCTGACCCTTAGCTTAAACTTGCTATTTCTGTATTCTTGCCTTCTGACTTCTTCCAGGCTCTGATGATTTATGTCTACATATTAATAAACTACAACAAACACCTTGGGTTTTTGTTGGCCAACAAGTTTTATCTAATTTCAGGGAAAATTTAAAAAAAGAGTAAAACTCCCAAAACTCTGGTTGGACTTTCAAAAGCCTAGTTGGGACATATAGAATTAGAATGAAAGGGAATAAAGACACACATTCAACTCCCCTCTGCAGATACGGAAAGGGAAGGAAAGAGCATCACTCTCTTTTCTTGCCAGAGTAACTTGGTAGCAAGGAAGATTACAGCTAGTTTATGGTTTGTATCTAGACCATTAGGTCAATCAATTGATCAACAAGCATTGACTAACTTCCTTCCACGTGCCAGGTACCAGGAATTAAAAGAAAATAGCAAAATGATCCTGGCAACCATATACATGTTCAACTTTATTGTTAGTACCAGGTGGCCAAAATACTGCCTAGCTACCTATCATAAACTAGGTACTCAGCCACAACTACTGATCTCTTCTTTCCTTATTGAGTGTTCTATCTCTTGGCAACGTCTATGAATCTTCATTATTTTTTGGGACAGAAACATTTGCTTCTTTCTCAGTTAGTCCTCCTTCTATTGCAAGGATTCATATTTATTACTGTCAAAATATTTTGGAGATACCCTGTTTCCCAGAGCCAAGGCCCAGCAAACAGGTTGTGTCCTGAGCTTGGTATAACAATAATCCTTTGCTCTCTGTATAACCTCAGCCTCTAGCAAAGTATATTGATTGGACCAGCACCGGGTGTTCACTGAGGCATTTAGCTCCCCTTCTTTCCCAGGGCCATCCATCACATGTTCACAATCCCTGTTCTTTGTACTGTACTTCTGTTCCTGTCGCAGAACTCTGCTTCTGTACCCCACAGAGTAATCATGACCCCCAAGACTTGAGACAATGACTGTTCTCACAGGACCCAAGAATGCCTGTATTGTACCAAGAAATGCAAACCTTGAGAATTGTCTCAAGACCTAAGAATAATTGTGTTGTGGACCAACCCCTTTCATGTATATAAGTGGCCCCAGCATCAGCAACGTTAAGCGCTCCTTCTTAGGTAGGGGAACTTTTGTTTGCAAACATCATTTTCCTCACTCTGAAATTAACTAACTTCTGTTTGTGTCCTGACTTCCCTGTCTCGAGCCTGCTCTGTTCTGGCTCAGGCCACCCACAGGTTAGAGGTCAGTTCTGGTCCAACTGACATTACTTAGAACTAAGTATTCAGTGACACACTTCGTAATGGTCTTTAAAAGAGGGGCAGGAATTCAAAGCACGGTAGGAAGGGCATTCCAGGAATTAGGGAGCAGTGTGAGTAAAGGCCTGGTAGTTAAAAAATAAATAAAAGTACAAGAGGTTTGGGGAATAGAATCTTTATGTTTTTCTGTACTTTAGAATGCACAGTAGAGAGTAGATGATGAAGCTGCAAAGGCAAGGATGGGCCATATTTTGTACACCTTGTGCAGAAGGCACTGTGATACCTGGTCCTATTTAGCAATCAGGATCCCGGGCATGTGACCTACTCGAATATTCTCTCCAAAACAGTTATTTTTCCAAATGCTTAAGAGAATGATTTCATGCAGTCTTTCTGGCCCCCCACCCCTATCCTACCAGGCATGCCCCTTCCTTCTTAGATACGATATCAGCCAAGCCTCAAAGGGTCATTATCTCAGTAAGCAATTTAATTGGACTAAATGAAAGTATAAATAAAAGCAGGAATATTGCTAACATATAACATCGACTAGTCAGTATCTTAATTCAGGCCAACCTGAAGGCAAAAACATTTTTTAGGCTGGAATCTATCTTTTATTTCCTAGCCATAGTATAGGTTCAGAAACATGTCTTATTTTCAAATCTTTATTTCTCTGTCAATTGGGAGCTGGATAAACAACAGATTGACCACACTAAGGTTTAAGAGTGTTAGGGAAGCTTTTATAGATTCTTATAGTTCTGAAGCAGCACAGAGTATGGGATGATCCAAGTTAAAGTCTCGCTTCAGAAACTTATTTCCTGTGTTACCCTGGACAAGTTAGTTAAGCTCTCTAAGCCCCTGTTTCCCCATCTGTAAAATGGGGATAATAACAGCACCTATCTCAGAGGGTTGTTGTGAGGATTAAATAAGATGGTGCATGTAAAGCTCTTGATAAACCATAAAGACATAAATAAATATGAATTATTATTATGGTTACAGCTATGTAAGTAAATGTGGGGCAGCTCAGTGGCACAGTGGGTAGAGCACTGGATTTGGAATCAGGAAGACTCATCTTCCTGAGTTCAAATCTGGCTTCAAATATTTACGAGTTGTGTTCTGCTGCATGTCACTTAACCATATTTGCCTCACTTTGCTCATCTGCAAAATGAGCTGGAGAAGGAAATGGCAAACTGCTCCAGTATCTCTGCCAAGAAAACCCCAAATGGCATCACAAAGGGTTGGACTTGACTAAAATGACTCAACAACATATAAGCAAACAGGACAGAAGGATGTCAGATCTAGAGATTCTGGAACTCTGTTGTGCTAAGATCTGTTCTTGTAATCTCCAGCATTGAAATACAGTGATGCTAAAATGCCCCCAGGAGCATGAGGCATCATCTGACTGTCACAAATCTAATGCTCTCACACTGCTAGGGGGACAGATAAAGTCTAGGTTACCCTCATATCCCTCCAAGGTCCTGCCTTTTTTTCACCTTTCAAGGCTGCCTCAGTCCTGCATTTGATGTCACCTTCCTTTGAATCAGTCTGTGAGGCCAAAGGGATGAATGAAGCTCCTTCAGAATACCCATCCTCAGAAAACTCTTGCTTGATCCATCCTCCTTAGCTAGCATCCCATATCCCTCCTATTGTAGCTAAACTCCTTGAGAAGACCATCTTCCATAGGCACCTCCACTTCTTTTCCTCTCACGTCTTCTTAACTCCCTACAGTCTCATTTATTCAACTTACTCATTTATTCAAATGAAACTGCTCTTTCCTTTTTTCACCTCTCTGCAGCCTTTGACATTGTCAATCACGTTCTTTTCCCTGATACTTTCTTTTTTCTAGGTTTCTGTGACACTATTCTCTCCTGGTTTTCTTCCTCCTTACCCATTCTCCTCAGTCTCCTTTGCTGTTTCTTTAGCCAGGTCATACCTGGTAATCCTGGGTGTCCTATAAGATTCTGTCCTGGGCTTTCCTCTCTCCTCCCTCTTAGTATTTCATTTGGTGATCTCATCAGCTCCCATCAATTTAATTATCACTTCTACGCTGATGAATCTCAAATTTCTTTATCCAAACTAACCTTTCTGCTGATCTCCTAACTTATATCTCCGACTGTTTATTAGACCTCTCAATCTGGATGTCCCATAGCTATCTTAAACTCAACATATCTAAAACAGAACTTATTATCTCTCCCTCCAGCAAGAACAAAACAGAACTCTCCCCTCTTCCTAACATTTTTATTTTTGTTGACAGTACCACCATCCTGCTAGTCATCCAGGCTTAAAACTAGGTGCCATCCTTGACTCCTCATTCTTTCTCACCCTCATATCTAATCCATTGCCAAAGCTTGTTGATTTTATCTTTGTAACATCTTTCATGTATACCCCCTTCTCTCCTCAGACACTGCCACCACCCTGGTGCAGACCCTCATCACCTTATGTCTGGACTGTTGCAATAGCCTGCTGGTTGGTCTCCCTGGCATAAATCTCTTCCCACTCCAGTCCATCCTCCACTCAGCTGCCAAAGTGACCTTACTAAATTGTAGGTCCAAACACATCACTTCCCTATTCGATAAACTCCTATGGCTCCCTGTCACTTCCAGGATCATATATAAAATCCTGCATTTGGTGTTCACAGCTCTTAATAACTTCCCATCCTCACCTTTCCGGTCTCCTTACACTTTACTTCTCCCTTCCCACCCCATACTCTTCAATCAAGTGAATATTGATTCCTTGATGTTACTAACACAAGACATTCTATCTCCCAACTCCAAGCATTTCCACTGGCTCTTCCTCAGGCCTGGAATTCTGACTGGGCAGGACGACAGGATCACTGGGCAGTCTCCTAGCTTTCAGGCAACTATTGTCCCTTCTCTAGAAAAGTATAGAAAGTACAGGTTAAGAGCATAAAATTTCCAGGTGTTCTGTGTGATCACCTGACATTGATGATTACTGTCATCAAATAGCAATCGACTCTGTGGCACCCTCCTAGGGAGAGAAACTGCATGTAAGTCAAGTACAGAAAAAAATTATTCCTGGAATCCATTTTGCTTCCTTGAGATTTTTGGAAAGGGAATACTGGGCGGTTTTCAGTAATATTACGTGGTATAGGGTATTCCTATGCAGGCAGGAACTGGATCAGATGGTCTCTGAAGTTCCTTCCAATTCTGAGATTCTGTAATTCTGCAGTGAGGAAGATGGTACAATGGATAGGTCTGGAGTCAGGAAGACCTGAATTCAAATTTGGCCTTAGACATTTACTAGCTATATGACCCTCGGTAAGTCACTTAACCTCTGTTTGCCTCAGTTTCTTAACTGTAAAGTGGGGATAATAATAGCATCTATCTTGCAGGGTTGTTGTGAGGATCAAATAAGATAATATTTGTAAAGCACTTAACATAGTGCCTGGCACATGGTAGGTGCTATATAAATGTTTATTCCCTACCCTCCTTCTTCCCAAGGCTCTAAGAATTTAAGTGATTTTCCCAAAATCACACAGCTGACAAATAATGGAGAGGGACTAGAATTCAATTCTTCTCACACCTAGTCTAATGTCTTTCATACTATAAAACACATCCATTGTCCTCAAGGGAACTTAAACTCTAGTAAAGATATAGAATTTAGTGCAGCATTTGGGGAATTGATGTCACCTCATGGAACTCCTAATGTATCTGAATGCTAGCAATCAATCAACAACAATTCATTAATATGATTTTTAATGATTACTATGTGCTAGACACTGCCAATATAAAAATAAAGACTGACTGAGTCCCTATTCTTGAGGAGCTTACTTGACCTAGTGTTGGGGTTCCCAATGTTTTGTGAGGAGATACTTTTCATTTTCTCATAATCTTCATTGAATTGTAAGTGGTGGTCAAGGGAATGGTTGACAGTCATGAGACCTGGAATTTTCAGCATACATAAAGAAGATTGGCTTTAGAATTTGGGTATCAGGGTTCAAATTCCAATTTTGCAACTTACTACTGTGTGACCTGGGGGAAAATCACTTCAACTGTCTGGACCTTAGTTTTCTTATTTGCAAAATGAAAAGGTTTTTGATAGATGACCTTAGTGATGTAATAGAAAAAAGTATTGCATCTAAGTATTGAAAGAAAAAAGTATTACATCTAAACTTGGGTTTAAATCCGCTGGCTGACATTTAACATTTCTGGAACCATGATGAAATTTCTTAACCTCTCATGGTCCCAATTTCTCCATTTGTAAAATGGAGAAATTGTTCTAATTGTTCTAATTCTAAATTGTTCTAATAATATTTACACTACTTACTTCACAAGATTGTTATGGTTATGTTCTGTTTGTACTGGAGCTTTGGTAGGAAGCTGTTAATTTACAATCAAAGGCAGTTGAGTGAGCTACTCCCATTTCCAGAAAGAAGGAAGATTATAGAAGTTTGAGAGAGTCTAGTGGGAAGAGAGAAGTCAGAAAGAGGAGTCTAAAATCAAATTAATGAGACATTTTAAAGTTTAATATGCATTATTAACACCTTCTCCATCAATTTCTTAAGTCTAGACAGTCATCAAAATAATATATGAAGCCCTCATTTGTAGTGTTTGCTGATTTGTGAGGTACAAAATCTCATCCTGAAAATTTAACAATTGACTTTCGTGAGTTGGTTCAATCTGGCTCTAGCATACCCCTAAATGCGACTCATGCTTAAAATGGCCATGGATTAGTGTACCTTATTTAGAAGGAATAAAGCATATGAAAAAAGATAGAGATGAATATCCTCATAATTAAGAAGGTATGCTCATGTGAGGAATTCCAGAAACCAGAGAAGAGAAGCATACAGTTACAAGATATATACAGAGTAGATAGAAAGTAACCTTAGAGGGGATTAGAGGCATTAGCAACTTGGACAGTTAATCAACAAGCATTTATTAAGCACCTACTATGTGTCAGGTTCTGTGCTAAGAACCGAGGCTACAAAGAAAGGCTCTCAAGGAATTCACTGGAAAACAACTTAAAAAAACAACTATGTACAAACAAGATACACAGAGGATAAAGTGAAGATATTCAACGGAGGAGAAGCACTAGCAATAAGGGGAATTGAGAAAGACTTCTTGTAGAAGGTAAAATTTTAGTTGGCACTTGAAGGAAGGTAGAGAAGCTAGGAGGTGGAGTTGAGAAGGGAGAGATTCTCAGGCATGGGGGACAGCCTGTGAAAATGCACGAAGTCAAGAGATGGAATATCTTGTTGAAGGAACAGCAAGGAGGCCAGTGGGGTGTGTGTGTGTGTGTGTGTGTGTGTGTGTAGGTCTGTAGTGCTTAGAGCTTGGCCAGACATCAAAGATACCAAGGTCATCCACTGTATCTTGGACCTTCACCAGTGTCCTGATTTTTGCCTTGCCACTGGACTTCGATGACTCTGGAAGAAAGAGATTGAGGCTGATGACTGTGCAACTCTGCCTCACTTAAATCCAATTCACATGGAAGTCAAGACATCACCCCATGATATCTCTAGTCCTATTTGAAATGAAGAACAAACAACAACCATGTAAAAAGACTGGATAGGAGATGGCCCGGTTATGAAGGGCTTTGAATGCCAAACAAGGGGATTTTATATTTAATCCTGGAGGTAATGGGGGCTACTGGAGTTTATGGAAAAGGGTTAGTGATGTGGTCAGACTAAACTTTAGGGAAATAAATTTGACAGCTCTGTGGAAGATGGACTAGGAAAGATCTCTTGCAGAAGGTAGTATTTGAGCTGTGTTTGAGTATTGAAGAAATACAAGGATCCTAAGATGCAGAGGTAAGTATGGAAAACATTCCAGGCATGGGAGTCAGCCAGTGCAAAGGGAGATGGAGCATAGCATGTGATGAATTGCAAGTAGGACTGTGTAGTTGGGTGCTTCTTAAACCTGGGCCACAAGTTTAAGAAGCGCTGAATGGGTTGAGAGTGAAAAAGTTTAAAAAGCCCTGTTGTAGAGCACATAGAGGGGATTGATGTGGAAGAAGACGAAGAAATAAAATTATTTTAATTGCATTGAATTTTATATACAAAACATAATTAACAAGAAAATCCTTGCAATGAAAACATTCTTACATTCTCATAAACCAAGGTGAACCATTATACCCACGGAATTCTCTACCGATGGGGAAAAAAGAAATGAATCCTCAGGGAGTTGGGGAAGAAAGATGGATGAAGTTACCATCCTGAAGAAAAAAAAAAAAAAACTACAGGGAGGGCTGCTTTGAAATGTTGCTGGAGAGAAGCTCACCAAACAACTCCACGCCAGCTCAGCTGTCAGTAGTTGGAGCTCTGACTTGACTGCTGCCCATCCCAGACAGCTTCGCCTTTCTAGCTATCGTCTGCTTCATTGGTGGCTGTTCCTGTCGGGCTCCTTTCTTGCCATCTCAGCGAAGTTCCCCTCAGCTGCTTCTGCTAAGTGCCCTTAAGGTTCAGAACTCCCAGAGGCCATGCCCATGGGCCACTCACCTCATTGTTTAGTCTGCTTTTTTCCTGCCTGCGTCACTACTCTGCCCAGGCGGGCAGTTGCTCTGAGACTAGTACTCACTTCTCTCCATGGAGGGTCTCCGGTCCTGACTCCTGTCTGGGTCAGGTTGAGTGATTTCCTGAAGCTACTTTTCTACTTCAGGGGCAGGCTGCATTGTGTTTTCCTGAGGCTGGGGAATAAATACATTTGCCTCTCCGTTGGCGTGTTAATTCATCTGGACCCAAAGAACTTGGATGAGCCTCTAAGGGGCATCAAAAACACAGGTGGAGGGAAAGGGGACACAAACTGGGAGTCCTATGCTGCCATTTCTGCTGTCTCAGTAAAGCCATTATCCCTTTTACACATCCCTTAGTAGGGATGAACATTTCAATTGTCCAGACATCAGCTAGAATTCTTTCTGATCAAAGCAGGCCAACTGAATTATTTTACTTTCATTAATGATAATTTCATTATTAAAAAAGGTAGGGGACACTGCTACTATGCACCTGATTTTGTTTCATAGGAAAGAAGTGATTGCTGAAGTAGGAATGATGTGTAGTTCATAAAAGGTGACCATTCTTTACAACTTGTGATAAAGGAGAGGGAAAATAAGAGTAGTCTGATTTAGTAATCAGAGAAAATAAAGGTAGAATCCTATGCAATCAGGTAACCCAGGAGAATTGAAAATTCCACTTGGAAAAATAAAATTCTGAGAATACAAACAAAAGCAATTTCAAGGAGTAAGAAAAGGGAAAGTTTTTTAAAGAGACCAATATGCATTCACAGGGATCTCATTAACCGACTTAAAATGACAAAAGGCATATATAGAAGATGGAGGTAAAGGAAGACAACTGAGGCTGACTGTGATCCTCCAAAAATAGTGTCAGGAGCACTAAAGCTCAGAGTCAATGAAGACTGGCAAATAATGATAAGGATAACTGAAAAGGCTTTTTTTTTTTTTTCAAAGATAGTTGGTTGCTCTCATTTTGCTTTTGTTTTCTCTAGGAGAATAATCCTTGTCCTCAAAAAGATAGGGTGAAAAATGACTTGGTAGGAAATTGAAGCCTGAGTGAAATTATGACAGAACAGTGGCATGTCTAGCTACCATCGATTATTTCGAGTCTATAGACCTAGGTTACTGAGAGAACCAGCAGGCATGATCGCTCAGCTGCCATATGTTGTCTTTGAAAGATAAAGGAGAATAGGGGAAGTAATTTAGGGCTAGAAAGGAAAAATGGTCCAGTTTTCCAAAAGGGGAAAAGGGTGTCTGCAAAATAAAGGTTAGCAAGCTTAATTTTGACCCTTGGCAAAATTCTACAACATAATGAAAGGATGGTTTATAGATGTTTAAAAGGGTAAATAGAGGGTGGTTACTAAGTACCAGCATGGTTTTATCAAGAACTAGTCATGCTAGGCTCTTCTCACTTTTTGGCAGGTTACTTGTCTGATAGATCAAGGGAATGTTATAGACACTGTCAGCAAAGGTGTCAGCAAAGCATTTGGCAAAGTCTCACACTATTCTTTTGGGAAAAAAATGCGGGTTGGATCACACCAAGGAAACTGGGTCCAAAGACAAAAGATGGAAATAATTAATTTTGGAGGGTCTGAGTAAAGACAGGCACATTAATACATTGTTTGTGGAAAACAATTTGAAATTGTGTTTTAAAAGTGGCTAAAATGTTCATACCTTTTGACTCAGAGCCCATTGTTAGGCATATGCCCAAAGAGGCCAAAGACAGAAAGAAAAGTCCCATACATATCAAAATACTTAAAACAGCATTTTTTTGTTGTAGCAAAACTGGAAACAAGGTAGAGGTCTATTGACTTGGGAATGTCTAAAATTCTGGTGTGTGATTGTAGCAATATTTTTTTTTCTATATAAGAAATAACAAATAGGAAGAACTCAGAAAAATGGGAAGATTTCAAGAACTAATGCATAGTGAGGTAAGCAAAACCAGGAAAACAATGTACAATGATTTTAATAATGGAAAGGGAAATAACAGAATATGAAATTGAGTGCTGTGTAATTAATAATGATCAGGCTTTATTCTAGAGAAGAATTAAAATCTATCTCCCTCTCCTCTTTGTGGGCAATTTTGAGTATGGGCTATCACGTATACTATCAGGTATGAGTGGCGTGTTGATTGGTTTTGTGGAACTGATTATTTTATCTCTTCCTTTTTTCTAAATTTTGTTTCAAAGGATGGAGGGTGAATCAAGAGGAATATTTTCAGAAACTGAGGAGATGTAAAACTATATCAATAATCTATGAAAAAATGTGGGATAGAGGATATACTGAAGTTAGGGGGGATTCTAGAATTTGTTGAATGATAGGACCCAAAGAATGAGTAGATTTTGATTTGGAGAGAGTGGTATGGGCTGCCCTAGGGAATCTGTCCTTATGTCCCAATGCTGCTTAATTGTTTCTCCAACTTAAATGAAACCATTTATACTATGTGTATCAAATGGAAAAATAATACAAATCTAAGAGGAATAGATCACTTCAGATGATGGAATTAACACCCTAAAAGATCACAAAAGACTAGAACTTTGGGATGAATTTAATAAGTTGTAACAAAATAATACAAATGGAAGAGTCTTACATTAGGGTTCAAAATATCAACTTTATAACTACAGGGAAGGGGAGGTCAGGCTATGCAACAGTTTTTGTCAAAAACACATGGGGTTTTTAGTGGATTGTAAACTCAACATGTCAACAATGTAACACGGCAGCTGAAAAAATTAATGCAAACTTAAGTTTCATTAAGAGAGGCACAGTGTGCAGGACAAAAGATGACTTCCCCGCTGTATTCTGTCCAGATCAGGTCATATTGGAGTTTTGAATATAGTTATAGACACCATGTTTTAGTAAAGACATGACTAGTATGAACAGTACACAGAAGAGGTAAGCCTGGTTGGAGCCTGGAGATCAAGTCTTATGAGTATGAGTTAAAGGAATGGGGAATATTTAGCCTGAAGAAGAGAAAACTTACGAAAGGTACAACAATTATCTTAAACTATTTTAAGGAGCTATCATGTAGGAATAAAAAAAAGACTTTCATAGTGTGGTCCCAGAGTATGGCACTAGGATATTTTCTCAACATAAAGAAAAAATTTGTAATGATTACAATCATTACAATAGCAGGAATGGCCTGTTTTGAGAGGTAATGCATACTCCTTCACAGAGGTCTATGAACAAAAATAGGATGAATATTTGCTGGGGATATTACAGATAATATTTCTGTCCAGGAAAGGCATTGACTATACATGCTTTCAGGATCTTTCAAACTCTGGAGATTCTGTGATTTTTATCTCAGAGGACATAAAGATAGAGGAAGAACTAATACCGGGCAAGAGGAGCTTTCTGCAGAATGATCTGTAGGACACAGAATACAGAGCTGGAAAGGTTTTTTAGAAATCATTTATTCCAACCCCTCAATTTGCAGAAGAAATTGAGGCCCAGAGTGGGTTGGTGATTTTCCCAGTGTCATACAAGTAGCTAAGTATCCTAGCTAGAAGTAGAAAACAGATACTCTGGCTCCAAATCCAGAACTCTTTTGACCGTACTTTCCCTTTGCTTCATATGCAGAAGTTGCAATTATAATACCAGATAAAGTACCAATAAAAATAGGCAATGTGAGGAGAGTCTAGGGGAAAATCCATTATGTATGAAAGCACTATAGGAAATGAAAAAATAATGATTTAAGATAGATATGCCTCACATGAAGAATGACTAAACTATTAAATGAAAAACTAGATGAATTGAGAAAATGTATTGATAGTAACATAAAAAATAGTAAGCGGAGAGCTTTGTATTGTCTCAGAGCTGGATAATTCAAACAGAGAGGTAAAAACAAAAATAATGAGGTAAACGAATTGTTCAAAAAGTAAGTTTGGATCATCCTATGGTGACTTCTGATTGGGAATTAGAGAGTATATTATTTCTTAGGCTCCCAAAGTACTTTTAGGAAAAACTTATTGTGTGCTAGGACAAAGAAAAGTTATAAACAAATATAAAAAAGCAGGAATAGTGAACATATCATTTATAATACAATATAAATAATGGTGAATAAAAGGAAATGTAAGCAAAAAACATAGATCTAAATGGAGACAAAATAATCATATCCTTAATAATAAGTGAGACAAAGAACAAATCATAGAAACAGTAAGTTATTATTTTAAAATAATGATAACAATGAGAAAATAAGGCCAAACTTATGGAATACATGCAAAGTATGCATTCCTCAGAGTAAAATATTTCAGAAAGCTTATATTAACAAAATAGTTTGAAATGATCAGTAAATTCATGCATTCAATTTAAAATACTAGAAAATAAACAATGAGCAACACTAAAAGAAATACAAAAGAAGAAATCTTGAAAATTTGAAGAGAAATTAAGACACTTTAAAATAAAAAGGCTACAGAGCTGAAAAAACAAAACTAAGTGCTGTTTTTAAAAAGTGCTATCAAAACCAACAAACTATTAAGTTGAACTGATCAAGAAAAAAGAGGAAAATCAAATTATCAAAATAAAAAATGAACAATGTTGATTCATAACATAGAGGAAATTTAAAAAATCATGAGAAATGACTATACATAATTACATACCAGCAAAACTGAGAATTCAAAAGATGTTGAGTATATAGTAGAATATAAAAAACTCAAAATAACAAAACAAGAAATAATGATCTTAAATAACTCAGTATCAGAAAAAGAAATGAACCAAGTTATACATGAATTGCCAAAGGAAAAAAAACTCCAAGTTAGATTGACTTACACATTAATTCTATCAAGCACTTAGGGAACAATTAATACCTACGTTTTTTGTAAAAAAAAAAAAAAACTCAAGTGCTTTTTATGAGACAAATATGGTTATGATAGCCAAACCAAGAGAGACAAAGTAGAAAAAGAAAACCAGAGCCATCTCATTAATGACTATTGACACAAAAACTTTCAATAAAATATTTACAAGGAGACTATAACAATATTTCCACTTATGCTCTGCCTCCAACATGGCACTTTAGCTCCTACCCTGGGGTCCTTTGTACTTGACTGTTGAGAATTCACTAGCCAGTCCCAGACCCTCCATAATATACTCTGGCTATTTTCCTGCTATGCTGCTATTTTCCACTTCCCACTTCCAGTTTTTCAATCCAGCTTCTGCTCTGGGACCCTGAACTCCAGATTGGTAAGAGTTTAACATATTTATCCAGATCAAGAGTCACCATATTGCACTCTGGTCATCTACCTGTCATGCTGCTAGGCTCTTCTTCCAACATGAGACTCCAGCTCCCACTAGAACCATAGGAACAGAGAAACATAGGTGTAAAGTTTGGAGACCACAATGTTTCAGGGCAAGTAGGTGGTGCAGTGGACAGAGCTCTGGCCTTAGAGTCAGGAGGACCTAAGTTCAAATCCAGTCTCAGACCAGATGCTTGACACTTACTAGATGTGTGACCCTGGGCAAGTCACTTAACCCCGATTACCTGACCAAAAAGCAAAAAAAAAAAAAAAAAAGTTTGGGGACCATGAATTTTGATGTCATGATTCTATAGATTAGTTAACTGAAGCACAGAAAGGTTAGGTGATCTGCCCAAGGTCACATAGCTAGTTTCTGAGGCTGAATTCAAACTCTGGTCTTTATTACTCAAAGCCCAACACTCTATCCACTATTCTACCTAAATAATGTGTTGCATTCCTTATTGGTAAGTGTTATCTATATATTATCTAATATATAATATATATAATATATTGTATTATATATCTAGCTAGTCATCTTCTAGCCATACTACTATATACACACTTTCCCTTACCCCCTCATCACCCACTTCTTTCTTATTCTGGGAATAGAAATCAAACCAATATTACTATTCCTGGAAAGCATATGTCAATCAATTGCCCAATGACTCCACTCACCATCTTTGTGACTTCACAGA
The DNA here is from genome assembly GCF_900497805.2 of Vombatus ursinus. Classification (NCBI taxonomy): domain Eukaryota; kingdom Metazoa; phylum Chordata; class Mammalia; order Diprotodontia; family Vombatidae; genus Vombatus; species Vombatus ursinus. The sequence goes on from NW_020951209.1 coordinate 5,191,730, forward strand.
CTATAGCACCCCTCCCTGTACAGTATGTGTGATGCTTTACCTTATTAGAATTTAAGGTCCTTTAATACAGAGACTGTCTTTATTTATTTATTTTTTTTGCATTTGTATCCCTAACACTTATTTTGGTTTCTTTTTTAAATTTTTTTTATTTTTAGGCAATTGAGGTCAAGTGACTTGCCCAGGGTCACACAACTAGTAAGTGTCAAGTGTTTGGTCTGAGGCTGGATTTGAACTGAGGTCCTCCTGACTTCAGGGCCAGTGCTCTATCCACTGCACTACCTAGATGCCCCCGTTTTAGTTTCTTATGAACAAGTTTTTATAATATCTGGCATATAGTAAGAGAATAATACATGCATTATGCATGGATCAACATTAGGAAAAGGAGCATTATTAATACATACTCAGTAAAAATAATCAAAAGTACATGATTATTTCAATAGATGCAGAAAAAACCTTTGACAAAATATTATATATATAGCATATTTTATGTTAATCCCCTAAAAAGGATAGGCATGGAAGGGCCCTTATTGAATATGATAAAAAGTATCTATTTGTAGGCTTTTGGGGCACATTGTTAAAACAGAGGCAGATCACCTAGATTCCATGTACTCCAGCAAAAATCTGAAATTCACACTACCTTGTTAATTTTAAAATACCATGAGAAGTAAGTAACTTCTTCCACTCCAGAACTGCACAAAACATCAGCCAGGGAACAGAAAGCAGGAGCACTAGCAAAGCCGATGATGGTTCAGATAAGCAAGCCCAACCTTGCAGTGACAAGCCTGCAAGGCACCGTGTCTAGAGACACTAAGAGCAAATGCCCTCCCTTCTTCCATTATAAATCTAGGATGGTCAGAAAACATCAGAGTGGAACCCTGGAAGCCTTGGAGAATAGCAAGGAGCATTGCAGCACTACAACACTCAGACAGGGACAGCTCTGTTGCCCAGGGATGCCAGATACTTTCAATGCTCTGAAAGTCAAAGATCCAAGGAGGTAGAGAGACCCAGAGAGGTAGAGATCAGTGCAAGAACTCAGGGGATCCAGGGCAACACCAAGGGGGGCCAACTACCCCAAACAAATTGTAGTAGAGCCTGGCCCTGAAATAGAGCTAGAGAGAGTAATAATTCAATGAAAACACCAACCAATATAACAATTGTTGTAGCTATAAAGAGCCCACAAATCAAGGAGAGAGTAATTCTGTAACAATTACAAGCAGAGATTCAGATGGAAAAAGTGAATTTTCTACTAGTATTACATAAATACCCAGAAGAAATGAATGAAGAGATAAAAAGCTAAAAAACTCAGGAGGAAAGAATTGGAAGGAGAATAAATAGCTTGCAAGATAAAGTATTAATTTCATCCAATTAATGAACTCTCTGAAAACTAGAATAGATCAAATAGAAATCAATGACTCCATGAGACAGTTAAAAATATCAGAACAAAATCAAAAGGCTTAAAAATAGAAAGAACAGTAATATTTCTTCTTTTAATTTTTATTTTATTATTTATTTATTTATTTTTAATAGTAACATTTCTGATATTAAAATAATTGACTTGGAAAAATAGTTCAAACTAATTTAATAATCAGTGGATTCCCTGAAAAGGATGATTAGAAAATGAACAAACAATAAACCTTGGGACACTATATATGAAGAAATCAAATGAAAACTTCCCAGAAGACAAAGTGAAGATAGAAGCCATTGATCATTTTCTGGGAGAAACCCTAAAGTAAAAATTTCAGGAATTTGATAGAATCCAGAAAAAAAATCTTCCAGCATCCAAAAAGAAGTAGGTCATGTACCAGGGAACTACAATCAGGGTTTCAAGAGACCTGGAAGCCTCTACTATAAATGAGAGGAGATCTTGTAATACAATGTTCCAAAAAAGCAAAAAGCAATATAGGCTTACAACCAAGAATAACTTACCTTTTTTTTTTTTAGTGAGGCAATTGGGGTTAAATGACTTGCCCAGAGTCACATAGTTAGGAAGTATTATGTGTCTGAGGCTGGATTTGAACTCAGGTCCTCCTGACTCCAGGGCCGGTGCTCTATCCACTGGACCACCTAGTTGTCCAATAATAATTTACCTTGCAAAGCTAAGTATCATCCTATAAGGAAAAATTAGATCTTTAATGCAATAAAGGACTTCCAAACTTTTCCAATGAAAAGACCAGAGATAAGTTGGACTTTTGGAATATAAACACAAACATCCAGAGAAACCTAGGGAGATAAATTTATTTGAGTAATATAATGCTGAGGATTTTAATAGGGAGAGAAGAATCCTTACTTTCTTCAAAGGGTATTGATAGAGTTAAGTAAGAAAAACAAAAGAACAAATGGTGGGTTGATTCTATACTGAGGGTTTGAAGAGAGAAAAAAGAAGGGAGGGTAAAAGAAATACACTAGTGTAGAAAGTAAGAAGAAAGGAATAGGATTTGCTGTTTTGTATAATTGGGATTTATGAGAAGCAGAGGATACAAACAATGAAGAGAGGGTTGGGAGAGTGAGTGGTCACACATGAATCCCATTCTCATATTAAATGGACAAAGAAGGGTCGAATATCCACACAAAAACAGTATGATATAGAAATATATCAAATTCAATAGGGAAACAGGAAGGGATAGTGAGGGATGTGATTAAGAGGAAAATTAATATAGGTGTAAGAATAGTTACAAACAAAACAAACTTCCTTATCTTGAAAGGTGTGTGTGTGAAACTGCGGGGAAGGGAGGACTGTTAAAAAAAACAAAAACAAAAGCAAAGAAAAGCAAAGAACTAGATTCTAAGAAGATGATGATCAGTTGAGGAAAGGCTGCCCAAATTGTGGTATATGAACGTAATGGAAAATTATTGTTCTAGAAGAAATAATCCAAGAAAATTATTGTGTTAGAAGAAATATTCAAAGAGATGATGTCATAGAATAATGGGTTAATGTGAATTGATGCAGAATGAAGTGAGCAGAACCAGGAGAACAATTTATACAAAGACAACAACATTGTAAAGAAAAATCAATTTTGAAAGATTTAAGAATGTGGATCAATTCAATGACCAACCACATATGAGAGGACCTGGGATGAAACATATTGCTTATCTTCTGACAGAGAAGTGATGCACTCAACATACAGATAGAGACATACATTTTTGGATATGGTCACTGTGTGGAATTTTTTTGTTGTTGGATATTTTTATTTTTATTTTGATAGATGTTTTTTCTTTCTCCATTTTTAATTGGAAAGGTTGGGGGGAAAGAGGAGGTTAGCAATAGTAATGCCAGAAAGAAAAAGGGGCCATTGAAACATTTTTAAATTACACAGAAGAGAACAGAAGAAAGCACAGACAAACAAGACAGTTTTAAAAGGTAAAATGTGAGACTTCCTGTGCCAAGATGGTGGAGTGAGGAAGGAACCCTCTGAAGTCCTCCAAAATTCCCCTCCAAAGAACTAGAAAACTGCCTCAGAATTGGTAGGAGCAGGGAAGCAGCTTACAGCACAGCAGGAAAGGTCTGTCTCACTGAGGTGGGAGGCAAGTTTGGTTCAAAAGCAGCAGCAGCAACAGCCAGCCTTACATCAGGGGGCCGGCAGCAGGACTCCAAGCCCAGTGCACTCCATCAATGAGACCCCAACTTCTTGGGAACCAGCAACCCCCTAGGCAAGTGAGCAGTCTGTGCTGCACAGCAAGACTTCACCCCAGTGACCCAACCCCCAGCAAAAGCCACCAGGCAGGCCTTGACCCCATTGCTGACCAGTGGTGAAGCCCTGCCCTGGGGCTGGCCAACAGTGAGGCCCCCACCCCAGGGGCCTACCAGCAGACTTTATTTCCATAGCTAGCTACAGAGCCCCACCTCTCAGTCAGATCAGCAACAAAATTACTCCCTCCAGGGCCTGCTATCAGAGATGCCATTTCCATAATAACCCAGCAGCAGGCCAGAAGGCTAAACCCCACACCCAGGTGAGGCCAATTGGGAGGCCCAACCCCCCAGAATAAGCCAGAAGGGAAAACTATCCTCCAAAGAAAGCAAGCCCTGAAGCTCAGTGAAAGCCAGCAGTAAGACCCAGAGTCCCAGCACAAAAAGCTTAGGACAGTGCAGGACTCAAACCCAACTCTCACACAAAAACACCAAGTCACCAAAAAAGACAAGAAAGAACAAACAAAAACCAAACAAAAAAAAAAGAGCTTGACTATAGAAAGTTACTATGGTGACAAGGAGGATCAAGGTATAAACTTAGAAGAGGACAACAATGTCAAAATGACTACATGTACAGCCTCAAAAAATATGCAATTTGGTCTCAGGCCCAAAAAGAATTCCTGGAAGAGCTTAAAAAGGATTTAAAAAAGCAAATTAGAGAAGTAGAAGAAAAATTGGGAGTAATACAAGAAATTGAGTAATACAAAAAATTGAGAGTAATACAAGAAAATCATGAAAAAAGAGTCAATAGCATGAGAAGAGATTTACAAAAATTTGCTGAGGAAAATAACTCCCTAAAAAAACAGAATTGCCCAAATGGAAAAGGAAGTACAAAAGCTCACTGAATAAAATAATTTCTTAAAAATTAGAATTGAAGAAGTCTATGAGACATCAAGCTATGATAAAACAAAACCAAAAAAGTAAAAAAAAAAAATAGAAGAAAATGTGAAATTTCTCATTGGGAAAACAACTGACCTACAAAATAGATCCAGGAGAGTTAATAAAATAATTATGGGACAACCAGCAACCCATGATAAAAAAAAGTCTGGACAACATCTTTCAAAAAAGTATCAAAGAAAACTGCCCTGATATATTAGAACCAGAGGGTAAAAAAGGAAATTGAAAAAATCCACTGATCACAACCTGAAAGAGATCCCCAAATGAAAACTCCCATGAACATCATAGCCAAACTCCAGAGCTCACAGATCAAGGAGAAAGTGCAAGCATCCAAAAAGAAACAATTCAAATATCGTGGAGCTACAGTCAGGATTACACAGGATTTGGCAACTTCCACGTTAAAAAACTGAAAGGCTTGGAATATGATATACCAGAAGGCAAAGGAGCTAAGATTACAACCAAGAATCACCTATCCAGCAAAACTGAATAAATCTTTCAGTAGGAAAAATGGATATTTAACAAAATAGAGGACTTTCAAGCATTTCTAATTAAAAGATCAGAGCTGTATAAATATTTTGACCTCCAAATACAAGACTCAAGGTAAACATAAAAAGGTAAAAAGGGACAAGAAAGAGAAAGCAAATTCAATAAGGTTAAACTGTTTATATTTCTATAAGGCAAGAGAATATTTGCAACTCAACTTTATAACTATAAGAGAAATTAGAAGGGATGTATGTAGACAGAGGATATAAGGTGACTTTGATGGGATGATAGCACCCCTAAAAAATAGGGGAAGATGGGGGGGAGTGGTGGGCAAACCTTAAACCTTACTCTCATCAAAATTGGCTCAGAGAGGGAATAACATAAACACTAGTTGGATATAGAAATCTATCTTACCCTATAAGGAAGTAAAAAGGGATGGGGATAATAGAAGAGGTAGGGGGGACTAATAAAAGGGAGGGTATATTGGGGAAGGTGGTGATCAGAAATAAAATACTTGTTCAGAGGGAAGAGGTGGGAGGGTAAGAGAAAGAGGGGCATAAACAAGTGAAAAATAGTGTGGAGGGAAATACACAGTTAGGTATTATAACTGTAAATGTGAATGGGATGAGCTCACCCATAAAACAGAATCAGATAGCAAAATGGATTAAAAACCAAAATCCTACAAGATGCTGTTTACAAGAAACGCATTTGAAGCAGAGATATACACCCAGTAAAGGTAAAGGTCTGCAGCAGAATCTATTATGTTTCACCTAAAGCAAAGAAGGCAGGGGTAGCAATCTTCATTTCAGACAAAGCAAAAACAAAAATAGATCTAATTAAAAGAGATGAAGAAGGAAACTATATCTTGCTGAAAGGTACCAAAGACAATAAAGTCATAGCAATACTAAACATATATGCACCAAATGGTATAGCATCTAAATTTTTGAAGTTGAATAGGTTACAGGAGGAAATAGTTAACAAAACTATACTAATGGGAGACCTCAACTTTCTCCTTTCAGAACTAGATAAATCTAACACAAAAAATAAGAAAGAAGTTAAGGAGGTGAATAAAATTCTGGAAAATTTAGATATGGTAGATCTCTGGAGAAAACTGAATGGAAACACAAAGGAATATACTTTTTTCTTAACAGTACATAGCACCCACACAAAAATTGACTATGTATTAGGACATGAAAGCCTCACAATCAAAAACAGAAAAGCAGAAATAATAAATGCATCCTTTTCAAATCACAACACAATAAAAAATTTATACTCAATAATGGATAAAGGAAAGAGAGATTAAAAATTAATTGGAAATTAAATAATCCTAAAAACCAGGTAGGTCAAAGAACAAAACATAGAAACAACCAATAATTTCATTAAAGACAGTGACAACAAGGAGACAACATATCAAAATGTATGGGATAAAGCCAAAGTAATACTTAGAGGAAATGTTATATTTCATATTTCTTACATCAATAAAATAGAGAAAAAGTAGATCAATGAATTGGGCATGCAACTTAAAAAAAATAGAAAAAGAACAAATTAAAAATCCCCAATTAAACACCAAATTGGAAATCATGAAAAATCATTAGGAGAGATTAATGAAACTGAAAGTAAGAAAACTATTGCATTAATAAATAAAACTAGAAGCTGGTTTTATGAGAAAAAAAGACAAAAAAAAAACCATTGGTTAATTTGATTAAAAAAAGGAAAGAAGAAAACCAAATTGCTAGTATCAAAAAACTAAAGGGGTGAACTCACCACCAATGAAGAGGAAATTAAGACAATTGTTAGGACCTATTTTGCTCAATTATATGCCAATCAATTTGACAATCTAAATGAAATGGATGAATATCTACAAAAATATAAATTACACAGATTAACAGAAGAAGAAATTAAAAAAACCCCAATCTTACAAAAAAGAATTGAACAAGCCATCAATGAACTTCCTAAGAAAAAATTCCCAGGACCAGATAGACTCACAAGTGAATTCTACCAAACATTTAAAGAACAATTAATCCCAATACTATGTAACCTATTTGGAAAAATAGGTGAAGGAGTCCTACCAAATTCCTTTTATGACACATATATGGTGCTGATACCCAAACCAGGAAGAGCCAAAACAGGGAAAGATAATTATAGACCAATTTCCCTAATGAATATTGATGCAAACATTTAAAGTAAAACAGTAGCAAAGAGATTACAGCAATATATCACAAAAATCATACACTATGACCAGGTAAGATTTATACCAGGAATACAGAGCTGGTTCAATATTAGGAAAACTATTGGTATAACTGACCATATCAATGACAAAATCAACAAAAATCATACGATTGTATCAGTAGATGCAGAAAATCCTTTGACAAAATACAGCACCCATTCCTATAAAAAGCAATAGAGAGCATAGAAATAAATGGAGTTTATCTTAAAATTACAAGTAATATTTATCTAAAATCATCAGCAAGCATTATCTATAATAGAGATGCACTAGAAGCCTTCCCAATACAAGCAGGGGTGAAGCAAGGATACCCATTATCACTTCTATTATTTAATATTGTACTAGAAATGTTAGCTATGGCAATAAGAGAAGAAAAAGAAATTAATTAGAATAGGCAATGAGGAAACAAAATTTTCACCCTTTGCAGATGATATGATGTTGTATTTAGAAAATCCTAGAGAATCAACTAAAAAACTACTTGAAATTATTAACAACTTTAGCAAAATTGCAGGATACAAAATAAACCCACATAAATCATCAGCATTTTATATATTACCAACAAAGTCCAGCAGCAAGAGATAGAAAGAGAAATTCCATTTAAAATAACTGTAGACAATACAAAATACTTGGGAGATTACCTGCCAAGACAAATGCAGTAACTATATGAACAAAATTATAAGACATTTTTCACACAAATAAAGTTATATCTAAATAATTGGAAAAATATTAATTGCTCATGGGTAGGCCAAGCCAATATGATAAAAAGGACAATTCTACCTGAATTAATCTATTTATTCAGTGCCACACCAACCAAAGTACTGAAAAAATATTTTATATAGCTAGAAAAAATAACAACAAAATCTATCTGGAAGAACAAAAGCTCAAAGATATCAAGAAAATCAATAAAAAAAAATGCTAAAGAAGGTGGCCTGGCTGTACCAGATCTCAAACTCTACTATACAGCAGAAATTATCAAAACAACTGGTACTGGCTAAGAAATAGAATGGTGGCTCAGTGGAATAGATTAGGTACAAATTACATTGTAGTAAAAGACCATAGTAATCTAGTCATATGATAAAATCAAACATCCAACCTTTTTGAACAAAAACTATTATTTGACAAAAACTGCTGGGAAAACTGGAAAACAGCATGGCAGAAACTAGGTATAGACCAACATCTCATACCATATACAAAGATAAGGTCAAAATGGGTAGATGATTTACATATAAAAAGGGTGATACCACAAGCAAATTAAGAGAGCATGGAATAGTTTATCTGTCAGATTTATGGATAAGGAAAGAATTTAGGACCAAAGAAGATATAGAGAGCATTACAAAATGTAAAATAGATAATTTTGTTACATAAAATTTATAAGTTTTTGCACAAACAAAACCAATGCAACCAAAATTATAAGGAAAGCAGAAAACTGGGAAAAATTTTTGCAACAAATATCTTTGATAATATTTTCATTTCTCAAATATATAGAGAAATGAGTCAAATTTATAAAAATACAAGTCATTCCCCAGTTGATACATGGTCAAAGGATATGAACAGATAATTTTCAGACCAAGAAATCAAAGCTTTCTATAGTCCTATGAAAAAAGTGCTCTAAATCAGTATTGATCAGAGAAATGCAAATTAAAACAATTCTGACATACTACCTCACACCTATCAGAGTGGCTAATTTACAAAAAAAATTCGGATGTTGGAGGGGATGTGGGGAAACTGGGACACTAATGCATTGTTGGTGGAGTTATAAACTGATCTAACCATTCTGGAGAGCAATTTGGAACTATGCCCAAAAGGCTATAAAACTGTGTGTAGTCTTTGATCTGGCAATACCACTGCTAGGTGTATATCCCAAAGACATTAAAAAAAAATGGAAAAGGACCTATTTGTACAAAAATATTTATTGCAGCTCTTTTTGTGGTGGCTAAGAAATGAAAACCAAAGAGATGCCCATCAATTGGGGAATGGCTAAACAAGCTGTGGTATATGATTGTAATGGAATATTATTGTGCTATAAGAAATTAAAGCAGGATAAAAGACTTACATGAACTGATGCATAGTGAAGTGAATAGAGCCAGGAGAATGTTGTACAGAGTAACAGTAATATTGTTCAATAAAGAACTGTGAATAACTTAGCTATTCTCAGCAATGCAATGATCAAAGACAATCCCAAAGGACTAATGATAAAGTATACTATCAGCCTCCAGAGAAAGAAATTATATTGATTGAATACAGACTAAATCATGCTATTTTTCACTTTCTTTCAGTTTTTTCTTTTATTTGAGTCTTCTTATACAAAATTACTAATATGGAAATATTTTACATAATTACTCATGTATAACCTATATTTGATTGCTTACCATCTTAGGGAGGGGGAAGGGAAGAGAGATATAGAATTTAGAATTAAAAACTTTAAATAAAAATGTAAAAAATTAAAGAAATAATATGAGGATTTTTTGAACATATATATGTATATATACATATATATATTAAGCAAGTGTTATGAAATGAAGATCCACAGTTTCTTAAAACTAAGGACTAGCATTTTCATTTATTTATTTATGTAATGGAGAAGCACAAGATGCTTTCCAAATACAAATGGGGTAAGTCAAGGCTATCTCCCCAGTATTATTTGACAGAGAGTAATAGAAATGCTAGCTATAGTAATAGGACAAGAGAACAACTTTAAATTGTATCCAGATCCTGACAAAATTATCCCTATTTGCATATTGCCTGGTAGTGTATGTAGGAAGCCGCAGAAAATCAGCAAAGAAACTGAGATGTTTAATAGCTTTAATATAGTAGCAGGATACAAAACAAATCCACAAAATCATTAACATTTCTATATAGTACTGGCAGAAATTAGGAATAATCAACGATGAGAGAAATTCTACTTAAAGTAAATACAGAATGCATAAAATGTTAGGGAGTTAACATTCCAACACACACATAAAATTTGCATAAATAAAGCTACAAAATACTTATTACAGAACTAAAGGGAGACTTGAATAATTAAAGAGAGAGAGCCATTGATCATTGTTGGACTATGCTGATACAATGAAAAAGAATACCATTGAAATTATTTGCAGATTTGTTGCTATACTAATAAAATTTCAAAGGAGATATTTTATAGAACTAATTAAAACAATAATAAAATCAATTTTGTTATTCTTTCTTTTGGTTTTAGTTGTGACTAGAGGGAGAGATGGGGGCTAGCAATACTAATGCAAAAACAGGTCACTAAAACTTTTTTTTTTAACGTAAAGAAAGAAACAGAAAGACATTTAGAAGGAAACTTAGACAAGTAAGACAGTTTTGAAAGTAATGAGAAAGACAATAAAATTCAATTCCAAAATATGAGTGAAAGGGACATAGCATTAGCAAATCTTAAATTATATTGTAAAGTAATAGAAATCACAACTGTTTGGACTAGTTAAAAAACAGATAAATAGATCAGTGGAACAGACTAGATAAGCAAGAAACAGAAGCAATCAAATGAGGACTACGAAAAATCTATTGGATCAAGATTAATTAATTCAAAATTAAGAGATGATTGTTAATTTTTGTAGAGGGAAGTTTCAGTTAAACAGTGTTATGTGAGAAGTCAAATTTTAAGTGAGTGGAATGTGCAGAAATGAAGACAATAAGAATAGAATAGAAGGCTTTTTTCTTCTTTAAGGTCTGGCTGTGAAAATGAAGAGAGATAGGGACAACATAGGATGACAATTTGAAGATATGACAAGATCAAGTGCAGGTTTTTTTTAAGTTTCTTTTTATTATTAATTAATTAATTAATTAATTTTTAGTTTTCAACATTCACTTCCACAAGATTTTGAGTTCCAAATTTTTTCCCCATCTTGTCCCTCCCCCCACCCCAAGATGGCATACATTCTGAATACCCCTTCCCCTAATTTGCCTTCCCTTCTCACTCTCCCCCCACCTTTCCTCTTATCCTCTTCCCCTTCAATTTTCCTGTAGAGCAGGTTAGATTTCTATACCCCATTTCCTGTATATCTTATTTCCCAGTTGCATGTGAAAAAAAAATTTTTTTAACATTTGTTTTTAAAACTTTGGGTTCCATATTTTCTCCCTCCCTCCCTTCCCACCTACCCTCATTGAGAAGGCAAGCAACTTGATATAGGTTATACATGTGTAGTCATGTAAAACATTTCCATAGTAGTCATGTTGTGAAAAACTAAGTATATTTCCCTTCATCCTGTTCTGCCCCTCCATTTATTCTGTTCTCTCTTTTAATCTTGTCCCTCCTTAGAAGTGTTTGCTTGTGATTACCCCCCCTCCCAATCTGCCTCTATTATCTCCCTACTCTCTTGCCCCCCCCCCTGCCGTTTTCCTGTAGGCTAAGATAGATTTCCATACCCAATTGAGTGTGTATGGTATTCCCTCGTTAAGCCAAATTCTAAAAGAATAAGATTCTCTCATTCCCTCTCACCTTCCCCCACTTCCCTTCCACTGTAAAAGTCTTTTCTTGTCTGTTTTATGTGAGATAATTTACCCCATTTTACCTCTCCCTTTCTCCTTCTCTCGGTATAATCCTTTCTCACCTCTTAATTTTATTCTCCAGATATCATCCTTTCATCTTCAACTCACTCTGTGCCTTCTATCTATCTATCTATCTACATACATATAATTTTTCCCTCTAACTACCCTAATACTAACAAAGATCTCATAAGTTACAAATATCATCTTTCCATGCAGGAATGTAAACAGTTCAACCTCAATAAGTCCCTTATTATTTCTCTTTCCTGTTTACCTCTTCATGTTTCACTTAAGTCTTATATTTGAAAGTCAAATTTTCTATTCAGCTCTGTAAATATTTCTGTTTATATGGATCTTTCCTTTTTTGTTTTTTAACTGAGGCAAAGGATGTATACAGTTTCTTAGCTTTTGGGGGTAAATTTCCAAATTGCTTTCCAGAATGGCTGGATAAGTTGATAACTCCAACAACAGTGCATTAGTGTGCTTCTCCTTCCACAGGCCTTTCAACATTGTCATTTTTGGGGGCATTTTTACCAATCTGATTGGTGTGAGGTGGGAAACTCACAACTGTTTAATTTGCATTTCTCCTATTATTACTGATTTGGAGAATTTTTTTCATATAGTTTTTGATAGCTTGCCCTTTTTTCTTTAGAGAACTGCTGGCTACCTCCTTTGACCATTTATCTATTGGCAAAGGCTATTTTTCTATATATTTAAATCTGATCCCTGTATATCTTGGATATCAGACTATTAAAAGAGAAATTTGCTATGAAGTTTCCCCTCCCTCCAAGTTATTTTCTTCTCATTTTAATTATACAGATTTTGTTGGTACAGAAGTTTTTCAGTTTTATGTTATCAAAACTGTACATTTTATCTATCATGACCCTTTACATACCTTGTTTGGTTATTTCCTATCCATGGTTAGAAAAGTTTTCTTAGTTTTTACTTCTAAAATTTGTTTGTGTTGTGGTCTTCTATGTTGAGGTCATGTAGCCATGTTTAGTGTATATTGGTAGGTAAATGATATGAGATGTTGGTCTGAATCTAATGTCTTTTAGACGACTTTCCACTTTTCCTCATGGTTTTTGTCAAATATTGAGTCCTTATGCTAGTAGTTGGGATCTTTGGGTTTATTAAACACTATTTTACTATTTTTATTTGATTTTATATGTTGTGTATCTAATATGTTCCATTGATCAGCTTTTCCATCTTTTAAGTAGTAATTCTGATGATTACTGGTTTGTAGCAGTTTTGATGTTTAGTATTACTCGGGTGCCTTCATTCCCACTTTTTCCCATTATTTCCTTTGAGATTCTTAAATTTTTTCCCCCTCCGAATAAATTTTGTTATTATTTCTTTTTCTTACTCTAAAAAGTCATACTTTGGTAGTTTGGTTGAGATGACAGTGAATAGGATAGGCATAGGGAATGAACTTATGATTTCGTTGCAATATGAAATCTTATGTGAAAAAATTCCTTCCACTAATGTACCTTCTCTGAAATTTAGAGTTGTAGAGAGGTGCCTACAACATTGATAGGATGTGACTTGTTTAGGGTTATGCAAAAAGTATATGTCAGAGTCAGGACTTGAATCCAGGTCTTTCTGGCTTCAAGGCCTCAATTACACCACATGGCCTCTTTGGCACTGAATATATAAATTAATTTAGGTAACATTATAATTTTTATTATGTTGGTATGTCCAAAACAGGTGCAATTAATATCACTCCAATGTTTTTTTAGCTCTGTCTTTATTTTTTATAAAGAGTATTTTGTAGTTGTTTTCATATAGTTCCTATGTATCTTTGTTGGTGGACCTCCAAATATTTTATATAATCTACAGTTTTTTCTAGCTATTTATTTATTTATTTTTAACATTCATTTTTTAAAAATTTTGAGTTCCAAATTATCTCTCTCTTTCCTTTTCCTCCCCAATCCATTGAGAAGGCAAGCAATACTATATCAATTATACATGTGAAATCATGTAAAACATATTTCCATATTATCCACATTGTAAAAAAAGTAAGAAAAATAAAGTGAAAAAAGTATGCTTCAATCTGCAATCATATTTCAACAGTTCTCTGTGGAGGTAGATAGCATTTTACAACATGAGTTCTTCAGAATTATCTTGGATCATTGTATTGATCAGAGTAGCTAAGTCACAGTTGATCATTGTTATATTATTGCTATTAACATGTACAAAGTTCTTCTAGTTCTGTTCCCTTCACTTCGCATCAGTTCATATAAGTCTTCCTAGGTTTTTCTGAAACCTCCTTCATCATTTCTTAAAGCATAATAGTATTACATCACCATAATATACCACAACTTGTTCAGCCAGTCCCCAATTGATAGGCATCTTCCCAATTTCCAATTCTTTGCCACCACAAAAAGAATCTCAATAATTTTGAATGGAACATCTCTTTCTTTTCTTATAGGGTTTTGTTTGCAGCATCTAGAAAAGCTGAGGATTTTGCTGTTTTATTTTATATCCTGCTACTTTGCTGAATTGTTGTTTCAATTAATTTTTAGTTGAGTCTCTATGGTTTTCTCAATTGACCAACATGTAACCTTCAAAAATTATTAATTTTGTTTCATCTTTTTCCATGCTTATTCCTTCAATTTCTTTTTCTTATCTATAGCTAGCTTTTCTAACACTATATTAAATAATAGTGAAGATAACGGTTATCTTTGTATTGCCCACTAAACTTACTGGAAAGTTCTTCAGCATTTCTGAATAATATTGATAATTCTGATAATACTGGTTCTTGGTTATACATAGCTGCTATCTACCACATTAAAGAAAGGTTCATTTATTCCTATGCTTTTTAGTTTTTTTTGACAGAAACTATATTTTGTCAAAAGCTTTTTCTGCATTTATTAATAAAATCATGTGATTTTTATTCTTTTTGTCTTGAATACAGTCTATGATGTTTATAACTTTTCTAATATTGAGTCAAAGCTAAATTTTTTTGGTATAAATATAGCCTAGTGACTGCTTATGATCTTTTAAATGTGTTACTGAAGTCTTTGTGCTAATATTTTACTCAATAATTTTAAATTGCTATTCATTGGAAATTTTGCATCCCAGACTGAATGATTCCAACTCCTAAATAAATCCTCTATGGTCAGAGAGATCAGAACTCTTCCATTTTCAGACTGCATTGGATCTTTCTTACCCGAGCACACTGGTCTTTCCACCCTCAGGTTCCCTGGAGTGTCTCTGAGTCACTCTAGCTGGCTTCTGGTTTTGTTCTGTTTTGTTTTACTTTTTATTTGTGCTAGGTTTTCTGATGGGATCCCTTTCTCAATGCCCACAGATTTCTGGTTATTTTTTTTTTCATGGAGTCCTGGGTTGAATACTTTTTTCTTTGGGTTTCTTGATGAATATTTGGTATGGTCCTCTTTTTAGATCTTTGCTATAGGACATGTGTGAGAACTGGACTCCTCTGTGACTGTTCACATAGCCACCTTAACTGGACATCCCTCAGCTTGGTTGTTGACTTGATTATTGGTCTCTGGATGGGAAAATGTGATGGCCAAGCCTCTGGTCCCTGGGCCAATTTGGTGGTAAGGGACTGGTCCAGATGTCCACATGGCAAGAGATCTGATGTCTCAGCTGCTTTCTAGTCATGGAGATCTGAGGCAATGGATTCGCTCTCTTTCCCTTTTTAGTAGGGACAATTGTGCCCCGGCCTCTAGCTGTGAGGTTGATTTGATTTCCTGGGTGGAAGGGCATGGAGAAAATGTGGGGTCCTGCTCCAGTCTGGGTGGCCTGTTGGCAAGGGGCTGGTTTAGATGGATGCATGACAAGAGACCTTTTATTAATGATTTACTATCAATTTCAAAGGATATTCTTCAAAATTTGTGCTCAGCCCTGTGCTATTTAACTTTTTTTTTTTATCGGTAATTGGTATAAGACCAAGATGACTTACTTATCGTCATAATACAGAGCTAACACACTAGATGACAGAATCAGGATTTTTAAAAAATTGACAGGCTAGAACATTGGGGCAAACTGAAGAAGATAAAATTTAATAAACACAACGTCTTAAACTTGTGTAAGGGCCATAGCAACTGATGACACAGCTTGAATGTATACTTTGATTGTAAATATATATAATGCACAGAGTGGCAGGTTCTTTGGAAATGAACATTGGGAAGATAATAAGAGAGGACCATTGGATTATAGATTTTGAGGGACTTTAGAGATCATCTTGCCCAAATGCCTCATTTTACAGGCCCAGAGATGAAGGAAATTGCACCAGGTCCCATATGTAGTATTCAGCAGAGCTAAGATTTGAACCCAGATTTTCTGACTTCATAAACAGCACGCTTTCTTTCCACTGCATTGTCAGACCTTCTAAGAGAGGCGAGAAAGAAGTAGTGGCGGGGGGAGGGGAATGTGAGGAGGAAGGGTGTGGGGTGCTTATGCCCTACTAGGGGTTTTGGAGAGTGAGCTATCTTTTCTACTCTTGCCAAGGTCAGATGTTGCATACTGATGTAACCCAAGAATGAGGCAGTGCTAGGAGGTTTCATTGCTCATGGTTCCTCATTTGAGGGCTAGATTTGGTTTGCATTGTTGCAGACCAGGCCTGTACAACATACAGGTCATGGGTGCTTGCAGCCTGCCAAAACCTGTGGGTTCAGGTGGCCTGCGAAAAATGTAGAGGATGTAAAAGAAAGTAAAGCTGTAATGAGTGCTTTGTCCATGCCCTGCTTAACCCTCCTTTCACTAGTCACTATTGTGCCTGTCATGTAATATGGCAGGTGAGTTGCCACTGTGGACTCTCTCCTGTTTGTCACATGACCCATGGCAATCAACCATCTTCAGTCTGTCTCTGGTCTGAAAGGAGTAAGAGTCATATCTTTTCGTTGTTTTTGGTTGTCACTGGCATTGAACAGGGGCAAAGTGAGTGCAGCCAGGCGCCAATGCAGCTGATGCCCGCTATGCGTTGAGCGGCAATGACACAAGGGCTTCTTCTCTACCTCACTGCACGGCTGCCTTCCAAGTTACATGAGCGTCTGGCACTCTCTCCAAGGTCAGACACTCAGTTCAGTATTTCTTTGTATGTGAGCAGTTTTTGGTTTTTTGATTCTAATATTAAAGTTTTGGGGGTGACTTTGTAAAATAGGTGATAAAAAGAAATGGAAGATCGAATCAGAATGTAGAGTGTTTAATCCAGACTGGAGAAATAGATACTCATTTATTTACATGCAAGACAAGACATTGTGCCTTGTTTGCCAAGAAGTAATAGCTGTTCCAAAGGAATACCTTCATCTCCATTTCGAATCAAAACACCCTGACTTAAGCAAATTGGACACTAACAAAAAACAAATTAAAGCGTCCAAGTTGTTGAAAAATCTCAGAGGAACAACAGTTTTTCAAAAAGTCAACTCAGAAAATGAGGCAGCTACTAAGGTTAGTTTTCAGATTTCTAAAGAAATTGATTTCAAGCACGATTCTGGAATATAATAAACTGATTATGCATCCCATTAACTGAATGTAAACAGTAAGAAAACATGAAAAATGTATTAACATTTGTGCTGCTTAGCAAAGTAATTTTTTAACATTAATGTGATTTCATGATATAAAAATCTTAAGTAATAAGTGTAATTAATTAGTATTAATTGAAATTTCCCTTTCTTAATATGGTTTATTTGCAAAATAGTTTAAATCATTAATTATACCTTTACTTGGAAAGTGAGCTGCTGAAAATCTATATGTGGCCTGAAGAAGTTTAGCCTCTTTTAATTTTGACCCCTACCTACTGCCAAGTTGTGCAAGTCTGTTCCAGACCCTTGGAAAGGCAGATAGGTGGCACCACAGTATACAGAGTGCTGGGCCTGGAGTCAGGAAGACCTGGGTTCAAATCTGGCATCAGACATTTACTAGTTGTGTGACCCTGGGCAAGTCACTTAACCTCTGTTTGACTTAATCCACTGGAGAAGGAAATGGCAAACCACTCCAGTATCTTTGCCAAGAAAACCCCATGGACAGTATGGTCCATGGAGTTATGAAGAATCAGACATGACTGAACAACCACAAAAGACAGATCCTTGGAAAATCTTTCTTCCTTCACATTTCTGTAAAGTCTAGTAATGGCTTCCATATTGTGGAAATGCCCTGGTTCTTTTGTGATAAGCAAGACCTTTCTTGAACCCCATTACCTATTGTTTCCTTATCTTATCCAGAACAAGGCCTCCATGCCACCACTTGGCTATCTCCTCACTATGCTGCCTATACTTTGGCCATCATCCTTATTTGTCCTCATTCAACTTTGGACTTAATTCCTGGGTCCCCTATTGCTTATACATGAGCTTTTTGCCTTATCTTCTCTAGAACCAAGACTTCAGCTTGCTGGCCATTCCTATACCAGGCCACCACAAGCATACTCTCTTCCCATTTTCCAACTCCCTTTATTTATTGTCTTCACTAATTAGAATGTAAGCTCTTTGAGGGCAGGGACCCTCTGCTTGCTCATATTTGTACCCCCAGTGCTTAGCACCACATCTGACAAACAGGCAGTGTGTAGTATACTCTCTATCTAGCTATCATTCATCTATCTATTGTCTGTTTCTATCTCTCTGTCTGTCTGTTTGTTCCCTAGATTTTGGGTCAAGGACCCTTGACTCTTGGCACCCCAGTGAATTGAATGCTGGAGAAGAGTCAGAGGAGGAGAACTTTGACTTGGAAGGTGTCTGCTACATGTTTCCTCTGAATGCTGCATTTTGAATATTATATGTTTTGCTTCCTAATTAGAGTAAAATGTTATTCATTTATTTTTATGACATGAGTTCTAAGTGAATTTTAGTGGCTGAGTCTAAGAAGAGAAAGTTTCTAGTGGGTTAGATGCTGAACCAATGTGGAGTACCTTGAATTCAGGCCTTGAGTAGAATCTCTGGGGTAATACAAAAGGAAAAAAAAGAGATTTGTCGTCAATACCTTTACCAACTTCACAGATGCAAGGTAGCAGAGGTGTGTGAAAATAGCAATTTCTGTGAAGACCTGGGGATTTTAGTGAACTTCAAGTTCAAAATGAATCAAGAATGTGACAAAGAAGCCAAGAATGTAGTACAACCTTTGAATGAAGGAATGAATGAATTACTGAAAATTTAAAAAGCATTTCTTAGGTACTTACTATGTGTTAGGCAGTAGGCTAAGCACTGGGGATACAAATGTAAAGACAAGACAATCCCTGCCCTCAGGGAACTTACATTCTAAAAGGGGAAGACAACAAATCCAGAGAATTTTGGTTAGGGAGATAGAGGGAAAGGTGATTCAAGTAATTGGGCAAATGGTTTACATGTTCTTTACAGGAATATTAGTGTTGATTTAATTATTGTTCTCAAAGCTAGAGTTGGAAAAGGAAAGTGGGAAAGAAGAAGGGAGAGAAGTGTGTTCACAGCAACATGTTATAGTGATGGCTAGGAAGTGGCATGGTAGTTCTCAGAACAGGGTGAAATATGGTGAACTCTTCACCATTCAGAGCCCAGGGTCATCAGGGTGGGAACTTGACTTCTGGTCTAAGAGGAAGGCCAGAGATGGCATGTAATGGAGATGGTTTAGTGTCCAGGGCTAATTGGGTCTACTTCTGGATAGCTGTAATTAGGAAAATTTTCTTTCCTTTGAACTAAAATCCATAATTCTGCAGCTTCTACCTATAGCTCTTTCTTCTCTCTGAGGCTAAACATCACAAATCTGATTACTCTTCCACATGAAAGCCCTTCAGATACCCATAGAAAGCCAAAGCATCCTTCTAACACTTCCCTTCTCCATACTATACATCCTTCAATTGATCCACAAATGGCAGTTTTTAGTCTCCTCCTCCTCCTCATCAACCTCATTTTAAAGTCTTCGTTGATATAATTTGTTTTTTTACCTACCCTTCATTTCCTGATATATCCATTCTATATCCACATTGAGACAACCATCCCTCTAACAAAGAAAAAAAAAACTGAGCCAATCAAAACTTACCAACACCTAAATCAAATATGACAGTACATTGTTCCATAGTCTTCCACCTCAACAAAGAAGGGAGGGAAGCACATCTTTTTCTTCAGGCTCACACTTGCTCATTAAAATTATACAGCATTATTTTTATTTTTATTGTTGCTTTCCTCCCATTTACATTGTTGTAGTCATTGTATGTATTGTTTTCCTGGTTCTATTTCTTTCACTTTATGTCAGTTGTTATATGTTTTCTCATGCGTCCTTTTTTCATAGTGATCATGTATTTGTTGTGGTTGTTCAGTTGTTTTAATTATGCCTGATTCTTCTTGATCCCATTTGGGGTTTTCTTCTCAAAGATACTGGAGTGGTTTGCCATTTATTTCTCCATCTCGTTTGACAGATGAGGAAAATGAGGTAAACAGGGTTAGGTGACTTGCCCAGAGTCACACAGCTAGTAAGTATCTGAGGCCAGATTTGAACTCACAAGGATGAGTTTTCCTGACTGCAGGTCCCACACTCTATCCACTGTGCCACTTACTTGCCCTGGTCATTTATAGAACAGTAATAATTCATTGCATTCAAGTACTACAGTTTATTCAATCATTCCCTGATTGATGGGTATCCGTTCTGTTTCCAGTTCTTTGCTCATCAACCTCCTTTGGATATACCTATATATCTTGTCAAGGCCTCCCTAAAACGGGGTGTCTAGAGCTGAATACAATATCAGGGCATACTATGTGGTGGGACTATCACCTCCCTCTCTTGTCCTGGCACTGTGTTTCTACGGATGTAGCCCAAGCTCACATTAGTTTCTTATGTAATGTCATATTCTTGCCTCCCCTTGAACTTGTAGTCCAATGAAAATCTATTAGGTTTTTGTGTAAAATTATTGTCTGGTCTAATCCTTCCCTCTTTCTTCTACAATTGATTCTTTGACAAGTATAAGGTCATCATAAAACCTATCAATCTAACTTGTGTAGTTGTTCTGGGATACCTATTCTATTGTTCAATGAGGCATCATTGTGTGATGTCAAGCAGGTTGTTTACTGTCTTTGGGATTAATTTTCATATCTTTAAAAAGAGAAGTGCAAACTAGACAATCTCTTAGATTCCTTCTGCTATAAGATTTTATAATGCTTTGGTTCTACAGTCACAGATTAGACCAATTATGGCAGATCAGCCTGCAAGTGTGTGCCACTGAGGTCTGGGCTCAAGAGCTTGGAAGGATTGGCACAAATCTGTCCCCTCTGTTAGACAAGCCATACGAAGTGTGTTCTCACTAAGGGTGGGCTAATGGCATCATCTTTTTTAACTCAAAGAGTCACACATTGGTCCAGGAGTATCGTCTGTCTGAGGCTTCCGGGCCAACTCTCCTACAGGTTTTCATGGGTGGTGTGGGCCTCTTGCCCAGCTTTGTGGCTCAAGACTTCTTCAGCTTCCATCAGATAAGCCTTAAAGACATGCCCTACCCCCAGACAGAGCTTCTGTCTGATACTTGGCCTAAACTAAGAGCAGGCGCCTGGCCCCAGGCACGCTGTGGCCTGTCATAGAATGACAGGGGGGTGCCTCTGGATCCCTCTCACTGCCTACCCTGCAGCTGTTGCTCCCCCTCCATGCTTATTGTCATGAGCCAACGGCAGTTGGCAGGGATGCCCTTCTTCCCTACCCTTCCTCCTACACTAAGCTTCTGTGGAAGCTTTAACCTTCCCAATTGGCTTAAAACAGGCTCAGCCAGGACTAGAAGAAGGGATTCTGTTTTGTGCTCTGCCTACAATACTCTTTTCTGATTCCAACTGCTCTACCATTCTGGTGCCCTTTCTTCTTCAGGCTGCCTCCAATAGGGTGGAACAACCCCCACTAAAATATTGATGATGCCAGCTTGTCGGGGAGGGCTTTGATAGGAGTCAGCCCAGTGCTGAAATACAGGATAATAGTGTTGCTGCCCTACTTGCCTCTAGCAGTTTATATGAGCTTGTACTTTAAATTAATATTGTCCTAGGTTTCCATGTTTCTATACTGTTTACTTAAATTAGCAAACAACAAAGGACAAATCACACAGCAATTTATAGTTTTTAAAACACTTGTATACATTTCTACATGTTATATAGGCAGTAAAGCATAATGGGAAGGGCATTGGATTTGGATGCAAAGACACGCTCAAATCTAGACTCTGCCATTTTATTTCCTGGATGATTTTAGGCAAGTCCTGTCTTTTCTGTGGGCCTGTTTCTTCCTCTTTAAAATGAATGGGTTCATTAAAAGGTCTTTTCTATAAGACTTTCAACTTCCTTGGGTTATAAGTAAGAGAGGCATTATTGCCCATGTTTGATGGATGGGGAAATTGTTGCTGCATGAGACTGGTGGCATACTATTTTTAAAAATTTAATTTTTTTTTTGTTATATTTTAAATTCCAAACTGTTTTTCTCTCTCCCTCCCCACACCATACTACAGAAAGCCACTATTTTACACAGATGGGTATATGCATATGCATACACATGTATATGTATATGTATGTGAATGTATATGTATACACACACACACACATATGTATATGTAAAACCAAACTATACATGCTTTTATTTATCAGTTCTTTCTCTGGAGGTGGAAGCATCTTCCTTCATGGGTCCTTTGTAGTTGATTTGAATATTTACAATACTCAGAATAACTTAGTAATTCACAGTTATTCTTTGAACAATATTGCTATTACTGTATACAACATTCTCTTACTTTTGCTTATTTCACTCTTCATCATTTCATTCAAATCTTTCCATGTTTTTCTAAAACCTACCAGCTTACCATTTCTTCCAGCACAGTAGCAGCACACTACTACTAATAATAGTTGTGATGCCTGAAGTGTTATCAAGCTTTTTATAAATATTATCTCATTTTATCTTCACAACAACCCTGGGAGGTAGGTGCCATCATTATCCACATTTTACAGATGAGAAAACTGATACAGCTATAGGTTAATGACTTGCCCAGGGTCACACAGCTAGTAAATATCTGAGTCTGGATTTGAACTTGGGTCTTCTTGACTCAAAGTTCAGTGCTCTATCCACTTTATCACTTAGCTGTTTTATGGACAGAGTACAGATTATGGAGTCAGAAGACCTGAGTTTGCTGATACTTGCCAGCCATGTGGTCTTGGGCAAGTCAGTTGACCTCTCTATACCTCAATTTCTTCATTTGTAAAATGTGGATAATAATACTTTTGCTACATACTTCAAAGGGTGATCTTGAAAGCACTTTATAGGACTTACATTATGAAACAAATGTGAACTATTATCACTTGGCTAGTTAGTGGCAGAGAGCTTGGACTAGAGCCCATACTCTTGTCATGGGGAGACTGGCCAATGAGGGAGGGCTCAGTTCTTAGCCTTAACACATGCTCAGATTTGCCATTCATGGTGGGCAGGGCATGCTTGATATATTCTGTCTGATTCCAACATACTTTTCCTTCCCAGTAGTAAGGCAAGCACTGATATGAGCCACCAGGTCAGGTGAGGTGTAGCAGCTGCCTTATCCCCTCACCCATTTGCCAAGTGTGTGTGAATGCATTGGTTAAATGCTTCCTTTGGACTCTATGATCTTAAATGAATGAGAATCTAGAGATAGGATTGACCAAGTGATGACCTGTGACCTTCAAAAAATTAGAAGAGCCATCAGAAGTTCCCTAGCAACCAGAGTTGGTAGCAAAGACTATTGGACCTAATAGCAGCAGCAATTAAGCCCACAACAGGTGAGCAAACACCAGCTGAATGATCCAACCCAACTGGATTTATGCATCAATTGAGGTGCCTTGCTTCCCAAGGAACCAACCCAAATAAACAAAGAAGTGGCTCATCCATTGCTTATACCTTGCCCCGAAGCAAACTTGGTAGAGACTCTGAGAAAGGAGAAAAGAACTCCAAATCCTGAAGAACCCCTTGTCCGATAAGTTTCCTACGTGTGTGCTTTACTAACTTTTTTTTATTTTAAGTTTGAGGGCACTCTCTCTAGAAACTGTAGATATGCGGAGTTGAGAGTATAGTCCTTATTTGGGGGATGTTTTGTAACTTCTATCCTTGCTATTTCTTCTCAGTAAACATCCCTTTGTAAAAGTTAATTGATGTCAACTAGTTGACCTACATTAGGGAGGACACCAGATGGGGGCTCATAAGAGATTGTAATAGAAATTCCAATTCCTCAGGGTTACCTCTAGAACCATAAGAGAAAAAGAAGTCAGTTGCCCTCTGGGGCCCTCATCTGAGAGAGCTATAGTTGGGAGAGTGAGCCTAGAAACAGTGGCACACCCTTTCCACTAAACCATACTTCTAGGCAAGATAGATCAAATAGAGAGATGCCCACACTATTCCTCGGGGCTCCTTCTAGGAGCTAGAAAGTTTAGAGCAGTAGTATCAAACTCAAATAGAAATAGACCTCATACTGACTTAGAAAACCACAATTTAACATTATCTACATTGTAATGTATTTGTTTATTTTGTTAAACATTTCCCAATTACATTTTAATCTGGTTGGGGCATTGAGTTTGACGCTTCTAATTTAGAGCAGCATTATGACCCAATGACATATTATACTAGTTTTCTACAGTGGCAATGGAAACCTAGAAGGGCTTCATATACTAGATTGACTCACAGAACAAATGGGGCACCAGAAGAAGACACTTTTGTAACATAAGATCTTATATTCGGAACTGGAAGGGACCTTAGGGATCTTTAGTTCAATCTCCTTAATTTCCATAGGAGAAAACTGAGGCCCAGAGAAGTTAGATGATTTGCCAGAGGTCATGGAGATGATAACTAGTTTTTTATAACACATCTTCTAGGAAAAAAGACCAGAAAGTGTAAAGGAACTGGAGAGGGTTCCTCTAGCCCTGTTTAATTCCACATTCTGTCTCTGTACATTTTTGGCCCACTTTGGCTTCTGTGGAGAGGAACTGCCATCACTGACAATTTATCAATACCTATTTCCAATTAAACAGTTTCAGGGGAAAATATGTCATGGTGGTCTTTTCAGGAGACCCTAAAGGGAGCATAGTAGAATGGAAAGGACATTAGATTTTGAATCCAAAGATCTGTGTCTGAGTCCTGGCTCTGTCACTTATCAGCTGTTACCTTGGGTGAGTGACTGAACCTCTTTGAAACTTCATTTCTTCATCTATAAAATAGGAATAATAGTACTAACCTTGCACTTCCTATCTTACAGGGTTGTTTTGAGGAAGGTCTTTTGCTATGTAAGCCCTAAAGTGCCATAGAAATGAGAGTAACATTAGGTTAGGATGTCCTTTCTTAGGTTGCACTTGACTCCTTTCTACTACATTTTCAAAAAAAAGTCATCTTGTTTTGACCTCAGGGGAAGAAGGCCACTGGTAAGATGTCTTTGATCAGGAAAAGAAGCTGATCATTTCCCTTTCTCCCTTCTCCCTGGCTTCTTTTCCTTCCAAAGCTCTCCCATACTCTACTGTTTGTCAGATGTGTTCACTCCAATGAGCAATGCCTGTGTATATAGTGTCTTTTATGTCTTGTATATTTTAGCTAGGAGCCTCCAGGCTTCTCTGTGAAGTCCTGACAAGGGAAATCCCATAATGAAGGATTTCACGGAGCTCTACAGACTGAAGGGGGTTTTTCTTCCCATCTGTCATTTTACTTTAAGCCTTGACCTCTCTGTTCCCATGTAAGGCAGTGCTGGAGAAGAGTCCTGAACTCGGTAACCAAATGGTTGGTCTTAGCCCCCTTGAACTCTTTGCTGTGTGAACTGCCAGAGGTCCTTATGATGCTGAAATGGGGGAGGAAAAGGAAGCATAAAAACTCCGTCCTTCAAGGTTTCTTTCAGGAAAGACATTCTCAGGGTCAAATGATCATAGACTGCTAATACTGGAAAGGACCTTAGAGGTCATTTAACCCACACCTCATTTTTAGAGATAGGCAAACTGAAGCTCAGAGCAAGGAGTGACTTGTCCAAGGTCACAAATCTGGTCAGTAGCAGAGATGGCCCTTGTTTGTTTGGGAAGAAGCACTACTTGAAGGTAGAGAATGGTGCAGCTTCTCTTTTGTAGGTCCCTTCGTGCACTAAGATGCCTTGCTTTCATATTCATCTCTGTTTATCAGATGAGGGGCAGCTAGGTGGTGCAGTGGATAGAGTGCTGAGCCTGAAGTCAGGAAGACTCATCTTTCTGAGTTTAAATCTGGCCTCAGACACTAGTTTACTAACTGTGTGACCCTGAGCAAGTCACTTAACCCTGTTTGCCTCAGTTTCCTCATCTTTCAAATGAGCTGGAGAAGAAAATGGCAAACCACTTCAGTATCTTTGCCAGGAGTGTGTGTGTGTGTGTGTGTGTGCGCGTGCGCGCATGCGCGCATGCGCGTGTGTATACTCAAAGACCCTGGGAGTTGAACTAACTCTGAGAGGTAATCTAGTCTACTTCTCTTCATTTTATATTTTATAGATAAGGAAATTGATGCTCAGAAGTCATATAGTGGCAGAGTGTAGCCTCAAACTAAGGTCTCCCGACTTCAGCTCCAGTTTCTTTTTACTCTATCACATTCACTCTAGTGTTGGTCCCTTGAAGTCTGTCTGCTCATCACTCAAAAGCAGAAGACCCATTCCTACAACCCAACATATGAGAGAATAGGCTTGATTCTTAGAAAGGTTTGACTACTGATGGACTTTCCCATGTCAACATGATAAGGAGGCTATTTAAAACATACATACACACACTCACACTCACACACACACACATACACACAACCAAATTTTTAAAAAGTGAACAATCATGAAAGCTTAGAGAGAAAATACATAGCATTGGGCCTGCTCTGCCTTGAAAGGGCAAACTCTTCAAAATTCACAAGGATTCTGATTGTTTGAAATCCTGGTAACAGTTCATCTTCCCAGAGACCTTGTTCACTTATTAGAGTTCTTAAAACCCTTTTGTTTGTAAGCTTGCTGTTGAGTACAGAAAGCATTCTCTTTTCTATCAGCACACAGCTGTTCAGTGAAAGAAAGACTTGAAGGGGAGAAAAAAAAGCAAAAAAAATAAAAAGCCAAAGAAACTTGGAGGAAAAGGAGAAGAAAAAGGAACAATCCAGGGATACAAACATGGGAAAAAAATGACCTAAGTCAAAGAGAAGACCTAGCAAGCAACAGCTGTCTGACAAGAGTATGCTGTTTCAGGAGTGTGAGAAAGGGAATAATGCTGGGTGCTGGATAGCAGTGAAGTCTTGGGAAACATGAAGCTCATGGCAGAACTGGAGAGATTTCATTCCCCTCCTCTTTGGTTTTTAGTCAACTATCATCAGGCCCTAGTGAGGGCCCCCCAAAATGTTTGAAGTAGGTAGGGAGGGTTTAGTAACTTTTTCTTATGAGTTTGAGTGGCTATTGAAAGAGAAAAATTCAAAGGAATGGAAGACTGACCGAAGGAGTTGGACATTCCCACCCCAGCATCATGGAAACTTCTCCCATATGGAATGTGAACTCAACTAGGTCAGCTTGCACCTAGGACGCTGGCTCCCTTCTTTTGCTTTGTGTTTCCTTTCTTCAATAAGTGATTGAATGTCATTCTTGGGGTGGATGAATCCAAGTTTGGAGGTGACTTTGTGAGTCTGTGCTGGATGTGCTAGATCAAACTCATATCAACTCATAAGAGCAGACAGTTAAATTTTCAGTGTGATTATTTATACCTCAGAAATGGGCAAATACCATAAATCATGGCTTGATTGATTCTTTTGTATTTATTGAATATCTACCTATATTCAAAATACTGGGCCAGATGTTGTGGAAGAAATAATAGTGCAAGACCAATCTCTGTTCTCAAGAACCTTACAGTTCACTCAGGGAAGATGACATGGGAAAAATAGCAAAATTGGTCACATTCGTATTTCAGGTATAAGTGAGACCAGATGACCTCTGAGGTCTCTTTCCTACTCTAAGATTTCATGATTCTAAGAGCTAGATGAATAGTATAGACAGTGAGGACTGGAGGAAGTCTGAGGAGAAGGAGGTCACTTTAGGTTGGGGCAGGTGAGGAGAGGAGAGATATTAGCTTGACGTCATCAGGCATTTAGCAACTATTGACTCAGCACTTCCTCTTCCCTGGGAACATCATTTTTCTGAAGATGGAAGGGAGCACCAGTTCATCATTCACACACTTGACAAAGAGACTGCTACCAACACTTAGTAGGGCCTCTGAAGGGCCCAGAAAGTAAACATAGAGATGGATCCAGGGAAGATAAGTTGGTTGGGGAATGGTTTGATAGTCGAGTCAAGTTAAGAAGCAGTAATAAAACAACAACTGTGACAAGCACAGTACTAAGTGCTGAATATAAAAGAAAGACAAAAAATAGTTCCTTCTTTTATAGTCTAACGGGGGAGACAACATGCAAATAATTATGTAAAAAACAAGATGTAGGTTTGATGAATTAGAGATAATCTAGAGGAAAGGCACTAGCATTAGTGGGGATTGAGAAAAGCCTCTTGCAGAGATGAAAATTTTAGCTGGAATCTGAAGGATCCCAGGGCAGCTAGGGGCAGGGGATGAATGGGGGACAGCTAGAGAAAACACATGGGTCAGGAGATGGAGTGTCTTGTGAGAGGAACAGCAAAGGGGCCAGTATCACTAGATCATAAAATATGTCAAGGTGGGGGTAGGACAGTAAGGTTCAAGAAGATTAATTATTCTTTCTAGCTGTGTGACCCTGGACAAGTCACTTGACCCCAATTGCCTAAAAAAAAAAAAGAAGACTAATTATAATAGCTACCATTTATATTGTGCTTACTATGTGTGTCAGGTACTGTGCTAAGTTCTTTATATTTATCTCATCTGATCTTCACAACCACCCTGGAAAGTAGGTGCTATTCTTATTCCCATTTTACAGATGAGGAAATAGAGGTTAAGTTGACTTAAGTTGACTCTGGATCACACAGCTAGTAAGTGTCTGGGGCTGGATTTGAACTTAGGTCTTCCTGACTCCAGACTTGGCACTCTATCCATTGAGCCATGGATCTTGGATAGATCATGGTTAGATAGTATGGATATCATGAATATTATGGATATCTAACTGCCCCTAGACTAGATTACAAATCTAGGAGGGATCTGCTAGTGAAGGACTTTGAAAGTCAAATAGAGGATTTTGTAATTGATCCTGAAGATAATAGAAAGTCTTTGGAGTTTATTGAATAGGAAGATGGTAACATGGTCACACTTGCACTTTAGGAAAAGCACATTGATAGCTGAGTGGATGATGGACTGGGGGGTAGGGGAGAGATTTTGAGGCAGGGAGACCAACCAAGAGGCTTTTGCAAATAGTCCAGATGTGAGATGATAAAGGCCTGCACCAGGGTGGTGGCATTGTCAGAGGAGAGAAGGAGGTGTATATAAAAGATGTTATAAAGGGAGAAACAACAGAATTTGTCAACTGATTGGATATGGCAGGGGAGGAGGGAGAGTGACAGAGAGTGAGTTGAGGATAACACGTAAGCCTGGGTGACTCAGAAGATGGTGATCCCTTCAACAGCAATAGAGAAGTTAGGAAGAGGGGAAGGTTTTTTGGGAAAAGATAATAAATTAGTACTGGGACATGTTGAGTTTAAAATGTGTATGAGACATTGAGTTTGAGATGTCCAATAGGTGGTTGTAGATATAAGACTGGAGGTCAGGAGAGAGGTTAGATCAAGATAAATAGATCTCAGAATCATCATAGAGGGATGATAATTGAATCCCTGGGAACTGATGAGACCACCAATCAAAATAGTATAGAGGGAGAAGAGAAGAGGGCCCAGGAGAGAGCTTTGGGGGATATACCCAGTTAGCAGATATGCTCTGGATAAAGATCCAACAAAGGAGACTGAAAAGGAGAGGTCAGACAGGTAGAAGGAGAACCACAGAGAACAGTGTCACAAAAACCTAGAGAGAAGAGAGTATCAAGGAGAAGAAGATAATTGAAAGTCAAGTCAGTCAAAGGCTGCAGAGAGGTCAAGAAAGGGACAAAGTAAGGGAACAAACGTTTATTAAGCATCTATTATGTCCCAGGCACTGTACTAAGTGCTTTACAAATATTATTTCATTAGATCCTTACATCAACCCTGTGAGGCAGGTGCTCTTATTACCCCTACTTTATAGTTTAGGAAACTGAGGCATATAGAGATTCAGTGACTTGCCTGGGATCATAGAGCTAGGAAGTCCATTTGATTTCAGTTTTTCTTTTTGATTTCACAATTAAGAGATCACTGGTAATGTTGCCACAGTCCTGTTGAGCAGCAAGGGGAAAATAATCTGTGGGCAAATTATAAGGATATCAGTCAAACAAACTGAGGCTGTTTAGCCTGGTGAAGAGATGACTTGGGAGAATTTCCTAACAATTAGGGCAGTCCAAAGACGGAATGGCCTGCCTTGAGAGGTGATAGGTTTCTGCTCTGTGGAGGCGTTCACGCTGCCTGTTGAGTATGTTGCAGTAAGAAATCTTTTAGTGTGTAGATTGGACCAGATGGCATCTGAGGACCCTTCTGAGGATCCATCTCAGATTCCATGAGTCTATGAAATGGCAGCCATCTTTAAACATCTGAAGTGTTGTCACTTGGCAGAGGGATTGAATTAGTTTTGCTTGGCCCCAGAGGGCAGAACAAGGAGCTATGGGTGGAAGTTAGAGTGAGGCAGGTTTCAATCCAATAAAAGGAAGAATTCCCTAATATGTTGAGTCATCTGAAAATAGAACAAACTGCTCAGGGTTGGTGAGTTCCCTGTGACTGGAGGAATTCAAAGGTACATCAGATCACTGTCTGACAGAAATCTGCTGCAGAGGATTTTTGCATTGGTGAGAGACTGGACTACATGACTGAGGTCCCTTCTAAGTCTAAGGATCTTTGATTCTGCACCTTTTCCAGGTTCAACTTTTCATACTTCTATAAGCCAATGGAGACAGAGAACTTTTTATCCTCTCTCTTCCTTGCACATACACGTAGCTGAGAAAAACTCTTGCCTCTAATCTGGTTAGGTTACAATGGGGGGCCAGGTGAGCAGAGAGAAGGGGCCATTAGGGGTGTTGTTCAAATTTTTATTAAGGCCCTTACAGATAAGGGTCAGACCCTTGAACTGGAGCCAGGTGCTCCCTGAGCAACCTGGGTGTTGTCTAAGTTTGAACAAGTTAAGGTGCAGGACTTGGGAGTGTATCAGAGGCCCCAGCGCTATTACCGTTAATTGCATGCCTATTAAGCATTACAGAATATGTGAAGGGCCAGGTTTTCCCCCACCCACCAGCACTCAACTTCTGTCATATGGAAACAGAAAGTAAAGTGGTACAAAGATTTGGGCAGTGCCTTAAAGGAAGAACATGTGCAGCCCAGAGGAAAATGGTAACCACAGGCCTGGTCTTGGCTTTTACTATAGTCTAGACAATTTTGAAAAGTTCCCTGCAGTTCTGTATTTCTATATCTTTGCAGCCCAAATTAATTTTTTCACTACATTGACCCAGATTTTGAAAGTACTTTCTACCTAAGTCCTTTTTATTTTAGGACTTTTCTGAGAGCACTACATTTATAATGGGATGATAAAGCTGATCATATAATTTAATCTACTCATTTTATATAGAGGGTATCCAAAGTCCAGAGAGACTAAATGACTTTCCCATTGGCACATAGGTAATACTGGTGGCTAAGAGTCCTTCCAGCTCAAAATCTATGATCATATCACAGAATCACAGAATTTGAGAGCTGGAAAGGAACTCAGCAGTCCTCTAATTTAACCCATATGTGAAAGGAATCCCCACTATAGCATACCTGAAAAATAGTTGTCTAGTGTCTGCTTAAGGACTCCCCCAAAGGGAAAACCTACCACCTCTTGAGAGAGCCCATTGCATTTGGGGGCAGCTTTAATTATTAGGAAGTTTTGGGTCCCCCCCCCCCGAATCAAACCAAAATCGGCTTCTTTGCAACTTCTGCCCAGTGTTCTCAAGGATCAAACAGATAAAGTCTAATATCACTTTTTTTAACACAGCCCTTTGAATACTGGAAGATGGTTATCATGTGTCCTTTGAATCTTTTTTTTTCCTCCAGGCTAAACATGTTCAGTTCCTTTAATGGATTCTCATATGACATAGACTTAAGCCTGTACACTATCCTGATTCCCATCCTCCGGACACTCTAGTTTTTCAATTTTCTTAAATGGAGTCACCCCAGAACTGAAAGAAAGTACTCCAGATGAAGTCTGACAAGAGCAGAGTACAGAGTGGGCAATGAGATCTTTGTTCCCTGAGTCTATGGCTCTCTAATGCATCCCATGATGGAATTAAATTTTTCTGTCTATTATACCCCTTGCTAAACTCATATTGAGCTTGGAGCCCACCAAAATCTTCACATTTTTCTTTCTGAAAAACTGCTCTTTATCTATGCCAGCCTCATCTTACAGTTGTGAAGTTGATTTTTTGTACTCATTGAGCACAGGATTTTATAGTTATTCCTGTTGAATTTCAGGATACATAGGTGGCATGGCGGATAGAGTGCTGGACCTGAAAACAGGAAGACCCATCTTCCTGAGTTTCAATACAGTCTCAGACACTTATTAGCTGTGTGACCCTGGACAAGTCACTCAACCCTGTTTACTTCAGTTTCCTCATCTGTCAAAGGAGCTGGAGAAAGAAATGGAAAACTACTTTAGTATCTTTGCCAAGAAAAGTCATGAAGAGTCAGACATGACTAAAGCCACTCAGCAACAACAAAAATTGAATCTCATCTAATTAGATTCAGCCCAATGCTCTAACCCTTGAAGATCTTTTTAAATCCCAACTCTTTGTTCTCATATATTGGCTAACTTTTTGTCATCTGCAAGTTTGATGAACATAGTATTTATGCAGGCAGCTAGGTGGCATAATAAATAGAACGTTAGACCTGTAGTCAAGAAAACAAGTTCAAATCCTGTCTCAGACACTTATTAGATGTTTGATCCAAATCAAATTATTTAAACTCTCAGTCTCAGTTTCCTCATCAGTAAAACTGGAGTTAATAATAATACCTATCTCATACGGTTGTTGTGAGGATCAAATATGATAACATATATAAAGCACTTAGCAAACCTTGAAGAACTATATACATACAATTATTATTAATATTGTTAGTGTTATTAATAATTGCTTTATCCAAGTCATTGATAAAAATATTAAACAGCACAGGTTCCTGGGGTACTCTATTTGAACCATTAACAACTAGTCATAAAGTCAATTGTCTAACTAGTTCTGTATCTATCTTGTTGCATTATTTTCAATTCATAGCTCTCTATCATCTCTATAAGAATATTGGGGGCCATCTCCAGTTGTCTTGATCTAGATCTTGCCACTAGACCCAGATGGCTCCAGAGGAGAAAGTGAGGCTGGTGATTTTGCACAGCCCTCCCTTACTTAAATCCAATTTTCTTGTAAGTCTTGGTATCACCTTCCTGATGTCATGATCCTCTTTGAGAATAAAGGACAAACAACAACAACAATAGTAAGAGATACTTTATCAAGTTCCCTGGACTATAGTTCGCAGACTCTATTCCATTTGCCTTTTTGAAAACCTGGACGCCATTTGCCTTTCTCCAATCTTGTGTAACATCTCCAATTTTCCATGATCTTTCAAATATCACTGATACTGACTAGCAATCCCATTTGCCACTTTTAGTACTAATAGATGTAGTTCACCTAGTGGACCAGGAGACTTGAATTCATCAAGTGCAGCTAGATGCTCTCTTACTATCTCCTTATGTATTTTGGGTATCAATTCTCTGGTAGTAATTTCTTTCAAGTAAAAGAACTAATATTTGAGCACAGGTACTCAGACACTAAATTCAGTGCTTTTTCCACTCTCCCAAGCTGGTGATAATAGCTAATTTTTATAAAGCATAGGATGCTTTACTAAGTACTTTCCTTATAGTAACCCAATGAGATAGTTAGAATAAGTATCATCATTCCTATTTTATAAATAAGATCAATGTGGAAAAAGGTTCCCAGAGGAATGCCCTTCTATCTGTGCTTTTATTAATGACTTATATAAAGCCACAGTTGTGTTATTTACCAAATTTTCAGATGACACAAAGCTGGAATAGATAGCTACCACCTACGTGATAGAAAAATTTGAATCAGTTGATTATGTATCTTGGAAATGAGACCTTTATCAGAGAAACTTGCTACAAAGATTTCCATCCCACCCCACCCCAGTTATTAATTTCCCTTCTAACCTTAGTTGCATTGGGGGATTTTTTGTGCAAACACTTTAAAAATTATTATGATCAAAATTGTCCATTTGATCTTCTGTGATTCTCTATATCCCTTGTTTGGTTATGAACTCTTTCCATATCCGTATTTGCAAAAAAGTAATTTTTTCTTTGATCTTCTAATTTGCTTATGATATCACCACTTATGTCTAAGTCACATATCCATTTGGAGCTTATCTTAATATATATTGTGAAATGCTGATCTATACCTAGTTCCTGATAGATTATGCAGTTTTCTCAACAGTTTTTCCTCAAATAGTGACCCCAGTCTTTGGATTTATTGACTATTATGCTAAAGTGCTCCTTTGCCTCTGTGTTGTATACCTAAACTCTTCTACTAGCTGAGCTCTCTAATTTTTTTTGACCAATACTACCACTTCCTTTTCACTTTCCCGCCATTATCACCCTTTATATTTTTGACCTCTTGTTCATCCAGCGACTTACGTTATTTTTTCCTAGATAAATAAAAAATTATTTGGCAATTTCATTGGCATTGAAAAAACAAATTAAGTTAAGAAGTATTGCCATTTTTATTGTATTGGTTCAGTCTAGCTATGACCAGTTATTATTTCTTTAATTACTTAGATCTGTTCTTATTGGCACAAACAGTGTTTTGTAGTTGTATTAATATAGTTCTTATGTATATGATGTATTATGGCAGCTAGGTTTTCAAGTATGTTATACAATTTGTAGTTATTTAAAATGGAATTTCTCTTTCTCTCTCTTTCTGCTGGGTTTTGTTGGTAATAGACAGAAATGCTAATGATTTATGTGGACTTATTTTATATTTTGCAACTTTACTGAGGTCATTGTTTCAATTAATTGTTCAATATGTTTTTCAGGGTTTTCCACATAGGCTATTATAATATATGCTAAAAAAAAGTGAGTTTTGTTTCCTCTTCTTTATGTTTATTGTCTTGATTTCTTATTCTTGTTTTACTACTATAGTTAGCATTTCAAAACTATGTTGAAGAGTAGTGGTGACAGTGGACATCCTTGGTTTACTCTTAATTTACTGGAAAGGTTTCTAACTTTTCTCAATTACATATAATGTTTATTCTGGTTATACTTAATGAATAGCCAGAGGAATTTATGCTCCCACTCTCCCAGGCTTGGCTTCTGTTACACAAACCTGGCACACTTAAAACTTAACCACATCTAGTTCTAATTAGAATTAGCTGCTAAAACTCTCCTACAAGCTTATTGATGTGACAGTCATGATTCTATCTCCCTTATCCTGAATATTTCCCCAATACAACTTCCTTACCCCTAACTATGCCTGACATGGCATAGGCTCAGGTCCCTCCTCCTTTCCTGGGACAGAGATTAGCTTTCCCTAAAAACTGACCCTGGGACCTGATTCCTTGCAGCTTCCTGGTCTCCTAAGTCCATAGAAAGCCCCAGACACAAGGATTCGGAGCCTTTCAGACTTGATAGTTGCCTGAGACCACGAGAGTTGCCATGCTGTGCTTTGCCTTGATGACTTGCTGATCATATGCATTTCCATAAGAAGGAAAGAGAGGTTTCATCTACCAAATCCTTGTTGCATATCCTCCTTCTTGTTAATTGTTCAGTGACTTTCAAGTGCCTCATTTCATCCCAACATTGAACTTGAATGAAGAGAGTGATGGCCTTAGAGTTGACTCCAACAAGATTCTCCTAGGACTTCATATGAACCAGAAGTACCTTTAGTCCTGCGTTTGTTCTCATAGGGGCAGGAGTTTCTTCTTATAACCTTGACTAGATTCTGAGAAACTCTCCCAGAGTCCAGAAGCTCATCTCCCAGTGGCCTTGAGTGTATCTCTCACTGATCATCAACTCATAAAGAGCCTCACAGCAAAACAAAGAATAAAGGTGCCATTATGTTTGTTCAAGAACTGAATTCCTGATTTAACTGAATGTTCCTGAGTCATTCTCCAGATTCTAAACCATGCTATAGGTGTGGTAAACAGATTAATATTCACTTGGGGCTTCCTGTTCACTACTTCTTGCTTCTATGAGACTGAGCAACATATGAGAATGACAATTGCTAGAGGTTCAAATAGGTCCCAACAAAACTGATCATCTCTTTAATAACATATCCTAGAATGCTGATAGGGATTAAAGGCAAGTTCACTGGCCTATAGTTTTTAAACTTTACTCTCTTTCCTTTTTTGAAATTAAGGGCATTCATTCTTCTGCATTATCTTTCCAATTCTACATAATCTTTCAGAGATCACTGACATCAACTCGGTACCCATGGCTGCCAGTTATATCAGTCAAAAGACATTTATTAAGTGCCTATCTTGTGCCAGGCACTGTGCTAAACACTGGTATGATGAGATTAAGTTAATCTCAGCCTGGTAACTTGAACCCAATCAAGAATTCCTAAATTCTCTTTTTCTGTCTTCCAGATTCTCTTGGGTTTCAATTTCATATTGACCATTTCACCCCCATCCTTTGAAGTCCAAATATTGTTCTCCTTGTAGAGGAAAGAGAAGTAAGCTAAGAAGTTGGCAGTTCTGTTTTCTCTCTGCTGTCTGTGATCATCAATCCATTTACTCTAAATACAAATCCCATCCCTTCTTACATCTTCTTAAGCTCAGTATAGCCAAACCAGACATTTTTTCCTGCTAACTTCAACTCATTTTGATCTGTGGCATTCCTTATGCCAGTCTTACATTTTTATGGCATACCTTTGTCTTTATCCTCTGGTATCTGCCCTTGCTTCAACGTCTGTTCACGTCCTTTAAAAATCTATTTTGGTTGAATGTTCTGTGCATCCACAGTAGTTTCTTTAGACATCTCCTTTTTTTTTTTCCTCACTGAAATCCTTTTTCTTTGTGTCTTCAGAATTTTCTTCTTGGGAGGTTTCTTTCCCTCTTGGATTAGTTTTCCCTGTAGAATTTGAAGATATAGGATCCTATCTTTGAAAAGTATTCTCCCAAAATAGGGTACATGTCTTATCATGCCAGGATTTCCTGTTCATTTTTGTCCCAGACTCTAACAGGTAATGGTCACTTCCGTTCCAGGGTTCCAATCATGTCCACTCCAGCAACTAGTGCCTCCCTGTTTGTGATAATGAGATCCAGACAGAAGCTTTCCTTGTTGATTCTTCCAGCTTTTGAAGAGAGAAATTATCATGAAGACTAGTCAAGGAATTGCTTTTTGGTCTGTTTGGAGCGGGGGAGGAGTGGAGAGTAAGCTCTAGCAGATGTCTAGATAATTGAAATCTTCTACAACTGCTATAACATACCTCTGTGTCAGGCTCATGATCTGTTTCTCAAACTCCTCATCTATTTCCTTTCTGCCCATGAGGTCTGTAGTATGTGCTGATGACAAGATTGCTTTCCTTTCTGCCTCTTCATCCAAATGCTTTTTACCATGCTTTCCGCTTCTATTTCCTGAATTTCCTCACATTTGTGTACTTTCTTAATATACACTATTATTTCACCCCCCTTTCCTTTTATATACAGCTGCAAAATAATATTCATAAGAGGTAGGTCTGACCACATCATTCCCATGTTAAAACAAAATAAAACAAAACAAAACAGTCAGTGGCTGTGTTTTGCCTCTAGGATAAAGTAACAAACTCCTCAGCCTAACATTTAAGCTGTCAGCCCTCCACCATCTGGCTCCCACCTACCTTTTCAGACATTTCATACTATTGCCTTTCACACACCCTAGGTTGCAGCCAATCTCTTAGTATTTCCCATTGGGCACTTCACATCCTATTTCCACAGGCAACTCTCCTTCCCCCTGCTTGTAATGCATTGTCTCTTCACCTGTTTTTTTTTCTTTTTTTAAAATTTTATTTATTTTCTGAACTTAAGCAATAAAACAAGCATTTCCATAACAGAGTAGAAACCTATGTTTCTTAGAATGCCTAGCTTCCTTTGGTTCTCAGCTCTACTGCCTCTTTCTATGAAGGCTTTTCTGATCCCTCCAATTGTTGCTGCTCTCTTTTTCCTCATATTATCTGTTATTTAGTTATCTGCATGCTTGTATTCCCCAGGAGAATTTAGGATCCTTGAGGGTCGGTTTTTTTGTTTTTGTCTTTTTTTTGTTTTTGCCAGAGGCTCTCAAAAAAAAAAGAAAGAAAAGAAAACCCAAACCCAAATACCACTCCTCATTTTAACAATCTAAAAATTATTCAAGAGACACTTTATAGTTCCTGGCATCCAATGGCTATCCAGCATTAGCCCATCCCTCCCTAGGGATCATGAAACCCTTAGGGTCAGAAGACACCTTATCTCCAAAGAGTTTCTAGATGTGTGACCTTGAGCAAGTCACTTAACCCCTATTGCCTCCTTTAAAGAGAGAGACAGAGAGAGAGAGGGAGAGGAAACAGGCTCACATTCCAGTCTAGTCTTTGTCATTTACTAGTTGTGTGACCTTGGGCAAGTTACTTAACATATCCAAGCCCAAGTTTCCACAGAAAAAGGAAAAGATAACATTTGCTCTATTGTCAGTGAGACTCTGGACTTACTTTTCCAGAGTGAGGCTGCCTACGTCTCCTTTCCACCCCTGTACTCCTGAAAGGGTGAAGTGGTTCTTTTCTAATACTATTGACTTGAACATCCATTCAAGTATGTTTTCCCTACTAATCAGTGATTAATGCCCAAGTTCCAATTAACCAATTTACACCAATTAGCTTTTACAAAGAGATATTTACTGGGAGGATATGGCAAGAATAAAAGTACAAATATTTCCCCCCAGCACCTGGGCACATTCTTCCTTATGCCATCTCACCCCCTCAGGCTCAAATTTAAAATGTAATGTGAGTGAAACATACATGTAAAAAACCCATGTAGCCAAAGAGAGCTTCTTGCCTCCTAGATCCAAAAGTTCTTTTATCCCTTCATGGCATGCTCATGAAGTTCTTTTTAGGTGTGGCTGTATGCTGAACAAGATGCACTGGTGTGTTCATAGAGTCCATCGCCAGCATTTCTCTGTCATAAAGGGTCACAATCCGTGAAACTACTGCCATCCCTTTTGGAACTATCTTTCCATCTCCATCTAAAGACCCCTCTTTTATTGTTGGTCATTACCACTCTGGAGGGCTCTGCCAGTAATTCTGATTGCCAGGGGAACCTATTAGATTGTCTTTGATGGACCTTCTGAACTTACCAGTCACTCCCATCTCAAAATACTCATTCACCTAAGATCAGGAAATAATAAACACCAAAGAAATAGAGATGACATCTTCCAGATAGGGAGAAAGCACCCAAATCTCCCACCCCACTGTCCACTCACCTGGCATCTCAAAGAAATCTTTTTTACTCAAAAGCTGCCAGGGAAGAGTCTGGGAGAGCATCTGACAGCCTTATAGTCATTTATTACCAGAAGTATGGTCACCAAGGTAGAGATCTGTTAGATCAGAATTAGGAAGGGGATATCCTGGAATGCTCTATATAACCCACCAGAAAGGGCAAATTCAAGTTGCTTGAAGAACTGAGTCTTTATTTAACAGTTCCATACATTACAAGAGCACACTTAAATATGAATTGAAGGAATACAGAATTAAAGAAGACTGTGGATTTTGTGGGTTAAATTGAGGAGGGCTTCATAGATTGAGTGAGTGTAAGATAAGGTTTTGAACCAGACAGTACATAAAATTTTGAGTTCCAGTTCCTTGAACATTAAAGCAACCCATGGTATGATGGAAAGAATTCTGAAGGAAGAGACCTGGGTTCTGGTCTTGGCTCTGCCACTAAATGTGTGATCTTGAAAAAAATCATTTCCCCTTTTGGGTTCTCAGTTTCAACATCTTTAAAAAGAGGAGGTTGGCATATAAGTGGCAAAGGTGGGAAAGGATAAAAAAAGTCAATATTGAAGGCATTTTAGAAAGACAGCAACACTAGTGCATTGTTGTTGGTTCTATGAATAAGTCTAACCATTCTGGAAAACAATTTGGATTTATATGAGAAAAGTGACTAAACTGTTCTTATTATTTGACCCCAAAACCTCATTTGTAGGATGTATCCCAAGGAGATCAAAGACAATGGGAAAAGTCCTACACTTATCAAAACACTCATACCAGCACTATTTGTGACAGTAAAGACTGGAAACAAAGTGGGTGCTCTTAGTTAATGGCTATACAAATTGTGGCATGTAAGTGTTTTAGAATTCAAAGAACCATAAGAAGATGTATATGGACTGATATGGGTAATATAAATAGAACTCAGAATATAGCATACACAATGACTACACACGTAAATGAAATAAAAAAACCAAGCTGAATATTATATAATTATAATGATCAATTTTGTCTCTGAGAAGAAATGAGAAAAACATACCTTCCTCCTTTCACTTGAGAGTTCTTCAACAATGGTATGCAATGATGTTAAGACATGGTCCTTGTGATAGTTGATTTTACTTAACTGTTTTTCTTTGTCAAATGAGTTGGTTGGTAAGTACATATTGGAACTATGATATAAGAACAAAAAGCACCCATAGAAGTTAAAAATAGTGAAAAAAGTGATATTTTTAAATGAATGACCTTTCAGTCCTTTACATATCTGCATTTCAGTGATAGTTTTATGTCATAAATTGTTGTTATTCAATCTTCTTTAGTTATGTCCAAGTCTTCTT
Source organism: Vombatus ursinus (assembly GCF_900497805.2). Classification (NCBI taxonomy): domain Eukaryota; kingdom Metazoa; phylum Chordata; class Mammalia; order Diprotodontia; family Vombatidae; genus Vombatus; species Vombatus ursinus. Next base: position 5,232,279 of record NW_020951209.1, read on the forward strand.
GACCTCATTTGGGCTTTCTTGGCAAAGATAGAAGTGGTTTGTCATTTCTTTCTCCAGCTTATTTGACAAAAGAGGAAACTGAGGCAAACAGGGTTAAGTGACTTGCTCAGGATCACACAACTGCTAAGTATCTGAGGTTGGATTTTAACTCAAGAAGATGAGTCTTCCTGATTCCAGGCCTGGTGCTCTTTCTACTGAGCCACCTAGCTGCCCTATGCCATGGATATTTGTTCTGGTTTCAACCAATTCAGACTTTGGAAAGGGCTCTATGGTTACCTAATCCCAAGCAAGTTGAAAAAATGCTGAAAGGGACCCTGAGAGCATAGGTATGAGCCACAACTCAGCTCCAGACTTATTGTGTGATCTTGAGGAAATCATTGACTCTCTCTGAGCCTCATGGTAACCGGAACATGGCTGTAATCATACCTTGCCCTGCAGGGCTGTTGTAAACATTATTGAGATAATGGGTAGATGTGAAAGCTCTTCAGGCTCCTTAGAGGGAAAGTGCTATAAAAACATCAGAGCTAACTATACCCATTCCACTGTTATTAGCATACAGGAGAGACCAATTTCTCAAGATATTGAGCAATTGGCCAGAAGGCACAGAGAGAACAGGCAAGGCAAGCCAGAATAGGATGGAGGGCCCTTAATTCTTAAGTCTTAACCACTGGATTTCAGAATCTCCCTCCAGCACACAAACTTTTCTTGTTAGAATGAGAAATACTTATCCACATCAGTCCATTCCATTTCCACATGGTGCAACAAAAAAGTTTTTACAGATACTAGTGTTTTTCTTCTGTATATTCTCTCCCATTTATCTTGTCTGGATCTTGTTTGTAGATAGTTGCTGGAATGCTGTCTCCACCATTAGACTGTGAGCTCCTTGAGATCAGGTACTGTTGTTGTTGATTTTTTTTTAAATATATATACCTTTCTTTGTATAACCAGTGCTTAGCACAGTGCTTGGCACATAATAGACACTTAATAAATACTTTTTGACTTGGTTTGTCTTAGTGGAGAAAAGCTTCCATGTGTAGCTCCTACTTTTCTTTCCCTCTATCTTGTAAACTTACATAGCTGATTTTTTTGGGGGGACCTCTGAACCATAGATGGGAGAAAGTTTTACAGACCAATTTGCCCCCAAACTGACCATACTCATTCTCTCCAGGCTTCAGATCTTCTTGTGTTACTCTAACCTCTCCCCACTTCTTCCCACTCCCATCTATCTTGCCTTGGCCACTGCCTTTTCCTATTGGGATACTGGGATTGAGGGGTAGGTGGGGAAGAGTCAGAACCATGCCATCAGCCATATCACATCTTTCAGTATTATTCTGGGGACTCTCTCCAATTCTTAAAAGGACAGCACTAGCATTAAGGAGAATCAGAAAAAGTTTCTTGTTGTAGAAGGTGGGGGTTTAGCTAGAACCTGAAGTATTCCAAGGATTCTAGGAGACAGATGAGGAGGAAGAGAATTCCAGGCACAGCTGGCCCACCATGGAGTCTGCTCTATGGGGAAAAACAAATGGAATCTACCAGTGGAGTTTCTTGTGGGAGGAACAGCAAGAATTATAGAGCACATGGGAGGAGGAGGAAGTATAAGAAGATTGGAAAGGTAGGAATGAGCCAGTATATGGAGGACTTTGAATGCCAAACAGAGGATTTTTATATCTGATTCTGAAGTTAAAAAAGAGTCATTGAAGTTTATTTGAAAAGGAGGCTGACATGGTCAGATCTGTCCTTTAGAAAGATTACTTTGACATCTGAGTGAAAGAAGGGCTGGTGTGGGGAAAGTCTTGTTGCAGGAGGGTCAACTAGTAGGCTACTGGAATGACCCAGGTGTGAGGCGATGAGGGCCTACACCAGGGTGGTGGCAATGTCAGAGGAGAGAAAGGGGCACATAGAAGAGGAGGTAAGATTGCCAATACTTGTATATCCTGCTGGAGGCACCTAAAAAGTTGAGAAATTCACCCTGGATCACACAGCAATGGAATGACATGTTTGTTCTGCATTTGTACATCTCTCCACTTAACTTCCATTTCTCTGGGAATAGACGTCCTCTCTGTTTCCTTGTCATGCCAGTTGATTCACATGTTACCCTTATTAGATGAGTAATAAATGCTCTCAAATAATAACAGTCCTTCAGGCCACTCCCAGTTCTAAGGTAACATGTTCAAACACTATTTGATTGTTATTACCTGTGATAATAAGAGGAATAATAAGCAGGAATTTCTTTTAATGAATAAATCAGGAAAATACCTTTTACAACATGTTCCACAGACATACATAAAGGACCTTTCTGTAGTTTGTTGTGTTGAAGCACGTGTTATTTTTCCATTAAAAGAGAGTTGTTCTACAATGATTTATTCAGCTTATGAGCTGGTTAGGACACATTTGACAAATACATAATGAAATAAGTGGAATTTCTATTGATCAGCTTGTTACTACATTATGAATAGGTGTTCTTCTAACATAATTCATTTTTTCCTGGATTTTTAAAATGGGTATATTTTGGAAATGAGAACATAATTAAAATCATTTAAGGTCCAAATGGCAAATTCTTCATTATATTATTTTTCTTGAATAAGGAATGAATGAACTTGCAAAACCTATATTCCTTAGGATCACAGGGTTCTCCAAATGTAATCTCACTCATCTCCCTACCTCTAGCCTGGAGGTAATCTGAACCAACATAAAAAGATGAATGTCTACTAGTTGTTACGATAGAAAGAGCCCTGGATTTGGAGCTGGTAGATCTGGGTTCAGAGATATTAAACTCAGGCTGTGCGCCACATATGCCAGCAAAATTGTCAAGCATAACCTAGTTCATATCAAAATATAATTGGGAAATGTTTAACAAAATCAAAATATAATACAAAATGGACAGTGATAATTTGTGATTTTCTAAGTCAATATGCAGTGGCAGGGATTAATTTTTATTTGAGTATGGCACCACTGGATTGGATGATCTTTAAGAACCCTCCCAGCTCTAAATTCTAGGCTCCTCACAACAAATCTGGAAGTTAGGCCCTATTATTATGCCCATTTTACAGAAAAGGAAATTGAGGCAGACAGAGGTTAAGTGACTTGCTTAAGGTCACACAGCCAGTTAGTGTCTGAGGTTGGATTAGAACTCAGAACTTCCTGACTCCATGGTTGGTGCTTTATCCACTGTGCCACCTAGCTGCCTTTGTGACTACCACTGACTATCCCCTGCATATATTCTGGACCCTCCTAGCCTTGCTCACAACATTCCTAATATCAAGAGAATCCTTTCATCTTATCCAGGTAAAAATCCTACCATTCTTCAACACCCAGCTTCTCCATGAAAATTATCTTGATTTCTATAATTGAAAATGATCTTTCTTCTGTTGGAATCACATTTTCCTGCCTCGGAACCTCTCTTATGCACTTATAACATTTTATCTTGTAATCTTGCGTGTTGAATTTATGCATTGTCCACTTCTGGTAGATTGTAGCTCTGTGTCTTTGTGTGTCTTTTAATCATTTGATTTTCTTGTCTTGTGGGTTGGGGAACTATGGAGGACTCTGTGAGAAAGTGAGACTCACCAGAATAGCAAAGGGCTTACCTATAGCCACCCAAAGTTCCTCTCTATTCTGGAGTGAGCTAATTGGTTACTTGAGTGCTTGATCTGTTTCTGTATCTGTTTATGGTCTCCAGTAAATATTTTGAGTCTTCTGCATGTGGGGTATAACAAAGGTTGTGCTATACCATATTTGCATACACTACCTTAAATGCTTATGCAGGAACTGGGGATCCCTTTTACTCAATTTGGGGAAACCTAACTATACCCAGGCTTTATTATGGAGATTTCTGGGAGTAATTCCAAGTGAGAGCAATGAATCAAAGAGAGATAATAACCCACGACCCATCTTGTTGTCAGGCCCCAAGATCAGAATACATTTGTGTGTGTGTTTGTTTGTGAACTCAGATTCTTAGAGGACTCCTAGGCCATATATTATGCTAATTTAACCAAAAAGAAGAGAGAAGTAAACCTAGTTAACAATTTAAAATGAAGAAATCTTTATTAATAACGAAGTAAAGAAAATTATTAGAAAATGTTATGTGCAATTCTATGCCAACAAAATAGAATGTTGAAAAATGGGTGAGTACCTACAAAAATATAAATAAACAAAATGACAAAACTATCATTATGTAATATGGAAGTTCCCCTGGAATAGGCAATAATTAATAACAACAACAATAATAATATAATCCACATAAACATGAATATGACCACATTTGGGGGGTTCAGACTTGTGATTTCAGTAGTATGAGAAAACGCTTGCCAATGAATCTGGGCTCCTGCCCTGCGCTTTATAGCCATATAGTCCTGGCATTCACTTGCTCAGAAAGTTTTAGTGGCTCCTTGTTGCCTGCAGGATAAAATTCAGACATTTCTGCAGGATATTAAAAGTGCTTTGCAATCTGGCTTCAACTTATTTTTCCAGACTAATTTCACTTTACTCCCCTTGACACACTTTATGCTCTATATAAGTTGCTTTTTTGATGTTCCCTATATATTTCATTGCCTTTACCTTTGCATAGGCTGTAACCCATATCAGTAATGTCCTCCTTACCCACCTCTACTTCTTGGAATCCCTAGCTCCCTGTAAGATTCAATTTATATGTCTTCTATATAAAGACCCTTCTTAGTCCCTCCCATACCAAAATTACTTTTTATACATTTTGAATGTGCTATCTGGGTTCACGCTGGTTCCCTTTAAAACCTAAGTTCCTCGAGAGCACAGATGGTTTCATTTTTGTCTTTGTATTCTAGTGCCTAGCACAGTGCTTAGCACATAAGAGGTTCTTCGTACATGTTTATCATATTGAATCAGATTTCAGGTCTAAATCCTATGATTCCTTCAATGACCAATGGGGAAAGACAATCTGGGAGGGGCACCACAGTGAGTATCATAATGACATTGGATTCCAGGGGAGGTGGAGCATGGGATAGCAAACAGGAAGGAGGCACTGTCGTCCTCTAGTGCCTTCTAGTGCTCACTGGACAGCATCAAAAGCAGTATGAATATTGCTCAAAAGGCGCAGATAAGAAACTATATTCAGACTCTTTCCAGACTTGTGGTGGGCAGTCCTTTGTAGTGCCCCACAATGGTAGGAGATTTATAGTGTAAGGAAGGGGCTTTTCCCTTTCTATTCCAGACATCATGTTGTTATTCCCCATTGTTAAGGCTGGACCTTGGCAAAATGGTCATCTATGAAATAGATGAGGGTGTCAGTATCTGCACCTCTAAAATGAGGGTATTGAACCACAGTATATGATGTGCAAGGTTTTTACTCTAACATCCTATGCTCATAAGTCTTCTTACAGACTTGTAAGTCTGACCTCTACTCTAAATAATCCTTTGTCCCTTCCTGAAACCTCTATGGTGTCCAAGGGGTTAATGTTGATCTCAGCTAGCTGTTAATGAATCCCATCAAAAGTGTATTTGGGAGCTGCTCAAGATGAACTCTGCCATGGTGTATTTGCATTTTATTCTGGGACTTTTTAAGACAAAAAAAATCTTCTAGATGAAAAGGAATAAAAACCATAATGTTATTTTGATAGGGTTTTGAAAACTTTACTGTGAGATAAGCAGTATAAATGCTATTAGGGACAAGGTCTGGATCTGTGATGTCATAGGATGACAAGATCATAGATTTCCATCTGCAAGAGACTCTTTCCAGTCAAACCCCTTCATTTTATAGAAGAGGAAACTGAAGCACAGAGAGGCTAAGTGACTTGCCAACATTTACATAATTAGTAAGTGACTGAGGTAGGACATGAATCCAGTCAAGGATACAGTCTAAGTCCTCTAGACTCAAAAATTCAGTGCCTTCATTGTGTCATATTGCTTCTTATTTCATTTGAGTAAGGTATTTCCAGGGGAGGAAACACTCTTTCCCATTTTAGGTTGGCACCTTCCCTGTAACTTATAGTCTTAGAGAGTTGTCTAGAGCAATGACGCCCAACTCAAATGGAAATTGGTACAAAAATCCCTGCCAGCTTGCCAGCCACATTTACTTTGTTTTAAAATGTAATATTATCCAATTATTGCAGTTTTATTTATTTTGTTAAATACTTCTCAATTATATTTTAATCTAGTTTTGGCAGCAATATGGGCTACAGGGTGTGTGCTTGAGACCTCTGACCTAGCACACTGAGACATTAAGTGGATCACCCAGGGTCATGCATCAGGTGCTGGTCAAAGGAGAGACTTAAATCCGGGTCTTCTTGGCTTCGAGGCCAGGTCTTGATCCACTACACCAAGCTACCTCTTTAAAGTGAGTGTTATTGTCTCCCTTCTCATAGATGAAAAAACTGAGTTTTTAGGAATTTAAAACATTTGCTCAAGTTCATGCAGATAGTAAAGAGCCAAGGTCCAGGTCTTCCGATTCTGAATCTAAATAGCTCTTTGTTTTCTATTCTCAAATTTTTCCCCGAATACATGTAAAAAGAACTTTTAAAATTCATTTAAAATTTTTTGAGTTCCAAATTCTCTCCTACTTCTCCTCCCTCAATCAGAAGGCAAACAATTTGATATTGGTTATACATGTGCATTCATGCAAAATATATTTCCATGTTAGTCATATTGTGAAAGAAAATAACAGCCCCCTCCTCCAAAAAAAAGAAAAATAAAGAAAATTTAAAAAATAAATAGTATGTTTTGATCTGCATTCAGACTCCATCAGTTCTTTCTCTGGAAGTGGATAGGATTTTTCATCATAAGTCCTTCAGAAATGTGTTGAATCATTGTATTGCTGAGCCATTTACAGTTATTCATCATACAATATTGCTGTTTTTGTGCACAATGATCTCCACTTCACTTTGCATCAGTTTATGTAAGTCTTTCCAGGCTTTTCTGAAAGCATCCTACTTGTCCCCTTTTTTTTTTTTAATAGGCAATTGGGGTTAAGTGACTTGCCCAAGGTCACACAGCTAGTAAGTGTCAAGTGTCTGGTCAGAGGTTGGATTTGAACTCAGGTCCTCCTGACTCCAGGGCTGTTGCTCTATCCCTTGCACCATCTAGCTGCTCTCTGCTTGTCATTTGTTATAGCATAATAGTATTGGATCATAATCATATACCACAACTTGTTCAGTCATTATCCAATGGATGGGCATCCCCTCAATTTCCAATTTTTTGTCATCATAAAAAGAGCTGTTATAAATATTTTTATACATATAGGTCTTTTTCTTTCTTTCTTTTTCTTTTATCTCTTTGGGATATGGACCTAGTAGTGGTATTGTTGGACCAAAATTTGCCCTTTGGGCAAAGTTTCAAATTGCTTTCCAGAATAGTTAGATTGGCTCAAAACTCCACCAACAATGCATTAGTGTCCCAATTTTCCCACATCCCCTCCAATATTTGTAATTTTCCTTTTCTGTCGTATTAGCCAGTCTGATAGGTATGAGGTGGTACCTCAGAGTTGTTTTAATTTGCATTTCTCTAATCAATAGTGATTTAGAGCATTTTCTCATATGAATATAGATAACTGATTTCTTTGTTTGAAAACTGCCTGTTCATATTCTTTGAACATTTGTTAACTGGGGAATGACTTATATTCTTACAAAATTGACTCAGTTCTTTATATATTTGAAATATGAGGCCTTTATCAGAGAGACTAGCTGTAAAAAAAATTCCCCCAGTTTTCTGCTTGCTTTCTAATCTTGATACATTGATTTTGCTTGTGTAAAACCTTTTTAATGTAATCAAAAATTTTACATTTTATATCCTGTAATACTCTCTATCTCTTTTTTGATCATAAATTCTTCCCTTTTTCACAGATCTGACAGATACACTATTCCATGCTCCCCTCATTTGCTTATATTATAACCTCTTATGTCTAAATCATGGACCCATTTTAACCATATCTTGGTATATTGTGTAAGAAGTTGGTCTATACCTAGTTTCTGCCAAACTGCTTTCCAGTTTTCCCAGAAGTTTTTGTCAAATAGTGAATTCTTGTTCCAAATGCTTGGATCTTTGCATTTATCAAAAACTAAATTACTATGATTATTTGCTACTGTATATTGTGTACCTAATCTATTCCACTGATCCACCACTCTGTTTCTTATCCAGTACCAGATTGTTTTGATGATTACCACTTTGTATCACAGTTTGAAATACTGCTACTTTCTTTAAAAAAAAAAGAACTTTATTGATATCTTTTGTTTTTATATCACCTACATTTTCTCCTACATCTCTCCCTTTTTCCTTTCCAAAGAGTCATTCCCTATGACATAAAATTTTTAAAAAAGAAGAGAAAAATTCAGCAAAACCAGCCAATATATAGAAAAAGTTAGATGTTATATGTGATGTTTCTCACCAGTAGATTTCTACCTCTGCAAAGGAATTGGGTTGGGGGCATTGAAAGTCTTCTCATAGCTCTTTTTTGGGGCCAACCTCGGCCCTTATGATTTTTTCCATTTCCATTTTTGTAGTCGTGTATATGTCTTTTTCTGGCTCTGTTGACTTCCATTTGCATCATTTCCTATAAGTCTTTTCAACCTTCTTTTGTGTTCATTATGCTTGTTGTTGTCATAGCACAGGGATATTCTATTACATTAATTTATCACGATTTGTTTAGCCATATCCTAGTTGATGGTCACTTTGTTCTGCCCTTACTTTCTGTGCAACCTTGAAGGACTTTAACCTCTTAGGGGCTCCATTTCTTTATAAGTACAAAGGATTGTATTTAACTATATAGTCACCAAACCATTAGTCTTCCCATTTTCAAAAGTCTGAATGTGGCATCAACCCCAGCAGCAAGTCCTTGTGTTTTCTTGGATAAGTCATTTCATCTTTCTTTGCAACTGCAAAACATAAGGTTTGTACAGAATGTACTAAAGGTTCTGTCATTCTGTGATTTAATGATTCAAATGTGAAGAAAATAAATATAATTCATTGTATTGGCCTCTTCTAAGTGAAGAGAACTGAGACTTCAGTAAAGTCAATTGGAACATCTTTCTTAGTTGGACACCTAGGAATTGAGGGTGGGGGAAATATGATGGAGAACAGTTTGAGCCATACAAAGAAATGGTGACCAGACATCCAGGAAAGAGAAGGAACAGGAGACAGTCCACGGCTGTAATCTCCCCACTACAGATCTCTCTGACAGGAGTCGTTGAAACAGAATTCAATGAATGTTCCCCCACCCGTTTTTTAAATGAACCTTCTCCAGCTCAGTTTCAAAGCTGTTGATGGTATATATATATATGTGTATATATATATACATACATACATACATATGTGTATATATATATATATATATATATATTCTATCACACTTTCCTTTTTCTTCCTTCTAGTCCTTTATAAAATGGGGCAATACTTGTACTATTGCCTTACAGGATTGTTGTGAGAATAACTTTTTGTAAACCCATAGAAATATGAACTAATATGTAGTGGGCACAGGAGGGGATTTCGGAAAGAGGCCACTTCTGCCCAATTGATTACTCCTCCCTGTCCAGTAGAGGTAATCACAGAAAGTAAAAGGTAGATAAAAGAGACAAAAAGGTATCAGTATCCTAAATAGAGTACAAAGAAATATCTTTCACTTTGTTATTCCTCTGTGAGGTAAAGAGGAGTTCTCCTTGATGGAATTAGAAAGCAGCTTGCCATTGGTGGGTTGATGATAGATCACACTTCTAGTGGTCTTTAAAAAACAGGATATACTTTCTAGGGAGACACAGTTGGGCCCCAGACCACCCAGGAATAATTATAAATAAATATGTTGTGTGTCCCATCCTCCAAGACTCTCACATGCCAGCCATGCAGCCCATAGTTTGGCTTATTGGGAGGACTTACTTCATCTCCCAGGATATCCACTGTGATTGGTTTAATGGCCATTGAAATCCAATTGTGTACCCTTCTCTCATAATGGGTAGAGCCAGTAGTAAACCAGGCAAAACAGCTCTCCTCAAGAGCTAAGTCCTTGTAAGAGGGGGACCCTTGGGGGTAGTGAAGGCAGCAAAGCATGGGTCCTGAGAAAAGAGGTCTCAACCTTTAAGAGCATCACAGCCTGCTCATGAAGGACACCAACCCCTAGGGACCTAGGAAGCATTGCCTTGAACTTCCATTTAACAATTTCTGTTTAACAATATCAGCCTCCTATGTCCTACACATCTTGTTAGAAAGACCATCTGTCATCATTCATCTCATAATGGACCACTCTTACAGTGATGACATGACCCTACAATCATCTATTCAGTAGCAAGTAGGTTCCAACAACAGGCAAACAACTATAGTGGCACATAGCAAGTGGTCATTTCAGGAAACTAGAATTCTAATGGTCATGGAATCTTGCTTCTAGGTGGCACAGAGGATAGAGTGCTGGGACTGAAGTCAAAATGACCTGAGTTCAAATCTTAGCTCAGACACTAATTATATGACTCTGATTAAGTCACTTAATCTCTGTCTGCCTCACTTTCCTCAACAGCCAAGTGGGGATAATAATAGTACCTCAGGTGCTGTGAGGATGAAAGGAGATAATATTTGTAAAGTGCTTAGCACAAATGCCTGGGACATAGTAGGTGTTTAATAAGTGTTTATTTCCTTCCTTCTTTCCTGCTAAAGGCTGGTCTACTCAATTTGTTCATTATAGACAGACACCTACAAGAATATGTGATCCACAGGTTCCTAAGTACCCAGGGATAAAGATGGCTAAACAGCCTGTTTTGGGTTTTTCAAGGCTATATGTAACCTGTTCAAGGCCCCACTCAAGAGAAGCAGATTTGTGAGTGACTCAGTAAAAATATCCAAGTGGGGAATGTGGGTTCTTTGAGTCTCCTTGTTAGACTGTGGAGGAACTAGTGTCAATATCTTATTATGGGCTTCCCCATCCAGTTTCCCAAAATATGGTCTGGAACCTGAATTTCAATATGGCAGATTCCACAAGTTCTCCCACTCATTGGCCGTCATAGGAGCCACTATCTAATTTAAGGTTGCTGCCATGTTGGCCTCATCTAGACCACTCAACATTATGTTCTTGGGAAGTGGGGCCTCTTTCAAGACTCTGCCCACCAAATTGTGGCAATATGGAGAATTCAAGTGCAATCACTCAGTATTGCTGTGGAGAACAAAGATGGTTGCCTGGCAAATTCATTCCTCAATCTCATTCCATCTAGGAAAAGAACAAGAACATAATCCTCCCAGATCATGCCTATTTCTACACTGTATGGTTGACTCAGAAGCCTTCCCTTCTGGCATCTGGCAACTATGCTCTCTTTTCTTTCCACTCCATGTTTTTCTCTCTCTAGAGATTGGCAGGAGAAATTTCCTAGTCCCAGGTGTCTCAACGCTGCACTCTCTTAGCAAGCCATGTCTACTTTACAACAATAAGCTCTTCTTCTAGGGGGAAGAGAAATTCCTGTACTCCATTTTAAAGGGTTTTGCCTGTTGGGAGATTTATTGGATTATTATTAGAAAATAAAAATCAATACTTCATGGCCTCCAGATGACTTCTAGCCACCAAGGTGGAAAATGAAATTCCCAGATAATTAAGTATTATGTAAACCAACAGCCCTGACTTCCTTCCTGGGCACTCCCACTGCAATCAAAGTACACACTCCTTGGCCAAACTTTTACAGTTAAAAAAAAAAGTTATAATCTGTATAAAGAACACAATTTAGCATCAAACAAGAAAACAAATTGTAAACGAATACTTACTAAAAAGCAAGCAAGTGCAGGGAAGCTGAGCAGTTCAGTTCAGTTCATTCGTCTTTTCTGCAAGGCGCTTCCTCCTGATCAGGAGGTCAAGCTACACAGGTGACACTCTACAGCTAGAAATTGTCCTTACACCTCTCTGACCAGAACTATTATCATCCTTACTGCCACTTCCACCAATGCCCTACTACTACTCTGTCTCCCTTGCTGTTCCCTGCTGCTGGAGGGAGAGAGTCAAAGCTGCTCAATCACTGTGTCCTCTTTGGTGCTGAAGAATGGAAAAATACAGCCACATATCATAGCTTCTCTGCACCACTCTTCCAACTCTTCCAGTTTGTGGTGGAGTTACATAATCCCTCATAGACTGATCCAATCGCTAGACATGACTGTTCCTTGACTGAGAAGGTAAATAAAACCCTCAAACTCCAGAATCCTCACTCAGGTCTAGATTACTCTTCTTGCCTGTCGGGGAAGAAGAATTCATCCCATAGGGCTGTTACATAGTAAATAGCAATTGTTTCTGTTTTGGCTAGCAACTCTGAGGGTCTTCCCCTCCCAGACTGATTCTTTTGCCAAGGCAAACTAGGCTATCTTTTGCCTCAATTCTTACTTAACCTTTAATTACTGAATAGGTGTTGCCTCAGACAAACTGAGACCTGGGAAAGATCTTAGTTTTAACAGGCTAGAGTCTCCCACTGCATCTGGGGCCATCAGTAACTGTCCTGACTTATGTCTTAACCACTGGACTCAGATGACTCTGGAAGAGAGTAATGACTTTGTACAGCTATGCCTCACTTAAATCCAATTCATTTGCAAGTCAAGACATTACCCTCCTGATGTCATTGGTCTTCCTTGAGAATGAAGGACCCATAGCAACAACAACACAATTAACCCTGAGCTTGGCCAATGAAGGGATACTGAACTCTTCCAGGTAAAGGCAAATTGCTTCAGATGAACCTCAGCCATGCGAATAGAGAAAAAGTCAGTGGCTATTTTAGTAACTCTACTTGCCTTTGGCCTGGTCCACTTGGTGTACTACATTGAAAAGTTTAAAAATTGCCTCAGTAATTGGCATAACAACTTTATCCAGCTCTTGATAATCTACTGTAAGTCAACAGGTGTCATCTGGTCACACAGGGGTATTATAAGAAGAGTTTGCATAGTGGTGCACTCTAGATTCCTTCATCTTAATTACTAGGGAGGAACTCTCGTATCTCCCCCACCTTCATCCCAGTCCATGGATCCTCTGTTTTTTAATATTAACTACAGGGGATGGTTCAGGCAACTTTAAGGACTTCCATTTGGCCCTTCCCACAATAACTGGCATAGAGGCTGCCATAAACACCCACACAGGTACTGATTCCCAAGAACTCATAAAATCCATGTTAGAATATATCCCCCCCTCCTCATTAGCCACCACAATTGAAATTCAAACAAGACATCTTCTACTTGACTCCATATGAGCAATAGTGTTCCTTCTTTCAGTGTTCTCCACAAAACCTCCGATGGAAACTGGCATGCCCTTAGGGATGTATTGAGGGTTCCTTGGTATAATAGTAACCTGGCTTCTGGGACCTGGCAACTTCCTATGTATTTGACATTCCACTGTGCTTCAACGTACAGTAACTCCATCTTTCTTTTTGACTGTGTTTGTCTCTGTATCTATCTTTCTACATATCTATGTACCTATCTGATGTACCTATATGTATGTATCTGTCTATCTATCTATCCATCTATCCATCTATCTATCTATCTATCTATCTATCTATCTATCTATCTATCTATC